>NC_044979.1:166661036-166961036 GCF_008728515.1 Papio anubis | reverse complement strand
TGGTTTGATTCAGGGAGTATCTCTCAAGCACCTGTTATATTCCAGGTACTATGCCAAGTGCTGAAGATTTAGAAAGATGGGAGACACAGCCCGGGCATGGTGGCTCATGCCTGTAATCCCAGCACTTTGGGAGGCCGAGGCGGGCAGATCATGAGGTCAGGAGATTGAGACAATCCTGGCTCACATGGTGTGAAACCCCGTCTCTACTAAAAATACAAAAAATTTTGTATTTTTCCTGATCACTATCCTGAGTGACTGGCGTGTTTGGACACTAGATCTGGGGTCCTCGAATTCTGGCCTGAGGGCCAAATTGCACTGATTCTTGTAAGATCCTTGAACTAAAAATGTCTTTTACATTTTTAAGCAGCTGGGGGGAAAAGAAGAATAATTGGTGTCATGTGAAAATCATGTGAAATTCAGATTTCAGCATTCATGAGTAAAGTTTTATTGGAACAAAGTCAGTTTCATTTACTTACTGTCTTTGGTTGCTTTTACATAACAAGGGCAGAGCTCAACAGTCACAATAGAGAGTATATGGCTTGCAAAGGGTAAAATATTTATCTGGTTCTTTAAAGAAACACTTTGCCCACTCTGGACTGTGCCATTACTCAGCAGTTATGGTGTGGTTGGCCTGTCCTCTGTCCTTCCTCCTCCATCAACAAACACCCAGTCAGTTGCAACTGCCACCATTCTTTATTCAGTCTGTCCTTTTGTCCATCCATCCATCCATCCATCCATCCATCCATCCATCCATCCGTCCATCCATGGTCCCTGGCCCTCATGGTGTCAGCTGTTCCAAGATTTGTTAACAGAGAGTATAGAACTCTTATTATTAATGATTCCTATAGGTAGAGCTGCTCTTTCCTCTCCATCCGTGGCTGATGTCTCCATGCTTTCTCCATTCTACCGTCACGGGCTCAAACATAACCTCCTCCACTCCCCCACACCCGCTTCAGTTGCTGGGTTCATTCATTGGCTTCCTCTGCAGAGGCTTAAATGTAAGTGAGGTATTCAGCAGAGGTCTTTGGAGGGTTTCTCATCTGATCACGATCTTAGTTTGAGAAACGGAGCCTCATTCATTAAGCTGTAAGAGAACTCTCTACAAGCAATTTTATTTATTTATTTATTTAATTTTTTTTTTTTTTGAGACGGAGTCTCGCTCTGTCGCCCAGGCTGGAGTGCAGTGGCCGGATCTCAGCTCACTGCAAGCTCCGCCTCCCGGGTTCACGCCATTCTCCTGCCTCAGCCTCCAGAGTAGCTGGGACTACAGGCGCCCGCCACCTCGCCCGGCTAGTTTTTTGTATTTTTTAGTAGAGACGGGGTTTCACCGGGTTAGCCAGGATGGTCTCGATCTCCTGACCTTGTGATCCGCCCGTCTCGGCCTCCCAAAGTGCTGGGATTACAGGCTTGAGCCACCGCGCCCGGCCGCAATTTTATTTTTAAGTAGCCCTTTGGTTAACAAGTTTACTCCACTTGGGATGCTTTTTTATTTTTGGTGGCCCACAGAAATCTGAAACAGTGCAGTGCTGGGGCCTCTAATCTGTCTTTAGGAACGGGGGATACCGTGAAGCTCACCATGCAATTACTTAAGAAAGCTCCTGGCTAGTGCTACTGTGAATGTGTTTTACCTTCCTGTAAAATGCTGAAATCACAGACTTTATTACTGGGATAATGGAGAAATGTATAAATTCCATGCAAGTGACACCAGCAAGCCTGCGTGTTGGGTAGAGATGTCCTGGGGCCGTTTTGTCCTGCACTTTTCTTCATGGGTGTTTCTTTCTTGAAATTGAACACCACTGATCTCTCTTTAAGCAAAACGCTTCAGCAAATATACAGGAAGAGCCCCCCCTCCTTTTCTTCCTGTGGTTTCATTGCATGTTGTGTGGTTTCAGAGGTACTTCCTTGGGTTGCCCCCAGCCAACCAGAGTTTCCTCAGAACCGGAGAGCTTTCTTTTGGAAGAGCTTGAAGATTGTAATCTGGATGCTAGCAAAGCGTCTCCAGCTGCTCCATTTTTAATTCTTAATTTGGGAGTGATCAGCGGTTTCACAGAAGAGAGAAAAATCTAAGACATTCATCGTGTGATCATTCAGCATTTGGAAAAGGGAAAAGGAGGACTGAATGAGGTAATAAACAAGGATGTTAATCAAGGAGAAGACATGTAAGGTGCAGTTTTAAAAGACATCATTAGAGGAAGCTTAGGGGACTAACAAGATGTTTTTGCACAAATATGTGGTATGGAGGAGTGTTGTGGATCACAGGAGCAGATCTCCTCTGCTTCTTACCCCTGCAAAACAACATCAGCAATGAAATCATTTAAAAAACCCAGATAAAAACAAAATCCCGGTCCTGTTAGAATGTTGGATTGTAAGGATCAGAAACCTAAGTTGATTTAGGGCCAAAGTGGGAATACGTTTGGCTGTGTACCAATCAGGGTAAGGCTGGGGTTAGGGGACAGTTGGACCCGGGGAAGTTAACACAATCAGATGCTCTCTGTCTTTCATCCCTGTTTTCCCTGGATCAGATTAGTTCTTCTCAGGCTAGCTTACATCTGCAGTTTTAAAAGAAAAAATTCCCAAGGAAGTTCTCTGATTAGCTAATATCAATCGTGAACCCACCTCTGGACCAATCACTGTGTACGGGGTTTGAGGTTCAACGACAATCCCAGCTGGATCCTGTGCCCATCGTGTGGTTAAGGATGGTGGAACAAGTATGGAGGTACAGTACAGAGGAAAACAATTACAAATAAAGGGGGAAAGGAATGGTCTCTTCCACCAATCCTATGCAGAAAAAACACCCATCAGAGAACGCGATGTCCTGTTCTGTAGGGCATCCTAATCAGAAAATACAGTGATGAACTGCCTCACAGTGTAAGCAAGAGTGAGAGTGAGCACTCCCTGCCCTAAGGGGTGATGGACTAGCATTGCTTTAAAAATAATTGTCAGCTGGGCGCAGTGGTTCATGCCTGTATCCCAGCACTTTGGGAGGCTGAGGTGGATGGATCACTTGAGGACAAGAGTTCGTGACCAGCCTGGCCAACATGGTGAAACCCCATCTCTACTAAAAATACAAAAATTAGCCAGGTGTGGTAGTGGGCACCTGTAATCACAGCTACTCGGGAGGCTGAGGCAGGAGAATGGCTTGAACCCGGGAGCCAGATGTTGCAGTGAGCCAAGATTGCACCACTGCACTCCAGCCTGGGTGACAAAGTGAGACTTTTTCTCAAATAATAATAATAATAATAATAATAATTATTATTATTATTATTGAACCTGTATTAATGGGAAATGGATCTATGACTCATCATGAGGAGAAGGGCAAACCTTGGGTGGCTGGTTTGAATCTGTGGGCTCAGTGTGGGATAAGTCAGCTGTTCCCTCCTCACTTACTTTCTAGTGCCCTTGGGCTGGAAGTGTCAGGTCCATAACTCATCCAGGTCAGTGACACCAGAGAGAGAGTGAAGGAAGAGGGTGGATGCACTGAACTCACTCTTATGCTGCCTTCATTTTCAAATAAAGTCACAGTAAAGAGTATATTCTTTTTTTTTTAAAGATACAGGGCGACAGCTCTGTCACCGAAGGTGTAGTACAGTGGCACAATCATACCTCACTGTAACCTTGAATTCCTGGGCTCAAGCAATCCCTCTGTCTAGCAGTCCCTCTGTCTAGCCTCCCTGGTAGCTGGGACTACAAGCATGAGCCACTGTGCCCAGCCAAGGAGCATGTTTTTGTATGAGTCATATATGTATACTTGAATGCATATATATGTGTATGTGTATACACACTTACATGCATGTATATATGTGTATATGTATACATGCCAAATGTATATACATGTCTGTCTATCTATCTATCTATCTATCTATCTATCTATCTATCTATCCATCCATCCATCCATCCATCCATCCATCCATCCATCCATCCATCCATCTATCTATCCTTTCTTCCTTAAAGGAATCTATGATAATATCATCTGCTATTAGTTTAATAGCTGGAAGAGGAGAATGTCTTAATGAACTAAATATCACCTTTAGTTGTCTAATCTGTCGTTAAATGTCTTACTCATTGAGCTTTTGAGTGGTTTAATGAAGCAGTGGTATTTAGACAAGATTTTATATGTATTGCCAAAATCTAAAAGGCTTTCTGAATTGGGGAGGGGTTCCTATTCAGTGGGAAATATTTGTCTACAAGATAGTTTATGTGGATTTTATTAACTCTTCTTAAATTGTGAAACATGCCACACATTCAGAACAGTGCACAACATGTGACTGTACAGCCTACTGGGTAATGTGGCCATCACCAGCTCGAGAAATGCAACATTGCCAGCCCTCAAGAAAGCCTCCTCTCCCATCCTCAACCACAGTTTCTCCCTGCCTCCTAAAGATAACAACTGGGCTTGATTTTTATGGAATCATATTTTTGCTTCTTGTCACACATTTAGTACTTGAGTATACATTCTTAAGCACTGTAGTTTAATTTTGCTTGTTTTTGAACTGTGTATCAGTGGAATCACACTTTATTAAGTATTCTGGGTCTGGCTTTATTTCCTCAACTTTTCTCTTGGGTATATCTCTAGTTTGTACACTTTAATTATTATATAATTTCATGGTATAAATAGGCTATAACTTCATAATCCATTCTGCCGATGATCGTTTGGATTAATTCCAATGTTTGACTATTGTGAATAGTGCTACAATGGACTTTTTTTGGAGGTACGTTCCCCAGCACTCATGTCCATGTATTTCTTGGGGTGTATTTCTAGAATTGAAATTGCTGATTTTTCATCTTTACTAAAGTGGCTGACCCAGTTACACTCTCCCTTGGAGGATAAGGGAGTTCTTCTTGCCTTATGCCCTCAGAAAACCTTGGTGTTGTTAGTCATTTCAATTCTAGATATTCTGGTCATAAGTGGATTTCCTGGTTTGAGTTTGCATTTTGTAAATGTGAAAAAACAGCATGGCCAAGCTCCTATTCGTAGGTTTATTGGTCATTGGAATATTTTCTTTTGTGAACTGCCTGTCAAATCACTTGTCATTTTTTATTTGGTAGTTGATGTTTTTCTATTGATTTGTACAGTTGTGTGCATGTGTGTGTTTTAACCTATTCTGCATGATATCTCCTTGTTGGTTGCATGAGTTGCAAATATTGTCTCTCCATGTGGCTTGCATTTTATTGTATTGTTTATTTTTTAAGTAAATAACTAAGTTTTTACCTGGAATGTAGTCAGAATGATTAGTTACTGGCTTTTTGATGTCTGTCGTATTAAAAAAACTTAGCTACCTTGGATTGGTACCATAGGTACCTTGGATTGCAAAGTCATATATAAATTGATACTTTGAAGCCTTCCTAGATAATACAAGGACATTAGACTATATTAACTCCTTTTATTCTCTACTGGATTATAAGATACAGTAAAATTTTTTCTTTTATACTATTCTAAACATCTAACACATTATTGTTAATTATTATTATTATACTTCTGTCCATCTTAAATTATCTTTATTTCTGCTGCATATAGAATTCTCCGTTGGCAGTAATTTTCTTCAGACACTTAGAAGACAACAGTTCATTATCTTCTGGCATCTGTTCTTGCTGAGAAGTCAGCTGTCTGCCTAATTGTTGCTTCTTTGTACAATAACTCATCAGTCTCCTTCTTGTTGCTTTTATGGTTTTTCTCTTTGTCTTTGGCTTTCCAGTTCTACTATGACATATCTAGGTGTAAATATATTTTTATTTATTCTGTTCAGGGTTTGTAGGACTTTTTGAATCTATGGGTTGGTATCTTTTTTTGCATTTTGGGAAATTTCCGACCTGTATCTCTTTAGTCTAGTTCTCTTTTTTTCTTCATATTACATCCTTTCATTGTATTTTCTTTTTCTTTTTCTTTTGTTTTGGAAACAGAGTTGTGGACTGTCTCCCGGGCTGGTGTGCAGTGATGTGATCTCGACTTGCTGCAACCTCCGCCTCCCGGGTTCAAGCGATTCTCCTGCCTCAGCCTCCTGAGTAGCTAGGATTACAGGCACCCACCACCATGCCCGGCTAATTTTTTGTATTTTTAGTAGAGACAGGGTTTCACTATGTTGGCTAGGCTGGTCTCGAACTCCTGACTTCGTGATCCGCCTGCCTCGGCCTCCCAAAGTGCTGGGATTACAGGCATGAGCCACTGCGCCCGGCCCTTTCACTATATTTTCTATGTCCCCTGCTTTCTCTTTCGTTGTTTTATTTTTGTCCCTTTATGCTTCATTCTGCCAACCTAATGTTGTGAAGATGAAATACTATTTGTTCACTAAACACATGTTTTTATTTTGAGGTCCTACTGTGTGCTAGGCAATGTCCTAGGTACTTGGGATACTTTGGTGATCAAAAGAGGCAAAGATCCTTGTCTTTGTGAATTGCTATTAAAAAATAAATAATTGTGTATTAATTGCAATGAGTTATTATGTCTTCATTTTTAATTAATTAAGTTTAACTTAATGATTCAGTGTGTTGAAGGTGGGAAATGATATTTTAAAAAAGCAAAGTAGACCTACTTTGGGTGGGTGGGCAGTTCTGGGAGGTAAGTGGGGTAGATTAGGGTGTAGTGATGAGATGGTACCATTTGAATGAAGACTAAAAGAATGTAAAGAAATTAGCTAGCAGCCTACCTGGAATGTTCCAGAAAGAGGGAGTGTGTCTGGAAAGTTCAGGGAACATTGAGGAGGCCAAGCGTGGCTTTAATGGCATGAACAAGGGGAGAAGCAGCAGGAGGTGAAGACAGGGAAGTAATAACGAGGCCAGAGGGGTGACATGCTTTGTGGGTCCCTCTAGGGAGTTTGGCTTTTACCCCTTGAGCAGAGGAATGATGTGTCTGATTTATACTTTAAAAGGATCACCATGATGCTGGATGAAGATGGATTGTAGAAGGACAAGAGTAGAAACAGGGAGACTTGTTAGGAGGCTTTGTTGTAATCTAGTAAAAAGAGAATGGTGGCTCAGATTATAGTGGCAGCAGTGGGAGGGGGTGAGAAGAGATTTGGATTTGCACATATTTGGAAAGTGGGTGCAACAGAATTTTCAGACTGATTTGATGTGGGATGTGAAAGAAAGGGAAGGCAAGTATGGCACCAAGTATTTTGGTCTGAATAGTTGGGAGGGTTCAGTTGCCCTGAGCTCAGCTGGGAAAGGCATCTGGAAGATACCCAGAGGGTGTAAGTGCCCAGTGCGGTATTTGATTGTGGAGTCTAGGGGAAAAAGCACTGGCTAGGGACATGCATTGGGAGTTGTTAGCATGTAGACGGTATTCACAGTCATGAGACTGGATGGAATCTCCAAGAATTGTAGGTTGATTTCTCCAGAAACAGGCAAGAAGATGGCATTTAGATGATCTGTGAAAGAAAGAGGAAGGAAGTAGGACTGTGTGGAGAAGTCAAACAGTGATGTAGAACAACCTGGCTGGAAGCTCTGGAATTAATACTGCCCGTCATCCTTGCCCTGCAGAGGCAGATATGACCAGTCCTTCATCCCCACCTCACTCAGTCACCAGATGTGGTCTACCCTCGGATGCCGCCCTCTGCTCTGAGACAGATCCTGCAGGAGCTGAAGGCTGGAGGCTGCCTTTTGACCACAGCCCCCATAGCTGAACAGCAAGTCTTTCCTTGGGGTAAGATTGGGACAGTGGATCTACATATCTCCCTCACTGAGGACCACAGTACAGAAAGAAGAGAGAAGAGGGTCAAGGACTAAGCCCTGTGGTTCCCCAACATTAAGAGGTCTGGAAGAGGAGGAAGAACCAGCAAAGGCAGCCAGCAAGGCAGAAGAATTATGGTGTCTTGGAAGCAACTGAAGAAAGTACACCAGAGCAGAATGAGTAATCAGTGGTGTCCAATGCTGCTGATAGAATAGGTCAAGTACAATGAAGACAAGACAGAAACATTGGCTTTATAAACTGGAAGGTCATTAGTGCCCTTGAGAACAGCACGTGGATGGATGGAAGACGCACTGGAGTGGGTTTAAGAGAGAATGGGAAAAATGGCAACATGGCAAATACAGATGCCTCTTTTAATATTTCTGCAAAGGAGAGGGAGAAAGCAGCAAATTTTCATGCTTATAATTTGATGATGTGGAGGAAAGAGAGGAAAATTGCTGGAACATTGTCTTTGAGTGAGCAAGGGGTGGAGATTGGACCTCATCACAGGTGGAGGGGTTGGCTTTAGAGAGGAGCATCGATAGTTGTCTACATCAACAGGCAGAAAGGTAGAGTATATACCTACATGCAGATAGATCACCAGAGAATATATATAGTCTTAGAAGTTGGTGGTAGTCCTCTCTGATTGCTTCATTTTTCTCAGAGAAGTAGGACGAAAGGTCATCAGATGGGAAGAAATTATTGGGAATTTGGAAGGAAAACAGAAGATAGTGGGTGAGAGAATAGACCGAGAATTTTGGGATGATTGCCAGTGGCATTTAAGGGGACACGTGACATTAGGGGTCATGAATTTAAAGTGAGACCAGCCAACAAGTTTGCATGCTTTTCCCTAGCCACAGTCGGCTGTCTGGGTACAGGTGTGAACTGGGCAGTCTGATGGGTTTAACCAGGTGTTTTTGCCAAAAAGATGTGACCAAGTAAAAGACGGGACCAAGTAAAAGATGGGCCAGGGAGATGTGACCAAGTAAAAGAGGGAGGGAAAGTAATGATAGATGATGGAATCTACACTTCTTTTTAAAAATTTTAAAAATGTTTATTAATTCATTTATTTTTTAAAGATGGGCTCTTGCTATGTTGCCCAGGCTGGTCTTGAACCCATGGGCTCAAGCCATTCTCCTGTCTCGGTGTCCCAAAATGCTAAGATTACAGGCCTGAGCCACTGTGCCCAGCTGGAATCTACGTTTCTTAAGGAGGAGTATGAAACATCGAAGATATGAAGGGATTCTTGGAGTGTGTCTTAGTCCATTGGTGCTGTCACAGAATACCACAGACTGGATATTTTATAAACAACAGAAATGTATTTCACAGTCCGGAGGCTAAGAAGTCCAAGATCAAGGCAACAGCAGATTGAGTGTTTAGTGAGGGGCTGCTGCCTCTGGACAGCGCCTTGGCTGTGTCCTCACACAGCGAAAGAGATGAATGAACTCTGAGACCTCTTTTTTAAAAGAGCACTAATCCCAATCCTGGGGGCTCTGCTGTCATGATCTAGTCCTCTCCCAAAGGCACCCACCTTAGAGTACCATCACCTTGGGGGTTAGGATTTCAACATATGAATTTTGAGGGGATACAAACATTCAGACCATAGCAGAGTATGAGACTGAGTGGTCTGAAAAGATGGGAGGTGTGAGCTGCTGGGGGGATGCATGACGATGATGGCTCACGGGCAATTGGTATCTTTACCCCTTTTTGTTAATAATCTGTATATTTCAGAGATTTGGCATGCAGTGTCTTGAAAATCCTTAGTGAATGTTGTAGTATAATGTGAAAACTCCAGGTGTTTGTGTATTATTGACATAAATGTCTATATCTCCTACTCCTTATTTCTCTCTTTGCTGTTAAGGATTCAGAAGGAATTGGTAAAAAGGGACTTTTTTTCTATGGTTAAAGAAGAGACCTCAGACCTGGGTGATTTTGATCGTGCTTCTTGTCTTGAATTATCATCACGGGGTAATGAATGACCGTTGTTCAAATCATCAAATATTTGTTGAGCGTCTACTGTGTATGAAGCCCTCTTCTAGGCACTTGCAATAGAATTGTGAGCAAAATGGATAAAAGCGCCTGCTCTTGTGGGGCTTATGTTCTAGTGGAGGAGAGAAACAATAAACAAGAAAAAGTAAAATAAGAAAATATTCAGCATGTGTATAAAGGAGAGAAAAATAACTGGACGCGCGGTGGCTCACAACTGGAATCCCAGCACTTTGGGAAGTCGAGGTGGGCAGATCACTTGAGGCTAGGAGTTTGAGACCAGCCTGGCCAACATGACAAAACCCCATCTCTACTAAAAATACAAAAATTGGCCGAGTGTGGTGGCGCGTGCCTGTAGTCCCAGCTACTCAGGAAGCTGAGGCAGGAGCATTACTTGAACCTGGGATGTGGAGGTTACAGTGAGCCAAGATCGTGCCCCTGCACTCCAGCCTGAGCAACGGGGCGAGACTCTTTCTCAACTAAATAAATAAATAAATAAATAAATGGAGAGAAAAATAAATCAGGGAAGTAAGAAAGGAAATGTGCCAGGGATGAGGGGTGGGGCCACTGGCCAGGAGGACACCTTCATTGAGAAGGTGACGTTGGACAAAGACCTCAAGTCTTAAGGTTACCTGCACATGTGGAAGAAGAATAAGTTTGCATGGGAACGAATAGACCAAGTTGGCCACACGTCCTTAAGAAAATAAAAACCGATATTCATGCCAAAGGCCAAGAATATTGTTTTTGGTTATTGAAATGGAATGAGTCAGTGGTGTCTGTGTGTATGTGTCTACCAGACGGGTAATGGGCAGTTCATTGCTGCTACCTTTTTTTTTTTTTTTTTTGGTGGTGGGGGAACAGTGTCTGGTGGGTGTTTCTGCAGGAGACTGCTGACTTCAGACCTAGCCGACCTGACTAATTTTTGCCAATGGAAAGTTATGTGTAAGGGATAACAGCTGTTCTTTAATGGGCTGAGTTCATCTGTGGCCAGAAAAAGAACAAAGGCTCCCAGGGTACGGGACTTTGGGAGGGGTGAGAAGCCTGAATCATAAGCCTGAGCCTGAGCAAGGTGTGTGAAGTTGTTGAGGCTGAGAAAAATAAAAGTCAGAGATGGCTTATCTTGGCGTCCACCAGCCCACAGCAAGGATTCTCAGCTGGGCAGGCTGTCAGCGTCGTGGTCCCATGCTGAGAAATTCCCTTTCTCAGAAACCAGGCATCCGAGAGCCAAACATTCTTTGGTGTTTTAGGTGATGTGGCGAAGTGTTTGTCAACTTGCTGGCTGAGCCTACTCCACACGAGTAGTAACTCCTGGTACCTGTGCCAGGAACTGTGTCATCCCTGTGAGTCACCTGTCATGTTTTACCGGGAAGTTGGGTGGTTCAGCTGCGAGCACGATGCTGTTCAGTACGTATTTCTTTTGATTGTGAACCAACATTAGTACTTCAGGGAGGTGTTATAAATAGTTCAGTATAAAATATCCACCAGCAGTTAATAATCTCAGTCCAGAGATTGAACTTGCCTCTTCGTGTGGTGGGGGCGGGGGTTTGGGGGGGGCGTCCTTGGTTCTGTCAAAGGACCCCATGAATACATTTTGGAATCTCCCACACATGCATTATGCATATTATTTGCCTCTTGTGCAGTTTAGCTGGCTCACGTTAGATACCTTGTTCACTCACCTTTCTCAGACGGAGTGATGACTAACTTCCAGGAGCTTCATGACAAACTCTGAAATATGTTGCTTGCCTGCCACATTTGTCCTTGAAAGGCAATGAGGTTCTCCATGAGTAAGTGTGAGCTTTGGGAGTCACACTCAGGCCTCTGACTTGGTGAGCCCAGAAGCTGAGATTGATGACACGAAAGGTAGTGTTAGGAATAATAAGGCCGGGCATGGTGGCTCACGCCTGTAATCCAGGACTTTGGGAGGCTGAGGTGGGCAGAATGTGTGGGGACAGGTGTTCAAGACCAGCCTGGCCAACATGGTGAAATCCCGCCTGTACAAAAAATACACAAATTAGCTGGGCCTGGTGGTGGGCACCTGTAATTGCAGCTACTTGGGAGTCTGAGACACAGGATCGCTTGAACCCAAGAGGCAGAGGTTGCAGTGAGCTGAGATCACTCCACTGCACTCCAGCCTGGGCAACAGAGTGAGATTCTGTCTTTAAAAAAAAAAAAAAAAGATAAATAAATAAATAAAAACAAATAAATCAAGTGTAAGGATGTCAGGGTTGATAATGACAAGACTGTAGCCCAAATGCAGTAGTGAGGTTGGAGAGAGCTGGGGTCCCAGCTTCACAGAGACTAGATTAGAATTTTAGACCTGCCTCTTGTTGAGTGGCTTTGGGCCGTTCATTTAAGCTCTCTGTGCCTCAGTTTCTTTATCTGTTAAATGGGTCTAGTGATAAGTAGTACCTTGCTGAGCTGTCATGAGGACCAGGTATAAAATTGGATAGCAGCCCCTAGCCTAGTGGCTTTCACAGAGAAAGTGCTCAGAAAGTGTCCACAACTCGTCATCAAAGTTGTCTTCACATAGCTTTATGAGGGAAATGTTCTTATTCCCATTTTACAGATGAGGGACTGAGGCTCTATGAAGATGAAGGGATAGGCCTGTGACTGGAAGAGGAATTCCTGGCTGACTCACTATTCTTACTTAGACTGCCTGGCACCCCTGCTTATGTCTTAACTCCTGAAATTACTGTGGGTTGAGGGTACACCTGAATGTGGTTAGTTAACATGTGTGCCATTTAATATTTGCAATTAAGAGTTTGGGTTTGATTCATTTCCCCCACTGTTAGAGTTTTGGACTCATTTTTGGTTTCTTGATCTGCTTTGAAATTTGGGATTGGGATGGGTTGGTGGAAGCAGTTGTTCTCTACCGCTGTGACTCCAGCATACTGTGCAAAAGTGTGCCTTGTTTTATCTTCATAACTGCGAAAGATTTACCTTGATAGGTGAGGCAGTGTCATTTTATCTCTTACCATCAGAGAAAATCACTTATCTGGGCATGCAGAGATCATGGTGATATGACAGGGAGAGTTGGCTTATTGGAAGGCTTGGTTAATGTGCGTAAAGTTTTGATTAGTTTTGTTTTTAGCAGTAGCTTTTTTTTTTTTTTTGAGACAGAGTCTTGCTTTTTTGCCCAGGCTACAGCGCAGTGGCATGATTACAGCTCACTGCAACCTTTGCCTCCCAGGTTCAAGCTATTCTTGTGCCTCAGCCACCCAAATAGATTGGGTGAGATTACAGGCGTGCATCACCATCCCTGGCTAATTTTTATTTATTTATTTATTTATTTTAAGTAGAGATGGGGTTTCACTGTGTTGGCCAGGCTGGTCTTGAACTCCTGACCTCAAGTGATCCGCCCACCTCAGCTTCCCAAAGTGCTGGGATTATAGGCATGAGCCATTGCACCAGGCCAGCAGCTGCTTTTTTTTTTTTTTTTTTAATAGCTACATATATCTGAGCCAAAAAGTTGAAAATGATATTTTTGGAATATTTTTTAAAAGTTGTGGTAAAATATATATAACATAAGACTTGGCATTTTAGCTGTTTTTAAGTACACACTTCAGTGGCATTAATTACATTCACAATGTTGTACAGCCATCACCACTGTCTATGTTCAAAACTTGGATATAAGTGGAATTATGCAATATTTGTCCTTTTGTGTCTGACTTCTTTCACTTAACATAATGTTTTCAAGGTTCATCCATGTAGCAGCACAGATCAGAACTTCATTACTTTAAATGGCTGAGTAATATTCCATTGCAGAGATACATGACATCTTGTCTATTCATTCATCTGCTGATGGGCACATAGATTGTTTACACCTCTTGGCTATCGTGATCAAATGCTGCAATGAATATTCACAGACAAGTGAAAATGATGGTATTTTGTGGCATTAGCAGAGATGCACTTTTTTTTTTTTTTTGAGACAGAGTCTTGCTCTGTTGCCTAGGCTGGAGTGCAGTGGCGTGATCCTGGCTCACTGCAACCTCTGCTTCCCGGGTTCAAGCGATTCTCCTGCCTCAGCTTCGTAAGTAGCTGGGAATACAGGCACACACCACCAGACCCAGCTAATTTTTGTATTTTGAGTAGAGATGGGGTTTCGCCATGTTGGCCAGGCTGGTCTTGAACTCCTGACCTCAGGTGACCTGCCCACCTCTGCCTCCCGAAGTGCTAGTATTATAGGCATGAGCCACCATGGCTGGCCAGAGATGAACTTTAAGTTCTTAGTATTCCAGCGGTAGAGCTTTCCTAACTGAGGAAGTCTGTGTCTTTGACCAGGTTGCTATCTTAACCCCTTGGGCACATGTGAATCTTTCTCCTGCATTCTTGCTGAGCCTGCCACTGTAATTTGGGAGGATGCTGGCTGCTGGTGAGTCAGACTGCCTCCAGCCATCTGGGTTTGACTGCGTCCTCCCTGCCAGGTCTCTGGGCCCCTTGCTTGCTTGTCTGGGGCTGAGCCAACAATTTCTCATGTACCCACTTATTACGGTTTGCTTATTAATTCTAGATGGGCTTAATTTATATTTTTTTATTTGTATGTGCCTTTTGTACTAGGTTGGGACCCCAAATTATATGTATATATACTGCATTGAATGTTCATTTTATGGAAATATTTTTTAAAGGAGGTAATGAGTGGGACATACAGCAAGTTTATTTCTGTTGACCTGGGTACTGGGCTGAAGCTATCATGGTTTTATTATGTGAGCTTGAACAAGTCACTTACTCCTTCTGACTTCAGATGAATGAGTGATTTATAAGACCTCCTTTCTGCTTTTACATATAGAGGTCTATGACCCTAAGTGTGTCACCCCTATGTTAGGCCATTTAATATTTTGAGACACAGGTTTGTCGTATTCTCTGATTGAAAGTAACCTTTGCATATTTGGTTTTCATTTGCATTAGGGAAGATGGCAGCAAATGCTCCTAGAGTGAAATCAAATGCCTGTGTTATTGGAAGGGAACATAAGACAAGTGGATTCTCATTAACATGTTTCCCTGGCCATTATTCATTAGAAGTCACCTAATTTTAATTGATTATGTGCCTGTGTTTAGTACAAAACTCTGTAAGGTGTCATGTGTTACAAACAGGTCTATGGGTGGGGTCCTTTTCACTTCACCATCCTATCCCTGTGCTAGGTATCTCCTCGTGTATTGGGCCATTCTTGCACTGCTGTAAAGAAATACCCGAGATTGGGTAATTTATAAAGAAAAGAGGTTTAGTTGGTGGTTCTGCAGGCTGTACAGGACGCATGATGCTGGCATCTGCTCGACTTCTGGGGAGACCTCAGAAAACTTACAGTTATGGCAGAAAGAGAAGCAGGAGCAGGCATGTCATGTGCCAGAGCAGGAGCAAGAGGGAGATGCGGGGAGATGCCACAAACTTTTGTACAACCAGATCTTGCGAGAACTGACTCACTCTCACGAGAAACTATCCATGAGAAATCCACCCCCATGATCTAATCACTTCCCACCAGGCCCTACCTGCAACACTAAGAATTACAATTCAACATAAGATTTGGGTGGGTACAAATATCCAAACTAGATCACCTTCTTAGCCAGTGTCATTCTCCACTCCCCGTCCCAGTATGTTTTGGCCCCCCCAAATTTTAAAGTGACAGTTACTGTATCTTAGTATAGAATAAAAATCAAAATGATTCCCACCCATAAATACGATTAAATACCATTAAATTGGTTGGACCTGGTTGGTGCCGGGCCTTCGTCGCTCACCGTGTCTACCCTCACAAGGGCGGCCTGCTACTGTCCCACAGTAGGGACTCTCTGGGGAAGGCTTAGGGCTCAAGAGGTGAGCCCTCTGGGACCCCATCGGGAGGGGCCTCTGTTCTCTCTTGTGACACATACCTAGTGCCAGAACTGTACTTTTTACCAAAATAGCACCGTCAACGTGATAACATTGAGAACATTATAAACGCTAAGATCGTTTAAGATACAGGGTTGGCTTATTTCCTGATTGAAAATTGTCTTGACATGATTAGTGCGCATTTGCCCATTTAGGCAGTGTTGGGCATGTGCCCAGTGCAAAGCCTGTTAACCCATGCATTCCATTGCCAATAAGCATCCCTTATTTGAAGTTCCCACTTTACTGAAGGGTAGGCAGAGTGGCTTCCTCTAAGTTACTCTTCTGGTTGTCATTGGACCCTGGAGTTGAACCGGGTCTTCTCATTTTTGTATCCTTGCTTCTCTCATGACCAAATGAGGCCTCCCCGATGGGATACTCCCTGACCCAGCTTTTTCAAGAGGCTATACTGAGGATTATACAGCTATCCTGGCATTCTTTGAAGAAATGGCAGGACTGAAATTAGAACTTGACTTTTTGTCTTCTTAGTTATTCTATATGATCTTACTTCTAGTGCCAATAACAATTAGTATTGTTTATTGTTGCCGAGCAGGGAGGTATCTGAAACGTCCCAAACTAGGAAAAGCTTAGATGCTTTTACCCCCATGAACACATGCACCATTTGTGCAAGACACTCAGGGCCCTTGAAATCAAAAGCCTTACTGTGTGTGTGGGTGGGACAGCATCTGGCCCCATATGGTTTATTGCTGGTAGGAGCTAAGAGCTCACGGATGTTTCCTCAGCCTTCTTTGTTACCTTTATCTAACTCTGGTTGCACTTCCTCCCTTTTCCCTTCACACTTTCAGTTACAAACCTGGCTTCACTTACAAGAATGTGGGCTACCAAGGAGCCCTGACCTTGTGAACTTTGACTTGTTAGATGAAAGTTGTTCTTCTGTAAGGAAATCTAATTTGGGGTAATGAAAGCAATGGGGGCTTTAAAATCATGGAAACATATAATTGGAAGATAGAGCTCAGAAGGCAGAGAAAATTAAATCGAACATCATCATTTTATAGTCAAGGAAATTGAAGCCCTTGGATTTTAGGGAATTTGCCACACAGTCCCTGTAATGCATTCTGGAGGTGGTGTTTAAAAGCTATTAGAGTTTTCTGGCCTCTTTTTGGCTGGCCCTCTATTTTTTTAAGAATATCTCTATGTATTTGTTAGGTATTTCATTTTCAGATAGAGAGAACTATGTAAAGAGTCTCTAAGTTTGGTTGGCATAAGATTTACTCTGAAGTTGTAAAATATTCTTGTATTAAATCAGATTTAATGAAGACTATGCTCTAAAACTTTGCCTAAAAAGGTGAACCTTGTTTGTCTCTCAGAGAAAAGAAGGACCCCATCCAGGGCTGAAACACGTGTTTCCAGTGTTTTCAAACGTGTCCGTATTCCCGAGCAGACCCTCAGATTACCTAGCATGGGAGTGTGTGGGATGGATCCATATTTAGACTTTTCATCAGTTTCAAATATAAAAAATTGATTTTGGCAATCCGTTGGTAGTCAACCACAAAATGTATTTATGAAAAACCTTCTGCATTTCCATAGCGGTTCCAAATATGGATTCCATTAACAAGATCCATATTTGGAACTACAGTGATGCTGGGAAATCGTGTTTGGATTCAGGTAATTTGATGGTGTTAACACCCCTGTTGCGTATCACCCAATTTGAGGAGGAGGAGACTCTTCCCTGGCCTTGCTGCTGCTAACACTGTTGCTAGGTGACATAGGTGAGGACGGGTTGGTGCCAGCACTTCTTACCTTGTTTTTGTTCTATGGAGGCTTGAAAAGGTGGAGGTAAGCTCCATTATGGCTGATGGCTTCAAATTCACAGATCTTGAAGACACCTTGATTCCTGACCAGGTTGGTTCTGGAGACCCCTAAAGAGAAATCCAGAAAATGCTTGCTTTTGGAAGTCATCTATGTCACTGAGAATGCAATTTGAAAGGAATTTTAAAGCCCAGCTATTGTAGATCTAATATATACATATATAGAGAGAGAGCAAGCAAGCTAAACACTGAGTTAAAATTTTTGGAGAGAATATACTTAAATAAACTCTCCATAGGTTTTCATTTCTGAGTGTAAATCCACTTGACAAAGGGAAAAAGAAGTTTAACCCTTTGTGACCTTTTCTCCACATGCCACATACTGTTTTCCAACATGAATTTATTTTTTATGTAGTCCTCTTCTGTCTGTTTAGCCAGCTCTTGTGCAAATATCCACTGACAATTCACATATCTTCTAAGGATGTCATGGTTTACAGTTTCTCTAAATGTTCGTGCATAAATCTTTTCTTTTGTGGTGATGTGTATTATTTTTTATCATTTAGCATCATCCCCAGGTTCATCCCGATCTTGAGAAATTAACAACAAAAGTCAGCTGTGCTCCCTCTACTGGTTGCATTTCTTTGGAGCAGAAATACGTGCATTTGTGTGTAAGTTCATTGTTGCTGATGGAGCTCGGACCTGTGTTCACGTTTTCTTTTCCAAAATGCGCATAACTTTAAAAAAGCAAAACTAGTGGCTTTCAAAACCGCAGGTTAAGAAACTGGTACCTTTAGAGGGATAGGGCATCTTCCTTACTGCCCACTTGTCTAGTAGTGTTGTGGCGGAATCTTCCTGGGCAGGAGGACGCAGCCCTTCTGCTCTAGGAGTAAATTCTTGGATGCTAAGTCCTGCTTCCCTCTGAGGCCCGAGGCCAATGCCTGGGCCCTCTCCAGTTCTGATATAGTTGTATTTTCACCCACATCAGGTCAGCCCTTCTGTTCAGATCTGTGAAAACCTGCCCGCCGCTGTATGGAGCCAGCGGGGTTTATGTCACGTGTTCACATGTTGCTCGGACTCTTGATCTCAGGGTGTTCTTCTCTAGAAGCATCTACAGGGGACCCTTTATTTTTAGGCCTGAGAGATAGGGAAGCAGGTGGGGACTATTTGGTTTAATCCATCATGTATGTATTGCATCCCCACCACATATGTGGCTTTAAGAAAATTCAAGATGAGCAAACCTACTGTTCCCCACCTCCCCTTTTGAGAAACACTAAGTAACAACAACAAAAAGCTCTTCTCCCCTTCCATGCAGAAATTAAATAATAATATCAGAAAGAAGGGGAAAAAAGTATATGCCCCCCACCCCGCCCCCAGAGCTAAAAGAAACCTTCTTAGGTAATCATGAGACCAGAAAACCTGTAGGCAAGATGTGCTCCCTGTGTAAGCCCACTGCTCTGATGCTCTGACCGCTGACTTCATGGTGCTTGCCTTCCTCTTCCCATGAGTGATTTGTGACATTCTTTTCTATATGCTGTGATGAGATGAAGCACCTTCCTGTTCCGTGTGGAGTGGTTCTAGTGTAGACTCATAGTGGTCAATGGAGAAATGACTGATGGGCCTCGCTAAGGCCGCTTTGTCTCTGTATCTGTCACATCTCTCGCTGCACACCATGTCGGCTTCCTGAAAGTGTGTGATCTCTGATTCTCAAACCAGTCTCTCCTGGCTTTACATCCTCCTTCACCCATCCCCTTCCTGATTGTTTTCATCCAGATTCAGCATAAGTCGGTAGCTTGGTGAGTGCATGGACGGCAAGGCTGTGCCCAAAACCATGGGATGCTTTCCTGCCTCTGATCTCAGTGTCTGCTTTCTTCTGAGTCCATATGTATGGTTCTCAGCGATTGAATGCTGCACAGTGGAAAAGGAGAAGTGTTGTTTCATGTTTTTATAAGTCCCTGGAGACTCTCTTCAAATTGATGATGCTATATGGAATAGATGGAATACATTAATTAAATGACAGGTGATAGTGAAACTTCTAAATCAGGGTTTCTCAGCAGCAGCACTATTGGCATTTGTGGCTGGATAATTCTTTGTTGTGGGGGCCTGTTATATGCATGATAGGATATAGAGCAGCATCTCCGGACTCTACCTACTAGACGTCAGTAGCACCCCCCAGCTGTGACAACCAAAAATGCCTCCAGATACTGCCAAATGTTCCCCGGAGAGGCAAAATCACCTCCAACTAAGGAGCTTTGCTCTATCCAAACATTATTCTTTTCCTTCATTCTGTTCATTCATTTCTTTACTTCTTTATTTATTTATTTATTTTTAAGACAGAGTCTTACTCTGTCACCCAGGCTGGAAGTGCAGTGGTGTGATCTTGGCTTACTGCAACCTCCGCTTCCCGGGTTCAAGCAATTCTCATGCCTCAGCCTCCCGAGTAGCTGGAACTGCAGGCGCGCACCACCATGCCTGGCAAATTTTTGTATTTTTAGTAGAGACGGGGTTTCACCATGTTTCCAGGCTGGTCTCAAACTTTAGACCTCAGGTGATCCACCTGCCTCGGCCTCCCAAAGTGCTGGGATTATAGATAGGCGTGAGCCACCGTGCCCATTCTGTTCCTTTAGGTGTGTTTGTGGGCAGTCTTTTATTTACTTAATTCATTTATCAGGTAGTTATTAAATTTTCTGCTATACCAGCCTTGATACCAGCCTATATTCTTTACCAAGAATATAAAGATGAACCAGGCATCTCTTTCTTCATGTTCATATACATATGAATATATATGTGAATACATATGATATATATGAATATATATGGATATATACACATATATATTTGAGTCAAGTTTAAATGTATCTCAGAGTTCCCTTTTTGGAGTTTTGTTTCCAGGCTGCATCCCTGGCTGGCATTTGAGTCATTATGACTTCTTTAATGAGTGTTGGGTTTCTATTTTTGTAGCCTGTATCTTTGAGGAAAGTCCCTTGCAGTATGGATGAGTAGCCTAAGTTTTTGGCACAGCTTTTAACCTTATAAAATGATAATGCTCTATTAATCTATCAATTTCATCCATGAATGCTTCAACCATTTCAGATATAGCCTCTCACTTGTCACTTCAGATTTACTGTTTTCTTCTTTGGTGATTTCTTTCATTCTCTTTAACCAGCCACCTGAGGCTTCATTTAACCTGAGGTCATTTAAAGTTTTATTTAAGGAAACTTCTGTTTGGAAACCAAGGTCAAGCACAGCAGAGGGATGTTCATTGCATGGCTTTCTGGTAAACTTGAAGTTAGCGTGTTCTCTTTAACATTTTTAGAAACGGTGATATAAAAATTGCTCATGGAAATGAAATTTGGGGCAGTTTTCTTTCCAGGGGGAAGGAAAGAGGGATGTGTTTCAGCGAGGAAGAGGTTCACAGATAGTTTACACTATGTGAATAATTTTCATTTTTTATGCTACATGGTGGGCACGTGGGTGTTCATTATATTATTTTCAAATACATGTTGTATATTGGAAATACTTTCTAGTACCTGTTAAAGAAAAGGCAGCCAACTGAAAGTTTGCTTCCTGTTTTTCTGCCCTCCACTCGTTTTCAATAGATGTTTAGGAGTTAGGTCTCCACTTGATGAGCTACCCACGTTTCTGCCCGTGAAGGGCTGGTGGGGGGCGCATATGTAACATTGCTGGCCTTTTATATCTTTTAAGAGGCGCTGCTTTTTTGCCATGTGCTGTAGAAAATTGTCTGACAGGCGCCCATGCTTTGTGCAGGGTGACCAGGTTCATCTGTAAATTGGGTAAGACCTTTTTGAAATGCATTGCCCCCAAGGATGCGGTAGGGAGGGTGCTGGGATTCTGAGTGACAGCCGGCGAATGCCAGAGGGAAGAATTAAATTGGAGAGGGAGGCGGAGAGGAGGGAGGTGATGGTGGGAGGAGGAAGGGAGGAGCGACCAACCCTCTCCAACACACCCAAGTGACCAGATTCATCATAGCACGAAACTTCACAAGTTACACCCACTGCCTCCGCCAGCAGCCGGGGAAGGCTGCTGCTTCCTCATTTGTGTTACTGGAAGTTCCAGACATGTGAAGCCAGACCGGGAGAAACGTGCGCGCCTTGTTGAGCAGGGGTGAGCTTGAATTTTGAAATCGATTCTTTCCACCGGCGAGTCTCTTTGTGTCGGGTGGTCGGGGGAGGCAGCCGAATGTGGCTCTGAACGAG
Organism: Papio anubis; assembly: GCF_008728515.1. Classification (NCBI taxonomy): domain Eukaryota; kingdom Metazoa; phylum Chordata; class Mammalia; order Primates; family Cercopithecidae; genus Papio; species Papio anubis. The sequence continues at coordinate 166,939,553 of NC_044979.1, read as the reverse complement.
GATAGGTGAGAGCCCCGAGCTCGCTGTGCGGCTGGGGCAGGGGAGCCGTGCGCCCCGGAGCCCCTTCCCAGAAAGAGCAAGCGCGTCTCCAAGCTGCGTCCCGAGGCTCGGCGCGCGTTGCCGGCTGAGCTGCAGGGGACGCCGGCGACGTTGGTTCCGGCTCCAGGGTAGAGATTCGGTCTTTGAAAGCTTCATCTTTCCCCTTTGACTTCTGTAAGCAAGGATCGTTGTATGGGATACGGGGTCGGGGAGGAGACTGCGGGATCACGTCACCCACCCAGGATGCGTCCTGCCCGGGGCTGTCCCGCTGCGCGTTGGGTAATTGCAGGTCAGTGCCATTGAAAAAGAACCCCATGGCAGGCTTAGGAATCAAGTGAGCAAAAAGTTCCGAAGGAATATTCAGAAGCTGTGGCTCCCGACCGCACCTGGATGGGAGTTCTGGAGTGGGACATCGGAAGTCTCGTGTTTCTCATTAATTTTACAGCTGATTAAATTAGTTCGGCTCTAGGTTCCTGGCTGTGGAGGTGTGATTTGTTTATCTGGATAATTTTTTCTTTTCTTTTCTTTTTTTTTTTTAATGTCTGTCTTTCTGTGAAAGCTAGCTTATCTTCGGATTGATTGCCTAAATCAATTTTGGGTGGGGTGTGAGAGGAAGTTTGGGTGGAAGGTGGCACTGGGGGCTGGGCTTATTGCAAGTGACAGTATCTCCCCGCAAAGGATAAACCTGGCTCAAATGAGGCTTCTCGCAGATAGGCTTTAGATTTTATTTCAAGTTTGGAGCTGGTCAGGGGACTTCCATTTGGCCTGTGTAGCTTTTGCTCAGTGTGTAGAGGTCAGAGGGAGGCTATTGGGTTAACTGTTACCTGTTGCAGTTACTTCATACCTGATCAACAGCTTAGTGATACACCAGCAGTTGGAGCTGGCTTTTGTTCTTTGTAAGCGAATCCTTTCATGAGAATGTTTACAGAATCATCTTACTTTTAGGGGAAGAAATGAAGGTGAAAAATGTGTGGTTTCTGTTGTATTTATAGCAAGCCAAATGTTCTTTCCCGGGTCTGGGGTGGGTACAATCAGGAAAATGTCAGTAGCTGATTTTATCATTTTTCTAATATCAAAGTGGAATTGTCTGACTCTCTTAGCATACCTTCCCTTGAACTTTGGGGGTCAGGAGGCAGGTTGCTGGGGCCACAGTTCACTTAGCTTGCTCTGACTCTCCCACTTCCTTGAAGTTAAAGATACAGATGGAAAGGAAATTACTTTTCAACCAAATCAGACATGGCTTAGGTAAGACCAACAGGTTGCATGATCCAGGGCTAAAGCCCTGAGTTCTAGCTCATTTTGGGCTCAAGAAAGGACCCAGCAGCAGGTCGATGTGAAACTGATGCTGACACGAGGCCTGTGACCTGCTCCCTCATGCCCCTCCACCCCACAAGGAACCTTTAGTAACTCACTCAACAGGAAAGACAACCAAATTGGATCTCATGATAATGCTGGTGAAACTGACTAATAGACGGAGTTTTATGGAACAATAATTCTTAGCTACAAAAAGGGGAACTGCACGGTTCACAGAGCAAAGGTTTTTAGATATTGTCACATGTGACTGTTAGAAGATACCATCATGAGGACTTTTGGAATTGGGGTTAATGCTACTATATGACCGTGTAGATGTGAGAGAAAGTGGCAATTTCTATATCATTATCTTTTCATGTTGTCTCCCTGCCTCTCCCAGTAAATAAGCTGATTTGTCTCTGGTTGGTTATATTTTAAATTTTATTCACTCATTTCTTCTTTTTAGAGATGGAGTCTTGCTCTGTTGCCCAGGCTAGACTGGAGCTCCTGGGCTCAGGTGATCCTCGCCCCAACCTCCTGTTGTAGCTAGGACTATAGGCGTGTGCCACCTTATCTGACTGTTTTTAAATTGTAAATTTGTTTAATAGGTACCAGATCATTAAAATTGTTTGTTTTAATAACTAATTTTTACAGAAATTTTCCCATTTTATGTACAATTTAAAATTTATTGGTATCATATTGAACATGATATCCTCATAACATTTTTAAAGACTGTATATCTGTAGATATGTTTCCTTTTTCATTCATGGCGTTATGTGTACCTTTTCCCCATCAGTCTTGCTAATGTATTATCAATTTTATTGGTCTTTTGGAAGAACCAACTTCGATTTTTGATAGTATCTTAATTGGAACACAAACAAAGGCCACCTCCTTTCTTGAGTTTATATTCATTTTTAAAATTCTGCCCAGTGGAACTCTGTCAAAAAGACCTTAAACAGCCTTTGAAAATTAGCAACTGAGTTCCTTAGCTGTAAGTGGGAGGACACCACATATGTATCTTTGTATCTTTGACATAGATTATATTTTTTCAGTTTTATTAAAATATACTTTCTGTTTGTGAACACCATGCACAGTGGACCAAATTGTTCCAAGATGGGTTTTGTGTATTCATTGAGGCACACCCTGTGATATTGTTCTGGAAAAATGTAACTAGAATTTACATAAGACTTACTGGTAATTTAAAGTGAATTGTAGGTACTTTCAACCCACTTGACAGTACAGATTTACCTTGTACAACAGCAGAACAAATTTGCTGTAATGACTGGAGAAGACACTTCATTTTGGTTCATATTTAATGCATGAGTCTGAGCATTTTAAAGTTTTCTCAGAACAGATTCTTTCTGAGTATATCAGGAAGGATGCTGGAGTCAGAAAGACCTGGCTTTGAATTCTTGCTTTGCCACTTTTGACTGTGTGGCCTCAGGAAAATTGCCTAACCTCTCTGAACTTGTATTTCCTCAAATGTGATCTGGAAACGGATTGTGAAATTGCACTGTGAATTCAGCGTATAATGAGATTTCATTATGAATATTCATGTAAGGTTTCTATCCTTCGTTTGGCACAAAGTAGGCATTTAATAGTGACATTGAGTGTTTTCAGTGTAACGATTAGTATTTTCTGCCTCCTACCCTTTCTTGTCCTACTTCCAACCTTACCACCTCTCTCAATGGAAGGTGAAGGAAGGTGAAGTTACTGTAGTAGAATAAAACAAAAACCACTTCCCCCATTTGTTCTCTCTTCATTATGGGCAAGTTCCATATTTTCAGTATTTTTATCTTATTTTCCTAGTTGATTATGTTACCATTTCTTCCCTCCAATTTTTATCTTACTTTCCCAGGATTTTCTTTTTTCTTTTTTTTTCCTGTCTCATCTCCTTGAGGATCTTATCCACTGCTCTGTTATTTTTTTCTTTCTTTCTTTCTTTTTTTTTTTGCCTGCCTTTAGTGTAAAAATGAAATGAGTACAAAGCCCAAAACTTGGCAGCGACTGGGATGTAAGTTAGTGGGTTGCTTCTATGAAGGCAAAGTGTGTTAAATTTAGTTACTCAAGAATTTAACTTGGAAGCTGGTCATGGTGGTGTGTGCCTGTAGTTCCAGCTACTCAGGAGGCTGAGGCAGGAGGGTTCCTTGAGCCCAGGAGTTTGAGGCCGTCCTGGGCAACACAGTGAGACCCCATCTCTAAAAATTAAATTAAAACAGGAAAAGAATTAAACTTGAAGACAGAGAATGCTGGTGACTGCCATAGCATTTTTGTGCCACAGACCTTGGAGTACTGTTTCAGATCCTGGAGTTTCTAAGCACTTTTGGGGAAGTGTTGATTGTTTGGTATTATGGTTGATGTTGTAACCAAAAAGGGACAATAAGAGCATAGGACAGAGGAGCTTGACTGGTTAATATTCCCCGACAAGGGAATCTAGCATTATAGAGTTTGCCCAACCCTGAGCCATTGGTTCTTTCTGGGGTCTCTCAGTTGACAAGGTCCTAGGGTATTAGGACCTTGTCCTGTGTAATGGCATAATTAGTTAGCATTTATTTATGCATCTAGTATTGAAAGGGACTGGACTGGGGATGGGAAGGGATTGTGAGCTGGGAAAAGGCTTCATTGGCTTTATGGTGCTATGCTAAAGTCGTTCTGCTTTGCTCAAGGAGTGAGTCTTGGTTTACATTTGGGGTAGTGAATCAGCTTCGAGTGTGGAGTTATTTTCGATGAAGACAGATTGACTAGCTGCACCTGGTCTGGCCTGCCCGCTATGACCCGGTGGTGCTATTTTGTTCTAGCCAATGCTTTCATGAGAATAGAGAACAAGGAGGCGTAGTTTTCATAAGTATTTTGCAACACCCGCTTCTCCAGTTTATTTTGATGCCGTTGCTTGAAAACAAGTGTTAGTATGGCTTTCATTGGTAAAACTTTTAGGGAAGAGATCATCACTTTTGGTAAGTTTTGTTTCTTGAAATGGTTAGGGTGGATTTATGTGTGAGCTCTTGTACTGAATCGTAGAGCTGCCTCTAGTACCTTGCAGCCACATGCTTCAGTGTTTCCATAGACTATGAGATTTTGCTGGGCAAGAATCTCTATAGTCGAGGTGCTTTCTACAAAGCTGTAGAGAACTAAGCCTGGTAAATGCTTCTTTATTAAAATATGAATTGCTTATTAAAATATCAATACTAAATACTAATGTATTGAGTGTCTGCAACATGTGAAGTACTTTTCCTGTGTTATCACATTAATGTTTCTGCGGATAATCTTGCAATCTCTAGAGGTATATAAAAAAGAAGCACAAAACCCATTATTTTCTTATGTTGCTCTTACAGGTAGAATCACTGTGGACTGAGACCCACCTTTCTAGACCTGAAGCCCAGGAGGAGGAAGAGGAGGCTGGTTGGTACCATGGGGGATGATGCTCTGAATCCTAGCGTCTCACCTAGTATGTGAGCAGTCCCTGCAGATGGCACATTTGGAGATCTTGACAAAGCCTCTTCTGTTTCCAATGGGGTAAGTGTGGCGTTTGCAGAAGGCTGGGGAATGAGGATTGAAGCTTTTAAAGTCTTTATTATCTTGATCCTGCCCAAATCCACCTTTTTTGGTACAATAGAAAGTTCATTGTTTGTGACGATTGTTTTGGTGGTTAAAGGGTTGCTGAGTCTCCCCACTTGCAATCTGAGGCTTTGAAATGGGTTTCCTGGGAACCCTTCCCATTCTTCCTGGGTGGTTCCCATGGTTATTTTGTTTTGGAGTTGGCTGCGGGTAATCCTCTGTCTTTCTGACTTCTCTTTTGCCTGCTCCCATGATACTAGGAAAGGGGAAGAAGGAATTGATTTGGATGCAGCTGGGGAAACTTGGTATCAACATGCTGGTTTGGGGGCTGTTGCGTGTGGGTTCACATCACTTTTAACGAGACAGGGTGAGCATTGATGTAAACTGCTAAGTGGTTTTGTTCAAGTGGGAATATTTCATGCGGTCCTCCCTGCTGCGGTGAAACTGGACGTCTTTATTGTGTGACAGGCTTGGGACTTTAACAGAATGTATCAAGTGGTCGCCGTGCAACGTTCGCAGTTACTCCAAGAGAAGAAATATGCTGCAAAGACACCCTCCCTACTTCCTGTATGTGGCACAGACCCCTTCTAGGGAATTCCAGCAGAAAGGACTGTGCGTACTTCAGTTTCCCTTCTGCTAAGTGGGAATGGTCACCTCTGCCCATGCAGTCCCCGTGTACTTCCTAGGAGGAGAATGACGTAGACCAAAAGGGGCTTTCTAGCTATGCAAAGTTGCTCTTGTTCTTTTCAACTTTGCCTTCCTCTCATGGACAAACCCACCTCGACCTTGTTAGCAGATGACATCGAGATGCATTATTTAACCTTTACCAGGTTTGGCTCCTATGTTGTTGGTCCAGAAATTGAACACAATAGGAGACTGCGGACTTGAGAGAAAGCAGGAATCACAGATGCTTCCTGAGGCGTGCGTGATTCCTGTAACTTTCAGTTTCCCACCCTGCATTCCGGGTCCTGCTTTGCAGATCTTGCTGTGACTTGTTCCTCCAGTCTTACCTGCTGCTCCGCTCTGCCTGCATCCAGACGCACAGCGGCGTAGCCACTCCTTTCTCTGAATGTACACAGTGGCTTGGAAAAACCTTTCTTTCAAGGGCTCTCTGGACATGGAGCAGATAAGACCTCCGAGTTGACCTGGAATATGTGCACCCTCCTCAGGGTTAGCCCTTGCTAGGCATGCCCTGGGGATACAGGGACTCCCAGGTAGTTAAAGGGAATCCAGCCCCTAAGGGTACCCTCTAACAGAGAGCAGAGTCAAAGCACTCACTTTCCCTGTGATAATATAGACACATTGTATTATCATAATTAGGTTACGTGCCTTTTTCAAGGGGTAAAAACAATAATAGGCCGGAGTGCAGTGGCTCACACCTGTAATCCCAGCACTTAGGGAGGCCAAGGTGGGCGGATTACTTGAGGTCAGGAGTTCGAGCCAGTCTGGCCCACATGGTGAAACCCTGTCTCTACTAAAATACAAAAATTAGCCAGGTGTGGTGGCGCATACCTGTAATCCCAGCTACGCGGGGAGGCAGGAGAATCGCTTGAACTCAGGAGGTGGAGCTTGCAGTGAGCTGAGATTGCACTACCACACTCCAGCCTGGGCAACAGAGCGAGAGACTGTCTCAAAATGATAATAATAAAAACAACAACCATTAACCCTTTGGGGCATTGGCTGTCCACGTTCAGCCCCTATCCCTTTGGATCCCCTTCACCTGTCTAGTGAATTCCCTCTCCCTGAGTGCTGTTGCTCCTGCTGTCTTTGGTGGAGGGTGCCCTTAGGGGCTGGATTCCCTTTGGCCAACTACTTGGTAGTCTCTATACCCCCAGGGCATCCCTAGCAAGGGCTAACCCTGAGAAGGTTGCACATATTCCAGGCCATCGCTGAGGTCTTATCTGCCCTGGGTCTAGAGTGCCCCTAGGGCTTCCGTCCCTCCAAGGTCTCCCCTACCTACTTTCTGGTTTTCTCTGAAAACACTTCCTAATCAAAAATGTATTCATGACTTCTCACCTCTGGCCTCAGTAACCTATTCAAAACAATAGCATTCGAAAGTGAGGTACCAGGATTTGAACCCAGGCAGCCTGGCCCACGGAGTCTGGTCTCCTGATCACTGTGCTATTGTGTGTTCCTCCAGGGTGGGCTGCTTGGACTTCTCTTTATACTTGCCCCAGCATGGCTATAGTGACTGCCATGGCGTGCCTAGTAAATGTTAGCTGAACAAGTGGCCACACAGCTTGCCAGAATCAGCTTTGCTTTACTGAGTCCTGTCTCAGGGCGCCTGTCCTTGTTGGTTACCCCCAGTGGCCTCCTGTCTGCTCTCTGCCGATTCAGATTTTACCTCCTTCAGGGTCAGTTCAAGTCCACCTCCTCCCGCCTGTCCTTCTGGACTGCCCCAGTCACTGTGATTTTTGCCCCTCGGAACCAGTGTTCCTTCTCAGATGATGTTACCCTTCCAAGCTCTCCCCCGAAGTAGGATCCTGAGTCCCTGAGAGCTGTGACTGTGCCCTGTGCCACATGTGCCACAGTGTTGAGGGATTCTTTTTGGGATTAAAATCTGGTCAGAGCTGTGCAGAGAAATGCCAACGTTGCTTCCAGGTTCTGTGAGCAAAGGAAAATAATGAGGTTAAAGAGCAAAACTAAAAAAAAAAAAAACAAACACACACAAGGGGCAAATCTAAAAATTGTTAGCCCATTTCTTTGTGAGCCTGTGTGTGTATTTTCACACTGCAGCTGCTCGAGTTGAGTCATAGAATGGATGTGTCATCTCTTGGCTTCAGGCACAGTGGCTAGCCCGTCTTCCCCCCGGAGGGAGTTTAAGCGCATTTATGTGATGAATAATGTGGATTCTCCCCCAATACTTGGAATGTAGTTCAACAGATTTCATGCAAATGGTAGGTGAAACATGTCAAGCGTCTTTTGTCCCCCATTCGAAAGATAACAGAAATATGCCTCAGCAGAGTCAGCGTGCTGAGTCTTAGCTGATGGCCAGCCGAGCGCTCCGCGGTGGCTTCTCTCTTCACCTGTGCTGTCTTGGACATCTTCTGTCTCCTGGGTGCGCCCCCCATTGTAAGGCTGTGGAAGGAGGGCTAGGACTGGAAAGGAAGATGCAAACATTGAATGCCTACGGTGTGCCTGGCATTCTTCTGCTTTGTGATCTCTAACAGAATACATGATTGCAGCTCACAGCCCCTCTGGGCCTGTGCGTATTCTCATCTCCAAGTCTACTTGGTGGAACCTAGGGAGCTTGACTAAAATCGCACTATTGTGGCAGTGACCCTGGACTTGAACTGTGTTTTATCTGATTTCTAAACTCGTGACCATTCCCACACATCTTGACCTCTGGTTCTGAATATAAACAGAGACATTTAGATGAGGATGTCTAATGGTCATATTAACTCTAGAATTTGGAGATTCTTGAGTTTATTTCTTCTTCTTCTTTTTTTTTTTTTTGAAACAGAGTCTCGCTCTGTCACCTAGGCTGGAGTGCAGCGGTGCGATCTCGGCTCGCTGCAACCTCCGCCTCCCAGGTTCAAGCAATTCTCCCACCTCAGTCTCCCAAGTAGCTGGGATTACAGATGTGCACCACCATGCCCAACTAATTTTTGTATTTTTAATAAAGACGGGGTTTCACCATGTTTGCCAGGATGGTCTTGAACTCCTGACCTCAGGTGATCCACACACCTCAGCCTCCCAAAGTGCTGGGATTACAAGCATGAGCCGCTGCACCTGGCTTGAATTTAGTTCTCATCTAAATCTTTTCTACATTAGCCAATTCCTCCTGGCACTTCACTGTTCATGAACCTGTTGAAGTCACTGTTGTCTGAAATACCATGTTTAGGTTTAACTTTGTGGAGGGTTGGGGGGGGCGGTCAGGTAATATTTTTAAAACTGCAAAATTAGGGATCTCATGTTATTTTTAGATGCTCATCCACAGGTGAAACGTATCAGGCTGGTTCTTTGAACACCTTCAGGAAAGTTAAAGAGATTTGATGCTTCTCTTTAGGAACCAGGAACCTCTCCGGTTAGACGGAGGACTCTTCTTTCACTGTCGTGTTTTGTGGCACAAACGGCCTGGGATGTCAATGCCTTGGGTCTGATGCAAGATACCCTGGGGCCTTCCCTGGCCTGTCCCTCTCCTGCCCATGTTGCGTAAACATTGGCATGGCAGGGACAGATGGCCACTCCGGGAACTCCTTGGATGTCACATTTGGTTGCCTGGGTGGGGGGTAGGGTGGTTGCAGCCAGTCTCCGCTGGGGGGAGGAGAGGCCGACTGGGAAATACCCCCACAGCAGTGGGTAAACACCAGCTCACCTCCGGAAAGGCTGGGCGCCCCGTTACGTGTGCAGGCTGGGGCGGTAATGGAGTCAGATGCACATAAGTGTGTTTAGCTTGGGAAGGAGCCAGTCTGCTCAGAGCACACAGCCTTTTCCCCCCTGCTCCTAATTGATGCTCAGCAGACTTCGGTTTGCTTACGGGGATGGGAATGAGCCATGTGGGGGCTGTCAAGGGATGGATGGGCTACAGATAACTACTTTCAGAGCTCGGAAAAAATTCTTTCCAGAGGCTTGGGTTAGCTTTACTGGAGGCGCAGGTGAGGGTATCTGAAATCCCCAGAGAGTTAAGATAGAGCAGTTAGATGCCCTTATCAGTGGGATTTTTTTGCTGATCAAACAGCATCAATATGTGTAATGAGGACTGAAGCATTGATGAAGAACAGCCGAGTGCAGCGTTTCCTGCATAAAATCCCATCGATTCCGGAGACTGAGCAAGGGGAGAATCCCTTGAGCCACGGAGTTTGAGGCTGCAGTGAGTCAGAACCACACCATTGCACTCCAGCCTGGGCAACAGAGTGAGATCCCAAGTCAGAAAAAAAAAGGGGGGAGGATAATAAAGAAACAGCGCCCAGGTGGGGAGGGCTGGAGGCAGCAGGATCCCTCTTCAAAGAAAGCACAAGAGTTGACATTAGGTGAAAATAAAAGGGTTTTCCGCGGTTTCAGCTTTAGAGTGGAACACCAGGGGTGGTTGCAATTGCCTGCATGCAAACCAAGTGTGGGGTTGAATCGAAGTGGAAAAGCCTATAGCCATAAGCGTTGATTGGAAGCATTTCCGATTCTCACCTCTACGTAGTAACTGTTGCTGTTTATCTTTCTAATGTATTTGCAGAAGTCTCAACAAGCCAAGGTAAGGTAGTGTATTCAAGTTAGCAGAGTGACATCTAGTTACTATGCTTGATATTAATTTTTTGGAGGGAGAGGGTGGTGTGATTAGCTCATTCATTCTTTCAACCAATCATTTGTTGGGTAGCTATGAATATCATCTTTGGGATACGGTGTAGAATATCATCTTTGGGATACGGTGTAGAATATCATCTTTGGGGTACAGTGTAGAATATCATCTTTGGGGTACAGTGTAGCTTACAGTATAGAAGGGAAGAAAAGATATACCATCAGGAATTCATAAGTGTTCAGGCCAGGTGTGGTGGCTCATGCCCATAGTCGCAGCACTTTGGGAGGCTGAGGTGGGAAGATCACTTGAGCCTAAGGGTTCGAGACCAGCCTGGGCAATAAAGTGAGGCCTGGTCTCTACAGGAAAATAAAAAAAATTAGCCAGGGTGTGGTGGTGCATGCCTGTGGTCCCAGCTATACAGGAAGCTGAGGCAGGAGGATTGCTTGAGCCCAGAAGGTTGAGGCTGCAGTGAGCCATGTTTGCGTCACTGCACTCCAGCCTGGGTGACAGAGCCAGACCCTGTCTCAAAAGAAAAAACAAAAAGAGAGAGTTCATATAAGGGTTCAAACCAGAGGTATAAACTAGAAGTTTGATAAATTTGAAGAGTCAGGACATTTAATCTTCAAAGTAATCCAATGAGCTGTTATCATTCTAGTGAATTTACAGCTGAAAAAACGGAGGTGGAGAGCAGTAAAGTGCCTCAGCTAGGCTCAGCAGCCACCAGGCGGACACACCATGCCTACCCAGGTCCTCAGCCCTCTGAGCAGCTGAGAAACCCCAGCCTCTGTGGTCCTGATGTCCCTGTGTTGGTAGCTCAAGCGGTGAACTGTGCATCTACAGTCTTTAATTCATTTATTTATTTAAAATAAAAATTGTTTTTGAGAGATGTGATTTCGCCGTGTTGCCCAAGCTGGCCTTGAAATCCTGACCTCAAGCAATCCTCCTGCCTCAGCCTCCTAAGTGGCTGGGACTGCAGTCACACATCGCCATGCCTGGCTTATTTAGTTCTTTTATTGTTGTTTTTCTTTTTTGAGACGGAGTCTGGCCCTACTGCCCAGGCTGGACTGCAGTGGCGCAATCTCCCCTCACTGCAAGCTCCGCCTTCCGGGTTCACGCCATTCTCCTGCCTCAGCTCTTCATAGTTGGATACAGGCCTTCACCGCGGTATCAGCTACCTTGTTTTGTATTTTTAGGAGATTTGCTCTCATGCTAGCCAGGGATGGTCTCATCTCCTGACCCGCGGATCTGCCCGCCGCCATCCAAAGTGCCGGATATAGGCGCGGAGCCACCGCCGCCTTATTTAGTTCTTTTAAGAGAGTTGGGATAGGGTTGGGCGCCGCGGCCTGTAATCCCAGCACTTGGGAGGCCGCAGACGGGCTGGATCAATGCAGGTCGGGAGATCGGTGACCATCCTGGCTAACACGTGGGTGAAACCCCGTCTTTACTAAAAAAATACAAAAAACTAGCCGGGCGAGGTGGCGGGCGCCTGTAGTCCCAGCTACTCGGGAGGCTGAGGCAGGAGAATGGCGTGAACCCGGAAGGCGGAGCTTGCAGTGAGCTGAGATCCGGCCACTGCACTCCAGCCTGGGCGACAGAGCGAGACTCCGTCTCAAAAAAAAAAAAAAAAAGAGTTGGGATAGAAAACCAATATGGACTCTCAGTATTTCTGCTTCACCTTCCTCAGTGTTTAGAGGAATCTAGTTTGCGCAGATGTGTAGTGAGCCATTTAGGAAGAACTCTAACCAACAGACCTTTTTTTTTTGTAGGTCATTGGAGGGTGATTTTAATGATCACGTACATGGTGTGAATGTGAGTGTGGGTGTTTTATCGCGAGTTCCTTGGTGGTGGTTTGAGCATTTTCTCCGGGTGGTTCCACTGGCAGTGTTGATACTGCTAGAAATTGTTCCTGCTCAGGGCGCAGTGATTTTTCTCTTTTGGTGAACAAAAAAAATTTTTTTGAATGAGGGTATTTCTGGTAAACTCAGTCATTTATGTTTAAACAAAATGATCACATATATATGATTTATATATGATTAATAAATATGAAAATAATTATTACAATTATTAATGAAATATGAGAGGGTGAGCACTGGGCTAGAAAGAGGTCAAGAGACTGAAGTTCTTATCCTGGGCTCTTCCTGACTCTTCGACCTTAGTTGAGCCCGTTGCTCAGGGCTGTGTGAGTTGCATCCTTAGGTTCCTTGAGATGTATAGAAATTTCTCTCTATGTAGTTGGCAAAACCTGTAATATGGATATTATGTACCAAGACTCAGCTTTTAGCTTGATAGTGCTGCATTATTGATGTACACATTATTTATTTGTTTCTTTCAGTCTCAGATGCCGTGGCTGGGCTTTATATTTTTGGTGGTGTATTTTAAAATACCGTGTTAACTTCTGGTGGTTTTCTTTTCTTTCTTTCCTTTTTACTCCAGGAGTAGGGGTTTTCGTGTAGGATGAAAATGAAAACTAAAGAAAAAAATAGGATCTGGAAGTAATTTTGAGAGCAGAAAAATTAAACAAAATGGGAAAAGACTCTGTTTGTTACTAGCCAGGTGAAGAGAACACAGGACCGTGGACGTGCTTTTTCTCAGTAACTGGGTATGTTAGACGCGGATTATGTTTTCGCTGGGACCTTGTAGTTAAAAGAAAGCAAAAAGCAGGTCTGGATGTTCAATATTTCCCTCTTCTCAAGAGCACATGAAGTTGGTATTGAAATGGGACTTGCCTGCCTCTTATTTCCATCGTTTGAAATCAGACTGAAATCCTGCACGTGGGACCCTCATTCTGTGACCCCTGTCTGTGTAGCTACCAGGCTCCCTTGCCAGCCCTCCTTTTGACTCACAAATGGCAGTGGGTGTGAGTGCCCAGGAATACTTAGTGGTCAATACAGGATTTGGGAAATTTGTCTGCAGAATGTCAGCCCTCAGTAGGAAGGTAGTGCTGTCCAATGGGAGGCCTGGTCAAATGCCTTTTGATTGGATATTTCAAGCTGGTATGGCATAGCCGGAGATTCCCAGTCCTCAGGAGTGTGGTAGGGTAGGCTCTGTCCTACCAGGAATGCATTTGGACTTTAGAGATAGTTGAGAAGTAATTTCTTTTGGAATCACATTTAAGGCACGTTTGGGTTCTGGGACATCCTCGTTCCTCATTTTTCCCCTGGGAGTCGTCGTGGCCGGTTGGGCCTATGGGCCTGCAGGCTGTGTTTGATGTGATGAGCTCCCCTTTTCTAAGGGATGGACCTATCTGCCTTGAGATGCCTACATTTTTGCAACTTTAGTTTAACCATTATTAGAGACATAATTGGTAGGATGGATGCTTACTTTCCTAATTCATTTCTACTCCTGTGTCCAGAAATTTGTAGGCATCTTTGTTTTAAAGTTTGTCATCATCTTTGTTGACTACTTGGTTGAATCTTTGAAACGCATTCAACCCAGCTTTTTTTTTTTTTTTTTTTTTTTTAGCACTGGCTCTGTATGCCAGAGCAGTAGATGCCTCACAGAACACGTGGGCTGGTAGTACCAGTTGGGCAAACACAGCCTAAGTATAATGGAATATACAGTGAAGTTCCACATACGTGTTTATTTAACAGGGACAAAAGAAAATCTTCAAATCACATTTTACCTTTCAGAGTTTATAAATCCATCTGAAGTGCTTGGAAAAGAAATCATAGTATTAGAAATGGATGCATGTGTATATAAAACTAACACTAGACTTCTTTGCCAAATTTAACTTCTCAAAAGTGTTCTTAGAAAGAGTGACTTTCTTGGAGAGTATGAAGTCTATTTTGTCTCTAACTCGCTAAGGTCATTCTTTTCATTTCTCTTTCGGTGTGTCTCCCCACACCACACTGCTATTAAAAACATACAGAGAACCTTGGGAGGCACTTGAGGTCAGGAGTTCGAGACGAGCCTGGCCAACATGGTGAAACCCCATCTCTACAAAAATACAAAAATTAGCTGGGCATAGTGGTGAACGCCTGTAATCTCAGCTACTCGGGAGGCTGAGGCACGAGAGTTACTTGAGCCCGGGATGGGGAGGTTGCAGTGAGCTGAGATTGTGCCACCCCAGCCTGGGCAACAGAGGGAAACTGTCCCCCAAAAAGAAAAACAAAAACAAAAAATACAAAGAACCATGCAAAAAACCAAAAACAACCCTGCACATGGATGTTTATGGCAGCTTTATTGGAAACTTGGAAACAACCAAGATGTCCTTCAGTAAGTGAATGTATAAACTGTGGTCCATCCAGATAATGGAATATTATTCAGCACTGAAATGAAATGAGCTAGTCATGAAAGGACGTGGAAGAACCATCAAGGTGGTTGCCAGGGGCTAGGGAGGAGAGAGGGATGAACAGGCAGGGCACACAGGACTGGTGATCCCAGGGTGGTGAAACTACTCAGTATGAGACTGTGATGGTAGATACATGTCATTATATGTTCGTCTAAAGCCATGAAATGTACAGCTCCAAGACTGAACCCTAATGTAAACTATGGACTTTGGGTAATAATGATGTGTTAATATATGTTTATTGATTGCAACAAGCGGACCATTCTGGTGAAAGATGTTGGTAGTCGGGGAGGCTATGCATGTGGGCAGGAGGTATACGGGAAATCTCTGTGCTTTCTGGGTAATTTTGCTGTGAACCTTGAACTGCTCTATAAAATGGTTTTATGAAACAGCAACAACATTCAAACCAAAGCTGAGGAGACACAGCACTGCGTTCTACTCCTGACATCCAGTAAAGTGTCTTTTGACCTAGATTACTTCTCGAAGTTCTTTGCAGCCCGTCGGCTTGGGCAGCGGGGGAGAATCCCTCATCAAGCAGGAGGCTCTGATACTCTGAGAATGGGATTTTCCCTGGCGGCTTCATAGCTGTGAAAGCGCTGACTTCACGTTCCTGTTTTCTTCCTTCTGGCCATGTGCTGCACTGTGGACACTAAGGATGCATTTTCTGGTGAGCTGATTCATATGGTAGATGCCGTGTTTGCCACCCTTTCCTGCATCAAGGGTGGTTAGGGAGAGTAGGGATTTGGTCGTATTTGAAAGTACTGTGACCTGGGGACCAGATATGGTCAAATCCCGCCTCAGTCTTATCACCCTTCCCACAAGGAGTCGCCAGGACTGTGTGCACAGGCACCTTAGCACGAAAGTGAGCAATTATGAGGATTTTTCTGGGAGCCGACCTCAGTGTTTCTCCTTGTGGGTTGTCTCTGACTTCTGTGTGTTGACTGTATTCACGTGCTCAGTTGCAGATAGTAAGGAGACAATAGGGCGGAAGGCTGGGAAGCATCCTTACCCTCAGGGAACTGACATTCTGAATACAGACAATATCAAGAGGTGTTGTCCATGCATATCTGTGGGGAGTTGGTTCCAGGACGACCCCTCCCTGCCCTGAGGACACCAAAATCCACAGATGCTTAATCTCTTATGGAAAATGGCATAGCATTTGCATATAATTGAGGCACATCCTTCCACACCTTTAAAATCATCTACGGATACCTAAAACAAAATAAATGCCATGTAATAGTTGTTATACTGTATTGTTTAGGGAATGACGAGGAGAAAAAAAGTCTGGGCTAGGCATGGTGGCTCACACCTGTAATTCCAGCACTTTGGGAGGCTAAGGCAGGAATATCACTTGAGCCTGGGAATTCGAGACCAGTCTGAGCAACATAGCGAGACCCCATCTCTACAAAAAATAGAAAAATTCACCACAGGTTCTCACTCATAAGTGGGAGCTGATCGGTGAGGACACATGGACACAGGGAGGGGAACATCACACACTAGGGCCTGTTGGGGGATGGGGGTCAAGGGGAGGGAGACAAATACCTAATGCATGCAGGGCTTAAAACCTAGATGATGGGTTGATGGGTGCAGCAAACCACCATGGCACATGTATACCTTTGTAACAAACCTGCATGTTCTGCACGTGTATCCCAGAACTTAGAGTGAAAAAAAAAAAAAAATTAGCCAGGCATGGTGCCGTGTGCCTGTGTTCCCAGCTACTTAGGAGGCTGAGGCAGGAGAATCATGTGAGCCCAGGAAGCTGAGGCTGCAGTGAGCCGTGATTGTGTTGCTGCTTTCCAGCCTGGGCGACAGAGTGACACCTTGTCTCAAAAAATACAATATGTACGTGTTCAGTACAGGCACAATCATTTCTTGATTTATTTTGAATATTTTTGATCCACGGTTGGTTGAGTCCACAGATACGGAAGCCATGGATACTGAACCCGTAGATAGGGAGAGGCGACTGTAGTTATAACATGTACCATGTGGGAAGGTGATTGTTACAGTGGAGACCCTTGAAGCAAGGAAGTGTTGGGTGTTTGAGCTTCTGAACATAGGGGAGTTAGGAAGGCCCCACTGCATGGGTGACATTGGAGCCAAGATGGCAAGGGGGTGAGGAAGCGAGCCCTGGGCTGACAGAGGGAGCATTGAAGCGGAGGGCAGAGAGCTGGGCTGGGCATGTTGGAAGTTTGGATGGAAAGAGCAAAGTGAAGAGAGCCAAGGCGATGCAGACAGAGGAGGGTCGTCAGTCCAGGGCTGCCGGACTGCTGATGAGATGAGAAGCCTTTGAGGGTTGTAGGTAGGACTAGGGAGACGCGGTCTGGTTTAGGTTTGTAGGTTCTCCCTGATGGCTGCGTTGGGAGGAGACTACACACCATTTCATGTGGACCGTGGTTCTCAGTAAGCCTGTGTTTGAGCGTCCGTTAGACTTTGTTATTGCTTACACAGTCTGATCCCACTGGTACAGGGTGGTGGGGGTGGGCACAAATATTTGCTTTGCTTTTATTTATTTATTTATTTATTTTTCTTTTTTGAGATGGCATTTCACTCTGTTGCCCAGGCTGGAGTGCAGTGGTGCAGTCTAGGCTCACTGCAACCTCTGCCTCTCCTGGGTTCAAGCAGTTTTCGTGCCTCAGCCTCCCAAGTAGTGGGATCACAGGTGTGCGTCACCATATCAGGCTAATTTTTTCTATGTTTAGTAGAGACGGGTTTTGTCATGTTGGCCAGGTTGGTCTCGAACTCCTGACTTCAAATGGTCTGCCCACCTCGACCTCCCAAAGTGCTGGGATTACAGGCATGAGTCACCGCGCCCGGCCCACAGATCTCTTTATTTACAGAGGATGAGGAAAGGGACTTTTTATCCTACGAGGGTACTTAGCTGATGAATTCTAGGATGAGTTCAAGCATGGCTAAAAAATGCTTGAAGATAATTTCGGGTTCCCTGCAGCCCAGTGTTTCATTTGCCTTCGAGACAGAAAGCTCCTCCCCCGTGCACATGCTCCGTGTTGCCCCCTTGCCTTGCCCGTGAGCAGACTCGACCCTCTTTTCCATTGATCACTTCCCTTTTTGGTTCAGGCTGCTCCTCTGGGGTTTTAGTTCTGAAATAAGTGAACCATTTGTCATATCTGCTTCCTTCTCACTGGAGCTGCATGTTAAATCACGGCCAGAACACATCTGTCAGATCTCAGAGCTTTTCAGAAATGCAAACCTGAACGTTTTGGCATATGACCCTGTTAGTCTGTTTTAAGTGGCATGTGGTACACTTGCCCACAGATGTTAGTATACCCGTCTACTTTGAACAAAATAATAATAACTTTCACATCTGGTTCTCTTTTCATCTAGGGATCTTAAAACCCCGAGTGCATATTAATTAAACCTCACATCACTGGAAGGTAGGGAAGGGATGGAGGGCAATTGCTTTAATCACCACTGCAAGAAACTTAGAGGGATTGCCCCTGGGTAACAGATGCCTTTCATCTAGCATCTTAAATACTTCCCGAGTATTACCTGGTGGGAAGTGTATGACCATGCACATCTGCACGGCGTGGGGAATACCCTGAGATACTAGGGACTTGCCCTATCTTTTTGGTGTTGTCATTGCAGAAGCCTTCTTTTTTTCCAGTTCATGGGCTTTTACCACTTAATATGGATTATTTGGAGTCTGTTGGTATGCACTGAAGGATGGTGTCGTTAACTGGTAAAGCTGTTTGGTTTTCTTTCCATCTTTTTAGTTTGGTATGCAGATAGGCAGGAAGCTCCTTTGAAAATTTCAACTCTCTTCCAAGCTGGTCATTGGGAATTCTCCATGAATCGCATGGTATATCCCTTTCCCTCGGAGTCTCTTCCCAGAAAGTCTCTCAGGTGAGCTGGGACAACGGAAAGACAGGAGAGGACCGTGACTTTGATCAGAGGACAGAATGGCAGCTGCTCAACTCCATACCTAGAGTATGGGGCGTTCTATAAGAAAAATGGAACAAAATACAATCAGGAAATGGTATGGTCATGTCATTCATAGGTGAGGAATCCAGCTGCTCACCTGTGGGAGGGGAGTTGGGGGTCTTGCTGGGGTCAGGGTGTTCATATGCACAGCAGTTGTTCTCCAGGGGGACTCGGCTTGACAGTGGAAAAGCAGAGGCCTCGGCAGGGTCTGGAGGGTCTGGAGGGCGTGAGATACATGGTTGGTTTGCAAAGGGATGCTCTTCTTCAATTTTAAATGGGAAGTCTTTAGGTCCATTTTAAACAATTTCTAAATGCCAGTGTGTAGCATATCTACTGCTTTTATTCCCAGTTGCATGTGAAAGTAAACAGTAAAGGGGAAAAATATTGAAAAGTGTGGGTTCTTCAATGCCCCCTCCATGTGATACCTCTTAACTCACTGATGACTGGTTTCTTTCCAGCTTTATAAGTTAAAAGGTGGAAACATATTTGTTTCCCCAGATACATGATGAATATTTATGTTATTTTAGATGAACATTCTTCTGAATAAATTCTTTTTTTTTTTTTTTTGAGGCAGAGTCTCGCTCTGTTGCCTAGGCTGAAGTGCAGAGGTGCCATCTTGGCTCACTGCAACCTCTGTATCCGGGGTTCAAGTGTTTCTCATGCCTCAGCCTCCCAAGTAGCTGGGATTACAGGCGAGCGCCACTACACCTGGCTAGTTTTTTTATTTTTAGTAAAGACAGGGTTTTGCCATGGTGGCCAGGCTGGTCTCGAACCTCTGACCTCAAGTGATCCACCTGCCTCCGCCTCACAAAGTGCTGGATTACAGGTGTGAGCCACTGCACCTGGCTCCTTCTGAATAAATTCTGAAAACATAGCTCTATGAGAATGTACCTTTCCATGATTCTTCTCTAGTAGTATGGAACTGTAAAAACTACTTTTCTTGTTTCTTTTTTTTTTTTTTTGAGACAGGGCCTCCCTCTGTCACCCAGGCTAGAGTGCAGGGGCATCACTGATCACAGCTTACCGCACCCTCAACCTCCTGGGCTCAAGGGGTCTTCCCACCTCTGCCTCCTGAGTAGGTGGGACTACAGGTACACACCACCATTCCTGGCTAATTTTTGTATTTTTTTTTTTTTTTTTGAGTGTGGAGACGGGGTCTTGCCATGTTGTCCAGGCTGCTCTCAAACTCCTGGGCTCAAGTGATCTGCCTGCCTCGGCCTCCCGAAGTGCTGGGATTACAGGTGTGAGCCACTGTGCCTGGCCTGTAAAAAAACACTTCTGATCTTTCATTTGATTATTATAGCGTTGGTATATTCATTGTTTGCCCTGGTGGTACTACCGAGGGATGCCGGTGTGGAGTAGGTATTCACCATTTCCCTATACTTTGGGGGCAGTACAGTACAGGGAAACATGACCAACATATTTCTTAAATAGGTTAATAATTGGAGCAAAGAAATGACTTTGTTATTTGGAAACCAAGTGAAGCCAAAACCTTTGTCTCCAGCCTGAATGTCACATATTCTAGTTGGGCAGTTAATCTCTTTGCTTTTGGCAATGTTAGGGGCCCTGTGGATAGAATCCTAGAATTCGGAGGTAGGCTTGAGGCAGCTTTCTGAAAGGCACAGCCAGAAAAGATGGCTGAGAGCAGCACCGTGGGAATAAAAATCACCAGTTCCACCATTTATAGGCTGTTTGGCCTTGGATAAGTCACCGAAGCGCTCTATGCTTTGGATTCTTCATTTATAAATGGGGATAAGTACTTTCCTGATAGAATTGTTAGAATATTAAGAAAGTTCTTCAGCATCTGACTTACATTAGGTCTTCTACAAGTGTCAATTACTATTACTGTTGTTATCACTATCACGGACATCATCCCTCTGCCCATAAACAGGCACCAATTGAATTTTTTTTACCTTTTTTTTTTTGAGACAGTTTCTCTCCGTTGCCCAGGCTGGAGTGCAGTGGTGTGATCTAAGCTCCCTGCAACCTCCGCCTCCCGGGTTCAAGTGATTCTCCTTTACGGTATCCACCCACAGTCTGTCCACTGAATTGAGTTACTGTGGAATGTTAGAACACAATGAATTAAACTTACCTATGCATGCAGTTGTAGTTCTGTTTCCAAGGGGTCAAGCAGCCATTACAGTATCCACCATTACAGTATCATTCAGAATAGTTTCACTGCCCTAAAATCCTTTGTGCTCCACCGATTCTTCCCCTTTCTTGCTAATTCCAGGAAGTTGCTGATTTTTTTTTTTTGAGACAGGATCTTTCTCCGCGCCCAGGCTGGAATGCAGTGGTGTGATCATAACTCACTGTAGCCTTGAACTCCTGGGTTCCAGTGATCCTCCCACCTCAGCCACCTGAGTAGCTGGGACTACAAACACACACCACCACACCCAGCTAATTTTTAAATTCTTGTTTCTTTCTTTTTTGAGACAGAGCCCCACTCTGTCACCCAGACTGGAGTGCAATGACGCAATCCCGGTTTGCTGCAACCTCCACCTCCCAGCCTCTAGCGATTCTCCTGCCTTAGCCTCCCAAGTATCTGGGATTACAGGCCCAGGTAATTTTTATATTTTTAGACGGGGTTTTGTCATGTTGGCCAGGCTGGTCTCAAACTCCTGATCTCAGGTGATCCGCCCGCCTTGGCCTCCCAAAGTGCTGGGGTTACAGGCATGAGCCATCATGCCCAGCCTAATTTTTAAACTTTTTATAGAGACGGTGTTTTACCTTGTCGTCCAGGTTGATCTTGAACTCCAGGGCTGAAGTGATTCGCCCATGTTGGCCTCCCAAAGTGCTGGGATTACAGGCATGAGCCACTGTGCCTGGCCTACCACTGATGTCCCTAAATAGTTTTGTTTTTTTCTGGAATGTCATGTACTTGGAATCCTGCAATGCGTAGTCTTTTCAGACTGACTTAGCACCAGTTTTTTATGGCTTTATGCACTTTTTCTTTCTTTTTTTTTTTTTGAGATGAAGTCTAGCTCTGTTGCCCAGGCTGGAGTGCAGTGGCATGATCTTGGCTCACTGCAAGCTCTACCTCCTGGGTTCAAGCGATTCTCCTGCCTCAGCCTCCCGAATAGCTGGGACTACAGGTGGGTGCCACCATGACCTGCTAATTTTTGTATTTTTGTATTTTTAGTAGAGATGGGGTTTCATCATATTGGCCAGGATGGTCTCGATCTCTTGACCTCATGATCCACCTGCCTCGGTATCCCATAGTACCAGGATTATAGGCATGAGCCATGGCGCCCGGCCTCTTATCTTTCTTTACATTGGCTGTGGAGCCCTGAAGTGCACCTACCAGTGTTCTACCATGGACTCCACCAAGGAACCGAGTTCCCTGAAGGGCGCTTTGTCTCACCTGCGGGAGTTGCATGGGAAAACCGTGAAGTGGGCCCCGCCTTGCTGAAGTGACCAGTGGCTGCTTGACCCCCTTGTGGAAATAGAAATACAATTGCATGCGTAGATAGGTTTAAAATGTCATTGCGTTTGGGACCTAATTTTCAGCCGTAGCTCAATTAAGTGGACAGACTGTGGGTTAGCTATTCCGGGTAGGGCCACAGCCCTTGCTTCACAGTGTGGCGGAGGTGACAGAAAAGTCAATGCATTGTGACACAGAGACAGGCAGTGGTGAAAATAGAAACACCCACGGGAGGGGCCAGGTTGTTGAGGCCAAGAGGCTGGGTTCAGGATTCAGTATGGATTTGAAGCCAGGTCTGTCACAGGCGAGCAGGGTGCCCGGGGACAAGTTGCTATCTTTCTCAGGGCTTCAGTTCCTTCCCCTATAAGATGACAGATGATGGCACCCCCCTCACAGAGGTATCGTGAGTAGGACATGAATTGACATGTGTCATGACTTAGAGGAGTGCTCTCCACAGGTACACCTTTGTGAATATGAGCTGGAATTGTCCTCCCCATCATTATGAGGCAGATGCAACACACAGAGTGAGAGGGAAGACTGTGGTCAGGGAGGAGAAGGAGCAAGGAGACTTGGAAGAAGCTGGACTCCAAGCTAGCATTTTCTTTCCTTTTTGTATATGATATTCTTAGATAATCATGCACATTCATTATAGGAACACTCGAGTATATGGTTAAGCAAAAAGATGGCAATCAAAACTACCAAAGGTATTCACTATTCCTATTTAGATGATTTCTTTCTAGGTTTTTATTTCTTCCTCTGCTGAGATTTTTTTTTTTTTGATATGGAGTCTCACGCTGGTGGCAGGATCTTGGCTCACCTCCTGGGTTCAAACGATTCTTGTGCCTCAGCCTCACGAGAAGCTGCGATTACAGGTGCCCGCCACCACACTTGGCTAATTTTTGTATTTTTAGTAGAGATGGGGTTTCACCATTTTGGCCAGGCTGGTCTTGAACTCCTGACCTCAGGTGATCTGCCCACCTCCCAAAGTGCTGGGATTACAGGTGTAAGCCACGGTGCCCGGCCTGAGATGGTTTTTGAAGGCTGTTGAGGAGGGTTAAAAGTTTCAATCCGTTTGGCTTCTTATGTCATAAGGAGCAATTTTTACTGCTTTTAAAATTCTTTCCTGAACTGTTTTTAAAACACAGAAGAGGCTGGGCACGGTGGCTCACGCTTATAATCCCAACACTTTGGGAGGCCGAGGCAGGTGGATCACCTGAGGTCAGGAGTTCGAGACCAGCCTGGCCAACATGACAAAACCCTGTCTCTACTAAAAATGCTAAATTAACTGGGTGTGGTGGCACGCGCCTGTTATCCCAGCTACTCTGGAGGCTGAGGAAGGAGAATCGCTTGAGCCCAGGAGGCGGAGGTTGCAGTGAGCCAAGATCGCGCCATTGCACTCCAGCCTGGCCAACAAGAGCGAAACTCCGTCTCAAAAACAAACAAACAAGCAAAAAGACAGAAGAGCATGGACAATAATGTACTCTAAGAAGGCAGTGTGGACTGGCCTCAGATTATGTGGAGGAGCCTCAGTCTGAGGCGGACGTGCAGGTCTACTGATGCTGAATGGCTTCTTTGGCCGGTCCCTGCACTGAGCACATCACTTAGGGAATTTCCTCTGTCTCTCCCGTAACTCTCAGGTCATCCCCTCAGCCCCCCTTTTTCTGTGGCCCAGGCTGGAGCGCAGTAGTGCAATCATAGCTCACTGTAGCCTCAAACTCCTGGAGTCAGGTGATCCTCTTGCCTCAGCCTCCCAAGTAGCTGGGACAACAGGTGCACACCACTGTACCCAGCTCTCCTTTTTTATTTTATTTTAATTTATTTTTTTTGAAACAGAGTCTCGCTCTGTCACCCAGGCTGGAGTATAGTGGCATGATCTCGGCTCACTGCAAGCTCCGCCTCCCGAGTTCACGCCATTCTCCTTCCTCACCCTCCCGAGTAGCTGGGACTATAGGCGCCCGCCACCACACCTGGCTAATTTTTTGTATTTTTAGTGGGGACGGGATTTCACTGTGTTGTGTTAGCCAGGTTGGTCTTGATCTCGTGACCTCGTGATCCGCCCACCTCAGCCTCCCAAAGTGCTGGGATTGCAGGCGTGAGCCACTGCGCCCAGTCTGGTTTTTTGTTGTTGTTGTTGTTGTTGTTGTTGAGAGAGAGTCTCACTCAGTCACCCAGGCTGGAGAGAAATGGTACGAACTCAGCTCACTGCAGCCTCCACCTCCCAGGTTCAAGCAGTTCTGCAGCCTCAGCCTCTCAAGTAGCTGGGATTACAGGTGCGTGCCACCACACTGGCTAATTATTGTAGTTTCAGTGGAGACGGGTTTCACCATGTTGGCCAGGCTGATCTTGAACTTGTGGCATCAAGTGATCCGCCTTCTTCGGCCTCCCAAACTGCTGGGATTACAGGCGTGAGCCGCCGCGCCCAGCCCAGCTCTCCTTTTTTTCAATTCCACATTTAGCGAGGTTCTGAGAGGTAGAGGGAGTCACCGACCATTGCTTACTGGTCAGTGTGCAGCTGGGGTTGTCCTAAGCTTCTGATATCACATACCCTGAATGCCATTTTCTGGCTCATTCCTGCCTTGGAGACCTTAGACTCAACCATCATTGACCAAAGCCATTATTTTTTTTAATGTTATGGATTTTTTTTTGACTAATGATATTTAGAAGTACATAGTGACTTTTTTGCTTTTGATAAAATATCTATAATAAAATTTACCACTGTAGCCATTTTTAAGTGAACAATTGCACAACCATTACCATGATCTATTTCCAGAACTTTTTCATCATCCCAAACAGAAAATGTACCCAGCAAGCAATAGCTCCCATTTCTCATCCTCCACCTCCCTGCCTCTGGTAACCTCCGTTCGACTTTCTGTGTATGAATTTGCCTATTCCAGGTATCTCGTATAAGTGGAATCATACATCATACTTAGCATCATGTTTTCAAGATTCATTCATGTTGTAGCGTGTGTCAGAATTTCATTCCTGTTTTGGGTTGATGATTTTTATATATATGTATCTTTTATATATGTTTATATGCATGTAAGCATAGGTGTATATATACATATGTTTTGTTTATTCTTCTGTAAATGAGCATTTGGGTTGTTTCAGTTTTTTTGGCTATTGTGAATAATACTGCTATAAACACTGTGAAACAACTCAGCGACAACGAAAAACCATGCAATTTAAAAAATAAGCATAGGACTTGGATAGACACTTCTCCAAAGAAAATATACAAGTAGCCAAATCAGCGCATGCAAAGGTGCTCAATATCTGTAGGGAACCGCAAATCAAAACCATGTTGAGGTACCACCTTATGCACAGTAGAAAGGTTACAGTAAATTTTTTAAATGGAAAATAATAAAGTGTTGGAAGGAATGTGGAGAAATTGGAACCCTTGTGCATTGTTGGTGGGAACATAAAATAGCACAGCTACTGTGAAAAACAATTTACTGCTTCCTCAAAATGTTAAACATAGAATTTCTGTGTGACCCCACAATTCCACTGCCACATATATGCCCAAAAGAATTGAAAACGGGGACTCAACTATGCACTTGTATACCAACTGAGCAGCTTTGGAACATGTATTTTTTTTTTTTTTAATCAGATCACCCCTCCCAAGGCTGGTTAGTCACTGTCTGGGTGTTTAGCCTGTTGCATAGCGGAAACTAAAGCTCCAGAAACAAGAGGCCTGGCAACCTTTATGCTGTACTTCATGATGGGAAGCCACATGAGTAGAAACTGAGGCCTGGTTGTGATGCGCTGGAGACACAAAAAAAATTTTATTCAAAATCAGAAGTTTAGCTGGGTATGGTGTTACAGGCCTGTAATTGTAGCCAGCTGGGAGGCTGGGGCAGGAGGGTCTCAGGAGCGTAGGAGTTCCAGGTTGCAGTGAGCTGTGATTGCGCTACTGCACTTCAGCCTGAGTGACAGAGCGAGACCCCGTCTGTGTAAAAAACAACAAAAACAAAAACCACCAACTCGAAGGGCATCTTGTAGTGTTTTGTTACGGAGGAAGCATCCTGAGTGAGAAACCAGTCTGAATCAGATTTTATCTTTCTAGTAACATTATCAAGATAAAGGCAAAATAACACCAAGAAGATTTATGTGCAGAAATCTTTCCATTTTTTCCCCTCCCAGACTCAAAGCCAGAAAGAACTATTTCCAGAGTAGTAAATTTTGTTGACCTTACCATGATGAAATTGACAGATTTTGCTAATCAGATTCGTAAATAGAAAATCTAAGTAGGAACCAGTAGGTTTTGGGTTCTTGGATGCTCTGTCTGCAGAGGAGAGTCTCTTGACTGCCTAGCAAATTGTTGGTAATTCATTCTGAATTTTTATTAGCCTGTGGGAATGTCTTGGGACACTCACCCTTGATATTTGTTATTTTGGAAATTCACTTTGAATGATAGAATTTGATCCTCTGGCTGGGCATAGTGGCTCACACCTGTAATCTCAGCACTTTGGGAGGCTGAGGCGGGCAGATCACTTAAGCTCAGGAGTTCGAAACCAGCCTGGCCGACATGGTGAAACCCTGTCTCCTGTCTCTACAAAAAAATACAAAAATTAGCCGGGTGTAGTGGTGTGTACCTGTGGTCCCAGCTACTCGGGAACCTTGGGTGGGAGAATCACTTCAGCCTGGGAGGCAGAAGTTGCAGTGAGCTGAGATGGTGCCAGTGCACTCCCACCTAGGTGACAGACTGAGACTGTCTCAAAAAAGAAAAAGTAATTTGATCCTCTTTCTGCCTAGACCTGGGAGCTGTACCCAAATTACCGTTTAACTCACTCTGCAAAGCTGCTGTTCCTCTGTGATTGTGCAGTAACCTAAAGAAAAATATCTTCTTTTTGAAATCCTGCTGAGCTGGGTCATTAGTTATGTTTTGATTTCTAGGAACTTCTCTGCTGTGTTGGGGCTGCCTGAGAATATGAATAAGACCTATAGTTGTCTCATCAAGTTGTCTCATCAAAACGCACATGTGGTTTTGTCCTAAAATTGGAAAGTCACAGATGAGTTAAGCAGTGGTGAGGTTTTCTGTTTGTTTGTTTGTTTTTTGGGTTTTTTTTTTTTGAGACAGAGTCTCACTCTGTTGCCCAGGTTGGAATGTAGTGGCATGATGTCGGCTCACGATACCCTCTGCCTCCTGGGTTCTAGGGATTCTCCTGCCTCAGCTTCCCGAGTAGCTGGGACTACAAGTGCGTGCCATCATGCTCGGCTGATTTTTTTATTTATAGTAGAGACTGGATTTCACTGTGTTGGCCAGGGTGGTCTCGAACTCCTGACCTCAGGTGATCCACCCACTTTGGCCTCCCAAAGTGCTGGGATTACAGGCAGGAGCCGCCATGCCCCGCCAAGCAGTGTTTAAGTGTCGTCAATCCACTTGAAACTGAGAAGATGGAGAGGACAGAGTTTATTGGGATTTGAGAAGCTCTTTTTCCTGCTTAATTTCTAGACCAACTGAGACAAACAAAGGGTTCAGCAAGTGGAGACCAAAAGCTCAGCTTTATTATTGGTAAATGTAGGATTGGAGGTTGTGACTCAGAGATACAGCAATGTAGGGTTCCCGGACATCCCTGGCCATTTGAGTTAGGTAGACTTACCCACCTAGGCAGACCTGGCACTGGATAACAGGCCTCCATCCTGGGGGGCAGGATCTCTTCAGTTACCTCGCGATCCATGGCAGTTCAACCTTGAGTTCCCCAGAGGCCTGGATTCCTAAGCAACTGGAAAAGAAGGACTTGATCTAGGCATGTGTGGGTCATTCTCCCAAACCCTCTCCTCTGTTCACATCAATGACTCACCTTCCCAGAGCCATCCTGAGGGGTCAGAGAGGACAGGAAGTTTACTGTAGTTGAGAATCCTTGATGTGGAAGGAAACAAGAGGCACAGGCATGCCCATCACACAATCCTATCTTGGCTCAGAACACCTTAGATCCAATAAGGGTCAAACCACACAGTCTTGATTACTTCTTAGCCAGAGAGCTTATTATGCTTCAACCATAGGGTGAGGAGAAGAATGCACTGTTAGTGTTTTAATGGGCTTTCAAGTGGAAATGCAGTTTTTGATTTAGCCCTTGCAAAATAGTCTCCTTTATGAAAAATACTCATGCCTTTTCATCTGAGGGTGGCTGCATCTCACCATTGTCTCAATCAATCAGTATAAACCTTTCCTTGAAATATTTTGGCTGTTAATTGGGAACAAACAGTGATAAAACGATATGATTTTTGGTTGAAACTCATCCTCTTTCAGAGCATTCTGTCAGGTTCTCTGTGGGAGGCAGGAAATAGGTAACAATCTTCAATTTTGTGGATTTCAGAATTGTAGTGTAATTACACTAGAACACTGCAGAGGACATCAGGGTACCTCTCATGTAACTTCCTCCTTTTCCAGTTTAACCCAGAATCTTAATACAGTTGATCACCCTTGGTAGGCACTCAATATGTAGAAGAAATGAATGAAAGTTATTGACAGTTGGCCGTGTTGCCACTCTTTGTTTTGTGACACAATTTCAGGGTCATCATGGTTGGGATGCTCTCCTCTCATCCCATGTTTCTTTTTTGAGATGAAGTCTTGCTCTGTCGCCAGGCTGGAGTGCAGTGGCCGGATCTCAGCTCACTGCAAGCTCCGCCTCCCAGGTTCACGCCATTCTCCTGCCTCAGCCTCCCGAGTAGCTGGGACTACAGGCGCCCGCCACCTCGCCCAGCTAATTTTTTGTATTTTTAGTAGAGATGGGGTTTCAACATGTTAGCCAGGATGGTCTCGATCTCCTGACCTTGTGATCTGCCCGCCTCGGCCTCCCAAAGTGCTGGGATGACAGGTGTGAGCCCCGACGCCCGGCCCTGTGCTGCTAGTAGAGATGGCGTTTCACCATGTTGGTCAGGCTGGTCTCTGACCCCGGACTTTAGGTGATCCATGCGCCATGGCCTCTCAAAGTGCTGGGATTACAGGCGTGAGCCACCACGCCCAGCCTCGTTGCATGTTAATTTTATTTATATTTAACCAAAATGTGGTTTTGATGCGAGGTTTGGTGACTCTCACCAAAAAGTTAAAGTAGTTAACTAAATAAATACCTGAAACTTGGATGGATCCCACTTTTATAAAGCTGGTAGAAGCCATGGAACTACTCTTTATACAAATGCAGGTATGTCCCTGCACATAATTTTTACACTCAATTCCAAAAGGTTCAGATACCTTTGAAAGTCCTCCAGGGATCCTATGCTAAGCATTCTTGTCCTGGGTCCATTCCCAGGGCCTATGCAAAAGTGCTGAAATTAGCAAGTCTGTGTGATCCCTACCTTTACAAGCATGCACGTTTTAAAAATACAAATAGCTCCGTATGCAAAATTGTAATTTCCGTCTGGGTAGCGCGTTTCAATTGAGGGTTGAAACCTTTTTGGAGTTTATGAAATAATTTTAGTGGTTTGTAGCCAATATTTCTAAAAAGTATATTGGGATAGGATAGAAAATAAACCAAGCTATTATGTGTGTGTACTGGGGTTGAGAAATAAAAATATGGGCCCCTGTTTAAGAAAAACTGATGTATGTGCTGCTTGTTTTACTATATATTTAGGGCAATGGGAGCAATTTAAAGAAATATTTGCTTTCTTTTTCATTATATGCTTTGACTTTGTTGGCGCTTTTTCTTCTTCTTAAGTAGGGTCAAAGAGTTTAGTGGGCTTGCTAACATTTTATATAATACATCCTACTGCCAATCATCATTTATCCACAGTTATTCTCAGGATACCTCCAATATCAGTGAGCTTAAATATGCTGAATATTCTGATTTTCTGTAATAGTAAAGCTTAAAAAAAAAAAATCCTAGCCAGGGATCAGTGTGACTGGCCACTAGTTAATAATTTCACATGGGAGACCTCTCCTCCTTGGCCTCACTTTTCTCATTTGTAAGTGAGAAATGGTCCTGATAATAATGATATTTTTCTCTCTAGATTGTTGGGGAAGACTGAATGAGCTTTTATATGTGAAATTCATAGTATAATTTCTCCATAAACATTATTATTTTTAGTAGTAGTTGTACTGTTTGTCTACTATGCAGGAATCACATCTTAGACTCCCTTTAGGATTTCTGAGAATCTGTTAAGTTGTCCATTCTGACTGCATTAACTTAATGAATGGGCACTCTGGAGCATCTAGTAATATCTTTGTTTCAAAAGCACCTGTTTAATCTTTTTTTAAAAAGTGTGCTGGGCACAGTGGCTCATGCCTATAATCTCAGCACTTTGGGAGGCTGAGGCGGGCAGATTACGTGAGGTCAGGAGTTTGAGATCAGCCTGGACAACATGGTGAAACCCCATCTCTACTAAAAACACAAAAAATTAGCTGGGTGTGGAGGTGCATGCCTGTAAATCCCAGTTACCTGGGAGGCTGAGGCAGGAGAATCGGTTGAACCCTGGAGGCGGAGGTTGCAGTGAGCCGAGATCGCGCCACTGGATGCCAGCCTGGGCAACAGGGCAAGACTCTGTCTCAAAGAAAATGAAGCGTACTCTATTGAACTCCTGAATTTTTGTATAAATTATTTTGCCCCCACACATCATGAATGACATTAAAAGAACAATCTTTCTTTTCTCTATATTGTGAACCAACAGACTGTTCACCTACAAATGTTGCAAATGGTGATTATTTGGAACCCAGATGGGAACCTCCGAGAAGACTCAGAATAGCATTGAAACTCCACTGCAAGGATTTGTTATTAAAGTAAATGTAGTGGAAAAAAAACACACAAAGAGCTAAACAATTTTGCTGGTGTACTCCTCCCCACCCCCATCCCCCTCCAGAAGTACTTTTTGTAGGTATCATGTTGATTTTTAAGGAAAGAAACATACTGAATTTCCAACATTATTAAGTATACTAAAAGCAAATGTCTGCTGCAAATAAATGTATTCACATTCTTAGAAAAGAATATTACGCATGAAAACTTTGCTTCTGCACCACTCTGAGCAATTTGCAAGAAGAATGTTTGGGCTTGTCATATCTTATTAAATAATATATAGGACACACTATGCACAGAAACATTCTTTTTGCACCGGGCAGGTGAGTAGCTGCCATAATTTAAGGGTTGTGTGTGATGTGGGCTGGAGAAGATTGCCGAGCGATGTCTCAGAGGGCCTGACCTTTGTTAAAATGATGCCCCCGGCACACATTTCTGTATCATAACCTACCTCTTTCATTCGTCTTTTTTTACATATTTTCATATTTTTTTTCTTTTCTTCCCCTCATTCTGTCTGGCTATAAAAACCTTCCCTTAGAGAGAATGCAGTTACTGTATCTAGCAGAATCCTCCGGGAAAGGAGCATGAACTTAAGAGCAAGTGGACCTGTGTTGGAATTTCTACTCAGCTACTTCCGAGAACTTGGACAATAGAGTTGACCTCTCCAAGCCTCAGTTTGCTCATTGTAAAGTGACCCTATTACTACGGATGGATTCAGTGAAAACACTTTCATTCGGATCAGGCTCAAATTTTTTTCCTTTTGGGCGTATGTATGTTTCTTAAGAAGAGAAATAATTAAAAAATCAAACAGTGAAATTTTGGATGAGGGAAAGTGTTTTGTGAACAAGGAGGGTCTTTTTTAGAACTCCTGAAATCTCATTATTTCTCATCTTCCCATGATCTGTAAGGGATCTGCCACTACAGGCTGCATATACTAATGACGCTAACTCACCTTTCATACTGTTTCCCTTCCAAGACCGGTATTATGTGCTTAACTCTCATAGCTCACCTGGGAGGGGGTCATTATTAGGAAGCTGATTTATGGATGAAAACCTGATGTTTAGTGTGTAAACCCCTTGTATTAGGGTTCTCTAGAGGGACAGAACTAATAGAGTAGATGTATATATGAAGGGAAGTTTATGGCAGCATTGACTCACACTGTCACAAGGTGAAGTCCCTCAATAGGCCATCTGCAAGCTGAGGAGCCAGGAAGCCAGGTCGAGTCCCCAAACCTCAAAAGTAGGGAAGCCAACAGTGCATCCTTCAGTCTGTGGCCGAAGGCCCAAGAGCCCCGGGCAAATCACTGGTGTAAGTCCAAGAGTCCAAAAGCTGAAGAACTTGGAGTCTGACGTTTGAGGGCAGGAAGCATCCAGCACAGGAGAAAGATGGAGGCCAGAAGACTCAGCCAGTCTAGTCTTTCCTCGTTCTTCTGCCTGCTTTGATTCTGGCCGTGCTGGCGGCTGATTAGATGGTGCCCCCCTCCCCAGATTGAGGGTGAGTCTGCCTCTCCCAGTCCACTGACTCAAATGTTAATCTCCTTTGGCAAACACCCTCACAGACGCACCCAGAACAATACTTTGCATCCTTCAATCCAATCAAGTTGACACTCAATAGTAACTATCACATTTCTCATCGTCTTTCTGGCCGCAGAGGTTAAATTCTTAATCACTGCTCAGTCCATATGAAGAAGTGGGTACTAGAGACTTTTGTGGCAGTAAGTACCAGGCATAAATAGGCTGGTGAGGAGATGTAGAGAATCCTCTTCTCCCCCTGAATTCATAGACTGCTCATCACACACTTAATACGTTCCATTGTGGCAGAAATGGAGCTATTTTGGCATTTTTGCTTAAACCCAGGTGTGAGATGGTCTTCAGGAAATTATTTGGACAAGGGTGATGGTAAACCACCTTCCATTCTGTTTGGGCCATAATCCCTGGAACCCATGGTGGGCATATTTAAAATGATTTGACTTCAATGTTTAAAGCTTTAGTCTTTCATTGGGTAGTGTCTTAGAGAAAACAATTTCTTAGTAATATGAAGTAATATGAATTGTTCCCAAAGTGAAGTCCATCCTCTTTTTAAGAAACTGGCAGCCCAATCCAGGCCCTCCTGCCCCCGCTTTGGAGGGTCTTCGTTCCCCTGAGTTAACAATTTTGACAATATTCCTCTTGCTATTGACTTCAAAAAAAAAAAAATTTCCTGACGGCAGAGACATCAGGGAGAGGAATCAAGTTTCTTCTCCTTTGTTCTGGAAAGAGCTTATTGACAGTTCATTATTTACATATCGTGAGAGAGTCCTGCCAGGCCAATGCAGGTGTTACTGACTTGCTAAGACAAGTTTGCGCTCTATTTTCTCTTAAGAAAAGTTGGAATGCGGCCCTTTGTCAGAGGATTGCATTGCGCGAGTCACTGAGCTAAATGTAAATATCTGAAAATGCAAATTATGCTTTGCTGTAGAAATAAACATTTTGACATCCTGCCTTAAATAATTTTCCTCAATGACGGTTGTTAGTGCCATCCTTCTTCTCTCATCTCGCGTTGTGTAACCTTTCCTTTAGGGTTTTTGGCTACGCTAACAAGAGCACTTTTCTAACTTGTCTGCTTTGTCATTTTGGGGTCACCAAATTGGTAGTAGAAGGAAATGCAGTACGTAAGGTTTTCCGTCAGGGAGTGGTTACCTTCTGCATCTGAAAGGCAGCGAGTGACCTGGATTTTTAGGAATCAGGTGTGTCCAGGTCTGTGAAATTAATTTAACTTCCATGGGGGTAAATGTCCCAGACTTTATTGGAGTGGTTTTGGTAGCTTTGTGACTACCTAGAAGATTCTCACAAAAGTTCTTTAACCCAAGGCCATTTTTCACCCAGACAGGCTGACTCCTGTAACGCACAACCCCAAATTTCAGTGGCTTCATGGATTTAGAGGTTTACTTACTGCCTATGTCACAGGCCAAAGCTGGCTGGCTGTGGGAGGAGACTGCTTTCTGTCTCTCCATGTGGTCATACAGGGACCCAAGCTTCCTCTGTCTAGTTAGTTCTAAGCTCTCAGAATCCCCACCTGGCTTCTCTGCATTTGGTGTGCAGGGAATATTAGAGATAGAGCTTGGAGGCCCTCCAGGGAGGTGACTGGGGCAGTGTCTGGAAGTGGCCATCATTCCTTGCACCCACATTTCACTGGCCTGAACTCAGGTGTGTGGCCCCCACATAGCTGTGATGGGCCTGGAAATGTACATATCCTTACTTCCCAGGTAGAAAAGGAATTGATTTAGCAACTCTGCCACTGCTGAGTATTTAAACTTAGTCTTAAGGTAAAGTGTATCTAGTAGGAAGACGTTGGCTGTGCAATTTACTTCACTTGGTAGCTGGGTATTTGATTTGCATTTCTGGAGTTATTTTTGCCTTAGGTGGTTACGAGCTTCTCACAGATGGGAAAGGAGGGGATTTGGGGTTTTTACTTTTTAAAATGCTGCACTGGAGACTTTTCTTCTTTGCCTGATGAAGTCTTTATATCCAGCTCAGAGAGCCAGAATGAATGTCTGGTCACGCATGATGGATTTTAGTTGAAATCTGATTTGAGTTTTTCGTATAGTTTCTTATAGGGATCTGTGCTGACTTCAGAGATACCCTTAAGTTTTTCCTGAGTCTCTCACTGATCCTAGCTTTCCAGGGCTTGTAGACCGCATCTTCATTTTTTTTTCATTTCTGAAGCATTCTCATGACTTTTCAGGAGGATGCCAACCAGACTGTCCAGTTCAGGACTCTAGAATTCTAGGTACATGACTCTTCCTGCTGAAATATTTTTTTCCCTCTTAAGTTTGAAAGCTTTTCACCTTTGAAATAATTTTGCAGGACTTTTATTTTATTTATTTTTTCATTTATTTATTTAGTTTTGAGATGGAGTCTCACCCTGTCGCCCGGGATGGAGTGCAGTGGTGCGATCTTGGCTCTCTGCAACCTCTGCCTCGGAGGTTCAAGTGATTCTCCCGCTGCAGCCTCCTGAGTGACTGAGATTATAGGTGCATGCCACCGCACCTGGCTATTTTTTGTGTTTTTAGTAGAGACAGGGTTTTACCATGTTGGTCTGGCTGGTCTCGGACTCCTGACCACGGGTGATCTGCCCGCCTC
Source organism: Papio anubis (assembly GCF_008728515.1). Lineage (NCBI taxonomy): Eukaryota > Metazoa > Chordata > Mammalia > Primates > Cercopithecidae > Papio > Papio anubis. Next base: position 166,904,941 of record NC_044979.1, on the reverse strand, counting down.
TGCCTCCCAAAGTGCTGGGACTACAGGTTGCGCCACTGCACCCGGCCCAATTTTGGAAGACCTTTAAACCTTTCATTTGTTACTAGTCATCTTCGACAGAATATGTTAAATTACTCTAAATTAATCTTTAGTCAGTTTTCCCCCCCCACAGAATTGATTGGCATATCGTGCTGAGATGTGGTGAGGTGGAGGTCGTTGAGCTTGTAAGGCGTAGAATGGTGACGTTTTCAAGCTACTTGCATTTGCCTCCTATAGTTGCTTCATTTTTCATCCCCGTTTCCTCCTCTGCATCAGCACTAACTCCGTGCTGCACCCTCCCGCCCTGCAACGCCCAGCCTTTAGTTTGCTGTAGGCTGTCAAACCAGATAACTAGGCTTGTTAAATTGAGAATCAATAGGCTGTACATAGGGACTACAACAGAATGACTCTCATTATCGACAGAATCAGGTTCAGACTCCTTGTCCTGGCGTCTGTGGGCCTCTGGCAGCTGGCTCATCTGGCCTTAGCTGGATGCACCAGTTGCTGCAACTCTTCCACCGCCATCACATACACACTGCATCCCCTTCCCGAATCACACCAGATTATAATGGATATTATCAATGTCATCATAACAAATTACAACACATGTTTATTGAGTGTATACTATGTGCCAGGTCCTTTTATAGAGTATACTATAGTAAACATTACTGGAGACTGAAGCATTTAGAATATAGTAAATGTAGATTAGATTATGAAATGTTTAAAATAATTATATGTAATTAATATATAATATAAACCATATGTTAGTGATTTAATAATTAAATATAGGTTAAATGTTAAATGTATAAAATATATAGGCATATAGAATATATGAAAACATTGAACCCTCCTCCCAAGGATGAGTTAGATAATGCCATTATGTTCCCTGTACAGATGAGGAAACGAGACAGAGGTTACCTGACTTGCCCAAGGTCACACAGACTAACCATTGTGCAGCTTTTTGATTTTTGTTTTGAGAAGATGTCTCACTCCATCTCCCAGGCTAGAGTGCAGTGGCGAGATCTCAGCTCACTGCAACCTCCACCTCCTGGGCTCAAGCAATCCTCCCACTTCAGCCTCCTGAATAGCTGGGTCTACAGGTGCACACCACCACACCCAACTAATTTTTGTAGTTTTAGTAGAGATGAGGTTTTTGCCATGTTACCCAGGCTGGTCTGGAACCCTGACAGGGATTCCGATTTTGTTTCTCAAGCGATGTGCCTGCCTTGGCCTCCCAAAATGCTAGGATTACAGGTGTGAGCTGCTGTACCCAGCCCATTGTGTAATATTGATTCTGATTGAAGTAACTTCGCTCTCTTCTCCCCATCCTTTTATTTCACTTAGAGAAAGCCTCTGTTTTTTATCCTGTAAATTCAACTGAGATTCTCCATCTTCCTGTAACCTTCCCTCCTCTCCAGTGTCTTCTTCCGGAATAGGATGGAGCCTGTGCTGTCTAATGAGATAATGTCCCATCTCCCCTTGCCCTTCAGTTTTCCAGAGGCATCTGTTTGCAGGCCCCTCCTTGCTAGACTTGAGTTCCTTGAAGACAGAACCAGGACCTGGCAAAAGGGAAGACCTTTATTAAATGCTGGTGGAGTTGATCAGAATTAGATGATCGCACCCACCTCCCCAGTTTCCAGATAGCAAAACCAAGGCCCAGTGTGATACTGTCACACAGTTCTCCGGGGTAGATCCGGGACTAGAACCCGTGTATTCAGGAGTCTGTGACAGCATGGCCTTTGAAAGCAGACGACCCGACAGGGATTCTGATTGCGTTCCTTAGTTCTGGCCGTGTTCTGGATGGTGTCCCGGGGCACTTGGATGCAGGAGGTGTTTCTGAGCCCTCCGTGTACTCAGAGGGTTGGTAATGGTCATAAGAGTGGCTTGGCATGAAAAGACAGAGCAAAGCCCTGCATTTGCACAACCTGCTGGCTGAGGGTGTGGATACTCTGGTGAGGACAAGAAGAGCACATTAACCCATGTGGCTAAAGGGCCTTTTGTTTTTTCTAATAAGAAATTAGCAAATTTTATACATTGTCATTCTCACATTAGTAGACTAAGTGATGTGGTAATTTGTGCCTCATTTCATTATATCAGTTATCCACATCTGTTTCCACTTGTATATGTAACTAAGAATAAATCAGTTGTCAGGTTTAAGATTTTTTTTTTATTTTGAAATTGCCACAAACTTCTAGAAAAGTCAGCGATGCAATACAGTATGAAGAATTTTATTTTCTGTAAATCATTTGAGAGTCCATGGCTCTTACCAAAGACATTAGTGTTTTTCAAGGCTACTGTTCTATACAGCCACCATAAAGGGGTCAGAGTCTGACCCATTCCTGCCAGTCGGTCGGGGAGCTGGAAAACAGCGAAGGTTTCCAGCGGAGGATCACGCCTTGCATGTGATTGTCTCGTGTCTTTAGACTCCTTCCGTCAGGAACCGTTGCGCAGTCTTTCCTGGACTTACGACCTTGATACTTTGGAAGAGTCCAGGCAAGTTGTTGTGTAGGATGCCCCTCAGTTTGGTTTGTGCAGATGTTTCCTCACGATTCACTCCACACTGGATCGTGGCATCACTGGCAGACACATCACAGGCCACGATGGAGGGCGTCCTCCTCCTCTGTCTTCTCTGAGTGCTCCCAAAGTTGACCTGTCCCACTTCTGATGCTGCCGACTCACCTTGGCCACTTGGTTAAGACAGCATTGCCAGCCTTCCGCTTGTGAAATTATTCTTTTCCTCTTTGTCAAGGAAAGAAATGTTCGTAAATGTTTTGTGGTGGGATACTTTGAAATTAATGTAAGTCTCTTCTTTCTCATCAGACTTCCAATTTTATTTCTCTCTATATGGACTCACAGTTTCCTATTTTATTCAGTGGGTCATAATCTGCTAGTGGTATTATTCATTGATATATTTTTTAGCGACAGGGTGTTGTTCTGTCACCCAAGCTGGAGTGCAGTGGTGCAGTCAGAGCTCACCACAGCCTCAAACTCCTTGGCTCGAGCGATCCTCCTCCTTCAGCCTCTTCAGTAGCTGGGACTACAGGTGCATGTCGCCGTGCCTGGCTTAGTTTTTAATTTTTTGTAGAGATGAGGTCTTGCTGGGTTACCAGGCCATTCTGTTATTTATTTTGATACTCAAATTGGCCCTGACTTGGCCTGTCAGTGTGCTTCTCTGTCTCATTGTGTCTCACCATCCTGTGCTCTGCCTGGCCTGTGAGGACCCTGGCGGTTCCTCCCCCGGGGGACTTGCCCTTTGAGGCTTCTGACACCACCATGGCAGTCACCCCCGGGAGCAGACACTTCTGGCTCCAGTCACCGTGTTTTTTAAAAAAGTGTATCTTCTGGTTAGGTTGGGTTAAATAAGCCATAGACATTTTTTTTTTTCCTAAAAGTTTTAGGGAGAGTTGTTTTTGTGCCTAAATTGAAAATAATGAGGCCTGTTTAGAATTCATAAACTGGCACAGAAGGGTAGCTCTGCGCCTCCAGGCAAATGCTCATACGAATTATTAAAAGACTCAGGAGGGGTTCGGTTGTGTTAAAACCCCAGTTTGAAAATGTCGTAATTACTTTTCTCTCAGCACCTGGGTGTTGATAAAATTTCCAGGGAGCTAGGGGGGCAGCTTTTTAAAGAGCGGTGTGGGTGAGAGAGAAGAAGGTGAGCCCCCGTGAGGGGCAGCTGTCGGTGGAACCTTTGGGGATTGTTTTAAAATTCTCATCAAAGGTCCTGTAAGGAAGGAAAAAAGCTGAGAACTGTTTTTCTTTTTTTCATAGTTAATGTCCATTGCTCTTTCCCTAATCCATTTGCCACCCCCTTGCTGCTGAATCCTACCATCCAGCCTTTTTGGCCAGTTGTAGAACCAATCGCTCATTCAGTATCACCTAATTTCCTATATGGTTTATTCTCATTTATCACACAGAAAGTAATCAGTGAAAACTCTTGGCTCCAAATTTAATTTAAAACATTGTTTATAGATAAATTTTTTTAAAAATCAGCAGTTTAGTGGAGTGAGGTCCTAATGGACACTTCCAGATGCACATCTTTGTTGAGAAAAATATTTTAAATTTTTACCATTTATTTTATAAATGTTGTCTCTCTGTCTCTTGCACACATATACAATTACTACAAAGCAGTGTGATGAAAGGTACTTATTGGAGACAGGAGTTGGGTGAATTAGAAATTCAGTAGGCTGGGTGTGGTGGCTCACACCTATAATCCCAGCACTTTTGGAGGCCGAGGTGGGTGGATCATTTGACATCAGGAGTTCAAGACCATCCTGGCCAACATGGTGAAACCCCGTCTCTACTAAAAATACAAAAATTAGCCAGGCATGGTGGCGGGCACCTGTACTCCCAGCTATTTGGGAGGCTGAGGCACGAGAATCACTTAAACCCAGGAGGCGGAGGTTGCAGTGAGCTGAGATTGCGCCACTGCACTCCAGCCTGGGCAATAGAGTGAGATTCGCTCTCAAAAAATAAAAAATATTAAAAATTCAAGACATACCAATGATACAATATTCTAATCCGTTGTCAGGATTTACTAAGACTGAAAAATTCTTTTTGTCTTACTGAATTTTCAGCAACCACAACCACATTTCTAAAAGAATCTCAACCATGTTCATATTTTAGCGCGGTGCTCTTATCTGTGGCACATGGTACTTGTTTGTGGTTGAATGGAATTGAACTGGGCCCCTAGTTTTGAGACTGTAAGATGGATTTCTTAAAAGCAGCTTTTCCTGATAGCTTCCAATGAATAAAGAGTATTTGAAAACTTCAGACTGGGATTTAATCTGTGTATCCTGATTCCCTTTTGACAAAAGCTTCCAAGATTATTTTGTCTTTTACTTTGTCATTTTATTTTCTTCCTTCTCTTCGTTTTCCTTCCCTCTAACTACATATTTGCATGGTTGCTATATTTACCATTTATTAATGCCTCTGGTACTAACTTAGATAGGAAACCTTTAAGTTGGCCTGGAGTTTCTGAGAAAACTGGAAAAAGGACTTTTTCTTTGCTAGAGGAGTAAATGAAGTATATGAACATGTGTGTAGCTCTCACAGCCAAATGAAGGCCAGAGCTCTCAGAAGCCCCACCAAGCCAGCATCTTCCGTTTCGTTGCTTTTGGAAAGTAGAACCTTGGGACAGAGCTATGTCGTATTCATATGTCTCATTTTGCTTTTTCTTTTCTCTCTCTTTTTTTTTGAGACGGCGTCTCACTCTGTCGCCCAGGCTGGAGTGCAGCAGTGCGATCTTGGCTCACTGCAACCTCTGCCTCCAGGGTTCAAGCGATTCTACTGCCTTAGCCTCCCGAGTAGCTGGGATTACAGGTGCATGCCACCACGCCTGGCTAATTTTTGTGGTTTTAGTAGAGACAAGATTTCACTATTTTGACCAGGCTGAACTCCTGACCTCAGGTGACTCACCCGCCTCAGCCTCCCAAAGTGCTGAGTTTACAGGTGTGAACCACTGCGCCCGACCACTTTTTGTTTTCTTTTGGTGGTTTTTTCCCCTAAGGGTGTTTTTTTAAAGGTCTAGTTCTTTTTTGTTTTGATAATTATAAATCACTTTGATGCTAATTATAATGAAGACAGTGCTGCCCTGTAAGCCAGAAGATTTAAATTCAAAAGTTACTTAAATATCACAACAAGAAAAAAAATAAACCAATTCTTTGTATTCAGTTTCCTAATGGGGTGCCATCAATAAGCTGAAATACAGCCCCTGGAAATCAGTCAGCCACTCCTACCCACATCCTATTGGTCTTATTCATTTAAAATGAGTTAATGAATCCGCCAGATCTGTAAATGACAGAGATTGTGCTAAATTAGTGCTGATTCTTTGTGTGTGTAGGAAACCTCTGTAAAGCGCCTTTTCTTTCTTAGAGTAGGTAACCCAGTACAGTAGTTGTGAAACTGAATAATTAAAACTTTGGCTTCTCTTAGGAAAATAAGAGTTCCTAGTCATAGGTGTCCTATGGGGAAATTTAGTTTTTTAATGTCCTGTTCCTTAATGCTGCAAATTATCAGTATTTATAAAGTAACTGATTTTATACCACTCTTTTATTACTGTGACTGTGGCAGAACAATGTCTTCTAGACTGTGTCTATGTGAAGTTGTTAGAATGCTATCTTGTTCATTTTAGTGATGTGAAGATCACTACTAACATCAGAGTTTGCCAGTTCAAATTCATCATGGCTGTAGCTGATTAAGAAGTTGATACGATTATTCTTTGCTAGTCTCTCTTACTAATGAAATTATATATTGGCCAGTAAAATGGGCCTCCCAATTGCTGTTTCAGGAGATTTTTAAAATCAAGGAACACCAGTTAGGAAAATAGCTCCAGAAAATATAGATAGATTTTATTTTTATTAAAATGACAGTCTACATCATAATTGTCTTTTCCTGAGACTGTCTTTACCAGAATCTGTGTGAAATAATTAATCTTTTTCTACAGAAAGCAGTGAAAGCGGTCTAGTCTCCTTGAAAAGAAAATCTCTTGGATGTTTAGGAAGGCAGACTTGGCCATGATGCGGCATCCTGGCTTTTGTGGTGTAGTGCTGTGTGTTTGGAGTTAGTATGAAAACATGGATTACACCAAGTGGAAGAAATGTCTTCTTGCCCAGCTCATTCTTAGAACTTGAACAACACAACAGCTTCCACTTTGGCAATTATGTTGTAGCACCAGAGCCTTTTACGTGGAAGACAATGAGGGCTTGCGGTATGTCAAAGACAGCATTAATACAGCATTAACGTGTTACTCTTGCATTGGAATCTGAAGGTCCTTAAGACTTCTTGGGTTTTGTTTTTAAGCAAAACAATGTGAAAACATTCAAGGTTGAAATGTTGCATTTGAAGTTATGATAGTTAAATATATTCATATTTCCAAGACTATTATACTGGAAGTGGTTTCTTTTTGTGTTACAAAGGTTTAATTTTACATAAGGCAGTTAGTTACTTAATGTGATTTTTAACCCTTAAAAAAGTGGAGATGTATACATTTGTTCACAATGCCATGAAAACATTTTCTTTCTCCTGAGGAAAAGTGAATTTCTTATCACAATATCAGGCTAGCCCTGTAATTTAAATTAAAATGCAATTTTGGAGAAACAAAAGGTAATTTAAAATTGATTATGGATAGCATTGCAGGCTATTTACATCTCCATTTTATATATGTTTTATATATACACATATATACACACACATATATACACACACTTATATATATTATCTCTCTATATATATTATTTATTTATTTATTTATTTTTTGAGACGGAGTTTCACTCTTGTTGCCCAGGCTGGAGTGCAATGGCGTGATCTCAGCTCACTGCAACCTCTGCCTCCCGGCTTCAAGCAATTCTCCTGCCTTGGCCTCCCGAGTAGCTGGGATTACAGGTGTGTGCCACCATGCTCAGCTAATTTTTGTATTTTTAGTAGAGGGGGTGTCACCATGTTGGCCAGGCTTGTCTCGAACTCCTAACCTCAGGTGATCTACTCTCCTCTGCCTCCCAAAGTGGTGGGATTACAGGCGTGAGCCACTGCACCGTAATTTACCTAGAATGTGATTCCTGTCTGGTCTTATTTTTATGCTGTAGAATCCCAATGGTGTATTTTTTTAATACCCTCATCTATCTTCCATAGTTATGGGCTGCTTATTAAGAGAATCTAGAGAAGAATGAGAAATTGAACCCAGAGTTTTTATTGTAGAATTTTAAATCCCACTGTATTAATCTAGTTCTTAGGAATTAGGCCTTCTAGAAACAGGCCACTGGCTTCCTGGCCTGTTGTGGTCTGGGTCCTTCCAGGAGAACTCATGAGGATAGCACATCTGTATTTGAGCTGACACAACTTCCATCTCGCCCCTGTCCTAAGGACTGGGAGTATTTGTAATAGCTGTTGTGTATGGTTGTTAACAAAAAGTGATCACATCTTATAATCTCACTCGGCTCCAAAATTCACAATGCAGTTTCATCGTTACTGTTATTTTCAAACATAACTGGGGGTTGTCTACTATAAGCCGTATTTTTTGGTGCTGGCTTTCTTGAGTCAACTTAGCAGGAAATACATTTTACTACTGGCACCTGCTACCATGAGATAGCTGGAATTTGATTATGCCTCAAAGGTGTGACTTTAAACATCTAAATATTATATACCATATCTATGTTTGGTAAATCTGATTTGCTTTGTGCCTTTCTGATAAGTTCTGGAGCAATAAATAATGTTTGCCATTGGCAATGTTCTTTCCAAGATCCTTACATTTTTGCTTCTATTCATCTTTAGTCAACAACGGTTGCTTATGTTTAGAAGATGAGCTGTCTGTGACTTTAATCTTGAGCAACAATAATCTTTTGCAGAAAATGTAGTAAAGACATGAAGAAGCTAGAGAATTAGTGTATTATTACTTTGCAAGGCAGTAGTCCTTTGCATTGTCACTTCTTATCCTTGATGTTTATCATTGACGAGGGGTTCAGGATGCCCCTACCTCTCTTCTATGTTGTGCCTTCCTCTGGCCATGAAAGAGTTTGTGTGTTTTCATTGTAATCAAGAAGGAATGAGATTCTATGAATTCAGGCACTAATTTCAGAGAGCGTTTTTCATACTTGTTTATTTTTGGAAAAATTCCAGTTATTGTGGCTCATGCCATTCTTGCATTGCTATAAAGAAATACCTAAGACTTCGTAATTTATAAAGAAAAGTTTAATTGACTCACGGGTCTGTATAGGAAGCATGATGCTGACATCTGCTTCTGGGGAGACCTTAGAAAACTTCCATTCATGGCAGAGGGTGAAGTCAGAGGAGCAGGAGCAAGACACCAAGTGGGGAGGTGCTGCACGGTTTTAAATGAACAGATCTCACGGGAGCTCACTCAATGACAAGGACAGTACCAAGGGGGGGTTGGTACTAACCCATTCCGTCATGTCCACCAGGCCCCACCTCCAACGTTGGGAATGACATTTCAATATGAGATTTGGGCAAGGACAATATCCAAGCTCTATCAGCCCAGGAGACTGGAGATTATGATAGCCAATCAATATGCAGATGTAAGGAAAGATCCCACTTTTTTTTTTTTTTTTTTCCAGGCTGCCATTTATTGATCACTTTTGTATCTCAGGCAGTGGGCTGTGATTTCCAACAGATTGTTCCGTGTACTCTTATTATTCCCATTTTACCAGTGAGGAAACCGAGGCTTGGTGATGTGAAGTGACTTTCCACTGTCATTTGGGCATCAAGCAGCAGAGGCAAAATCCCCGCCGCTTCTGTCTGGCTCTGAAGTCCATTCCCCAAGCACGAATCCCTTATACTCCCTACCACTTAATGGCGGACGTCGTGCCGTGGGACTTGAGACTGCTCTCGTCTGGGAACAGTCCCTATTTTAACTAATGCTGTTGCGTCTCTTTCACAGTTGCTCAAGACCCGTTCCTTATCTGTTTCAGATTTCAAGATTAATCATTAACCCGTAAGGGCTTTTCCATTGTGTCAAGTTCAAACAAAATAAGCTGACAAACTCCATTATAAACTGAACATACGTAACAAACAGTGCAAGCCCCAACAAGAAATAACAGTCGATAGGTTTAGCGTTTTCTCCACTGAAGCCTGGGCCAGTGTCAGCAGTTAATTGCCTTCTCAGAAATGTCGCGGAAAGGAGAGGGTGGCGACGCGGTAGCATGGCCAGGTTTACAGCTTAAAAAGGAGGGCTGTGAAAAGCATAGGGAGGGGCATTTATTTTTAATTGAATCCCAGAAGAAGCTATTGAAGTCTTTTCAATAATTAAATATGCCTATCACATTATAGATCATTTTTGAACAACTTGTTGCGTTGTCTTAAAGGTTTATGGATACACTGTGTTCAAAACAAAACAAGACAAGAAACCCATGATTAGAAATGTTGGTCTGTGGTTGTTGATGTTTTTGTTTCAATTAGTGTGAAGAGACTGCTAATGAGGTATATTAAACTCCAGATCTAAGTATTGTTGTTGAACCTGTGTTCCTGTTCGCCCTACGCCTCCCTCCTCCGATAACATTTGTTTAACACAGAGTGATATATTTGCTTCTTTCTCTGACTCATTTGTAGCAGGCCTGTGAAGAGGGATTTGAGGTGGGGAGGATATATACCATTATACTTCTCATGGCCCAGTTTCTCTCTTTCTCTCTCTCTCTCTCATTGTTTTTCTCTCTCTCTCTCTCTGTTTCACACACACACACGAACTCTCAATTGGATCAGATCTGATCCATGCTTGGTGAGTAAGAACTACAGGAGCCAAGGATGACGTCTGTCAGTTTAGTTATTACCTTCTTCATGGCCTATTGTGTGCGGTACTTTTATGGTTGTTGGAAAGTTTTAGATGAGGGAAGATAGACAATAAGAGAGGGAAGAATACCAGATGGGAGTAGAGCTGACCAGGCATGACATTGGTATTTGGAAATGTCAATTAAGTAAACACCTTGATCACTTGATTATTGCAAGTAGACAGAATCTGTAGGAATAGAACTGAGCACATTTCATTAAGATTATTCCCACGGTAGTCACCGTGACACACTAACTCTTTCACAGGTTTTCAATAGACGGTTTACAAAATCAGTTTTCATGATTAAGAATGTTTAGGAAAAACTAGGTGATATAAACTGAAATCCATCTCTTTACTGTTGGAGTTGGAGTTCCCAACTTTGGCCGTAGAATGCATATTTCTTGGAGCACCTGGTGACATTCCTGTATTTCTACAGAAATATGCACAACTATTGGAAGGCAGTGTGGAAGAGTGAAAGGGGCACTGCAGGTTTGGAAGGAAGCCCACCTGGGTTCTGATGACAGTCAAGCCACTCCATCCGCTCAGCTGTGGACAGGCCACTTACATAGAAATGGGTGTAAGTGTAAGTCACGTGTCCTCCCCCAGGTGGCTGTGATGATTAAATTATCTAATGTACATAGAAGCCTTTTTCAAATTACGAAGCACCCTGTAAATAGTAGTTATTATTATACCCTCTAATTTTTTTGTTACCATAGTATATGTATCGTTATACTCGGGCAGTTGGCATTCCTTTTGAGCACCAGGATAACCTGTTAACTGTTCATCATAAAGAATTTCATTAAGTTGCACCCCTCCCTCTTCATAGCCCTCTGAGTTCATCGTATGGCACTTAACTCTTGAGCATTATATTGTATTTTTGGGGTGCCAAAACCCTAACGTCAAACACACAATTGGCCATTGTAACCGTTTTCAGGTGAACAACTCAGTGGCATGAAGTACATTCACATTGGCCAGGTACGGTGGCTCAAGCCTGTGATCCCAGCACTTTGGGAGGCCAAGGCGGGTGGATCTCCTGAGGTCAGGATATCGAAACCAGCCTGGCCAACATGGTGAAACCTAAAATACAAAAATTAGCCATGCGTTGTGGCGGGCACCTGTAATCCCAGCTACTCAGGAGGCCGAGGCAGGAGAATCTCCTGAACCCAGGAGACAGAGATTGCAGTGAGCCGAGATCTCGCCATTGCACTCCAGCCTGGGTGATAGAGCGAGACTCTGTCTGAAAAGAAAGTACATTCACACTGTTGTGTGGCCATCATCACCATCCATCTCCAGAACTCTTTTCATCTTGCAGAACTGAAACTGTGTACCCATTCAACAACAGCTTGCCATCCACCTTTCTATTTCCGCCTCAATGAATTTGACTGTTCTAGGTACCCCATATTAGTGGAATCATACAGTATTTGTCCTCTTGTGTCCAGTTTATTCAATTAGCGTAATGCTTTAAAGTATACCCTCTAATTTTATATAATGTGAACTTTTAATTGGGTTTTATTCATTTTCTTAATTTACTCACCCCTAGTGCCATTCTTTTACATAGCATGAAGTTGGAAGGGTGCAGGTATCCCTAGAGTGTTCCTCTAGAACAGCCCTGAAGAGTTAGTAGCATGATTTCAGGAGAAGGGATGTCAAGGATATGTCTTTAAGAAATGCTGATCAGAAATCCAGTCCAGGCCAGACGTGGTGGCTCACACCTGTAATCCCAGCACTTTGGGAGGCCGTGGTGGGTGGATCATGGGATCGGGAAATCAAGACCATCCTGGCTAACCCGATGACACCCCATCTCTACTAAAAATACAAAAAATTAGCCGGGCATGGTGGCATATGCCTATAGTCCCAGCTACTCAGGAGGCTGAGGCAGGAGAATTGCTTGAACCTGGGAGGCAGAGGTTGCAGTGAGCTGAGATCGCACCACTGCACTCCAGCCTGGGTGACAGGGCGAGACTCTGTCTCAAAAAAAAAAAAAAAAAAAATTCCAGTCCAACCTCAAATTGAAACTAAAAGGACCCTGGACTCCCCTGATAAGAAGTCTCATTTTGTTTCTTCTGCAGCCAGGGTTTTGAAATAGAAGGACATGAGTGTCAGCACTTAAGTATTATCTTTTTCTCTTGTGGATTATCTTGCAGATGATTCATGCATAAGCAGGAGTTTTAAAAATTATGTATTTTGTCATTTCTACCTGTCTTAAAATGGTTATTCTTGATTTGGGGCTCTGTTGGGGAGGTCCTCTGTCACTTTTAGGTGAAGATCACTTCAAATTTAAATAGTTGAACATTTGAAATTGTCTGTTTTTATTCATTTAAATAAAGGTTAAACCTTTTGAATGTGTGCATATTTTTTTGGAATGAGTATTCTCTTCTATACCAGGAGTTTAGGGTAAAAGTATATCCAAATACTCCTTATTACCCCAAGAAATAGAAATGTTTCCTTTCCCAAGGATTTCAGTAGTATTCTGGTTATACATTAAATAGTATACCAAAATGATCATATTCTTTTCCTGAATAATCATCAAATCCAGGTTAAAAGAAATAAGAATTGACCATGTGTGGTGGCTCACAGCTGTAATCCCAGTACTTTGGGAGACTGAGGGGGGCAGATCACCTGAGGTCAGGAGTTCGAGACCTGTGTGCCCAACATGGTGAAAATCCATGTCTACTAAACATACAAATGATTAGCCGGGCTTAGTGTTGGATGCCTGTAGTCGTAGCTACTCAGGAGGATGAGGCAGGAGAATCGCTTGAATCTGGGAGGCGGAGCTTGCAGTGAGCCAAGATCACTCCACTGCACTCCAGCCTGGGCAACAAGAGTGAAACTCCGTCTCGGCGGGGGTTGGGGGGGAAATCAGAGTGAAGGATCTTAGAATCCTAATATGCATATTCTCGAAAGGTACATGTATTCTGTACCTTTGCCCTGTTAAGGGCTTCTGTTGACTTGTAGAGACTCTCAGCTGTATTACCATACTGTGGCAATTGGCATTCCTTTTGAGCACCCGCATAACCTGTTAACCATTCACCATAAAGAATTTCATTAAGCTGCACACCTCCCTCTTCATAACCTCTGAGTTTTGTTGTATGGCACCTAAGTTTTGAGCCTTAGATTACATTTTTGGGGTCCCTATCTCATTTCTTCATTCCTACTCATCCAAATAATCTCTAAGACTCTTTCTTTCTTTCTTTTTTTTTTGAGATGGAGTCTCGCTCTGTCGCCCAGGCTGGAGTGCAGTGCCGTGATCTCGGCTCACTGCAAGCTCTGCCTCGCGGGTTCACGCCATTCTCCTACCTCAGCCTCCCTAGTAGCTGGGACTGCAGGCGCCCGCCACCAGGCCTGGCTAATTTTTCGTATTTTTAGTAGCGGTGGGGTTTCACCATGTTAGCCCGGATAGTCTGGATCTCCTGACCTTGTGATCTGCCCACCTCGGCCTCCCAAAGTGCTGGAATTACAGGCGTGAGTCACCGCGCCTGGCCCTTTAAGACCCTTTAAGAAGTCTTAAGCCTTCCTTGTCCTCCCATCCTGTGTGGAATCTTGACCCATGCCATCCACTAGGTGCGTGCTCAGCGTATGGTGACAGTGAATGGGGTTGAGTTGAATTGAGATGGAGGTCTGGAAGCCATAATTGAAGGGAAATTTTTAGATGAAAAATAGCGTCAGGATCTTATTTACCTTTTTGGAAAACCGAGCTGTGCTGGGTGGTGCAGCACAGATGGCAGGCTGTTCCTGTGAGTGTGGGGACGGAGCGAGAGAAACAGAACCAAACAGGTGGCTCAAGAGCTGCCACCCTGGTGCCAACATGCGTTCGGGCCGTGTGCGGGGCCCCCTTCCCTGTGCTTGCGCGAGTGAGGCAGCCGCAGAACCAGAAGGCTGATGTTATTTTGATCACCAAGCTCTATTTAGTGAATACACTTGATTAATTTCCCTCCTTCTTCTCATGGATGCTATTTTGAATGGAAAATCACTACTGGAAAAATAAATCTCTACATTAATGATGCCCACAATCCTGTTTTTTTCTCTTTACATACCATACCCAACCGCTCTCTTTTCTGTGAAGCCCAACATTTTTAAAGCCCTTACTAAGTGCTGCATTTTACTGAGGAAGAACCTGAAACCATAGAGAAATTAACTGATTTTCCCTAAGTTAACAGGTTACCCTGGTGCTCAAAATGGAATAACAATTGCTTACCCACTGTGTATGTTCTTTGATTTGACCCTTGAAAATTCAAACTCCCTGCTCCATGGTGGAGAAGCAGAGTTAGAAAAGACTCCTAAGCCAACAGTCTCAGCTTGTTTTCTGTCTAGGTGGATATTTTCAGAAAGGGGTATACTTAGGGCTTGGGGGAGCTGAGTGGCTTCTGAGCCTTCTTGGGATTGGTTTGGTTTAAATGTGACTTGTCAGTTCTTACTAGCTGGGAGGAAATGCTCTCCCAGTGTGATGCATTAGTCATGAGCAGGGAGTGGGAGGCTGTTGAACAATCCTTCCAACTTCCCTCCCCACTGCTGGCCTTTCATGCTGAACTTTAAGCCCAGCTGCATTGGAATTGAGGACTTGCTGGGGACACCCCCCACCCCCACCATGCTGTGTGCTTGAAGTCTTGGCTTAGAGGTGGGAGAGGGTAATGATTTCAGATCCAAGAGTAGAGCAGAAATAACACCAACAAGGGTAGCTTATGTACCCAGGACCTCCATAATTTATGTTTGTTGGGAGGGGAGGGAGGGTGGTTAAAAGTAGGGGCTGTTTCAAGAACCAGGAGCTGTGGTATAAACTACCACATTGTTCCTGGATATGTGTGTTTTCTAATCTGTAAATGTATTTTAATACAGTTTTCCATGTTGAAATAAAAGGTAGTCACCACTCTTGATGATGTTGGCTACCAAGAGACATAAGCTTGGATGGTTGCAGTTGTCTTGAAATATATGCAGAGGAAGACATTCTGCAAGCCTTGCCGCTCTTCTCAGCGACCTCTTCATGCCCCGGGGACTGTGGCTACCTGGAACACCTGAGCTGACCTCCCTTCAGAGCACAGGACAGGTGGCTTTGTGGGATGGAAGAGAGTCTGTCGAGAGCACCTGTTGGATATTGCATTGTAGACATTCTGTGGAGAAATACATTTTATTCTCTTTCTTCCATTAGCTAATATTGATGGCATTCCTAGTACTGGAGAAAAAGTCTGTTGTGTAGGGAGTGATGATTCATTTGATCTGTCAGCTTGGTAGGTTGTGGTGCCTAGTCGTTCGGTCAAATACCAGTCTAGATGTCTAGATGTTGCTGTCAGTTATGTTTGGATATAATCAGCATCTACATCAGTAGTGGTTGAGTAAAGCAAGTGACCCTTCATAACATTGGTAGACCTCATCCAATCTTAGTCAAAGATCTTAAGACAAAAGAGTAAGGTCCCCAAGAAGGAAGAATTTCTGCCTCCAGATGCTTTTGAACTCAAACTGCAGCATCATTTTTTCCCTGGGTCTCCAACCCTACCTTGCAGATTTCAAACTTGAGAGTACCCACAAACACATGAGCCAATTCTTTAAAGTAAATCTTGGCCAGGCACGGTGACTCACATCTGTAATCCCAACACTTTGGGAGGCCCAGGAGGGCGGATCACTTGAGGTCAGTAGCTCAACACCATCCTGGCCAACATGCCGAAACTCCATCTCTACTACAAATACAAAAATTACGGACTTTGAGAGAGTCAAACATTTTCTCCAAGAGTAATTAAGATGTGGCCGGGCACGGTGGCTCACACCTGTAATCCCAGCACTTTGGGAGGCTGAGGTAGGTGGATCACCTGAGGTCAGGAATGTGAGACCAGCCTGGCCAACATGGTGAAACCATGTCTGTACTAAAAATACAAAAATTAGCCGGGCATGGTGGTGTGCACCTGTCATCCCAGCTACCTGGAGGGCTGAGGCACAAGAATCCTTGAACCTGGGAAGCGGAGATTGCAGTGAGTCGAGATCATGCCACTGTACTCTAGTCTGGGCTACAGAGCAAGACTCTGCCTCAAATAAACAAACAAACAAGTAAATAAAAAAGTAAATCTTTTTCTTCTTTCTTCATATAGATGTAGAAGTGTAACTGTATATCTCTCTATATAGGTTTTTTTTCTCTGGACCACTTTGACTAACCCAGGGAGGCATGTGCCATCGAGCACTATGACAAAAAGGAATGAGCTGTGGTCCCTTCTCCCATGGAACTTGTGATTCAACCAGAGGATAGGATTAAGTCAAGTATTCAAAAATCTGATAACCATGGGGATTCAGAGAAGAAAAGTGATAAAGACAATTTTGGAAGATCAGAGGTTTGCAAAGTTTTCCAGTGAAACATCCCAACATAAAAAGAGAACGAGCTTCTAACCATTCCATGTGCCATTTTATTTTTAGGGGAAGATAGATATTTCATTTTAGAAAGTCATACATATTTAAAATTGCATTCCAGTATCAATCTGCCCCACCTCCCCTGCTCACCCTAACTTCCAAGTAGAACTTTAGCACCCCTCTCTGCTGTGTATGCTGAGGTTGTTTGCACCTCAAGTTAGCAGAGCAGGGATAGGAGTGGTGGCATTTTTGAAGACGGTCAATGTACTTTGGATTAGTTTAGTTGTACAGTGACATATGCATTAGGTAAATAGGACAGAAAAGAGATATTCACAATGGCAACTGAGGCCCGGATATGGTGGCTCAAACCAGCACTTTGGGAGGCCAAGGCAAGCAGATTGCTTGAGCTGAGGAATTCGAGACCAACCTGGGCAATATGGTGAAACCCTGTCTCTACCAAAGATATAAAAATGAGCCGGGTGTGGTGGTGTGCACGTGTAGTCCCAGCTATTTGTGGGGTTGAGGCATGAGAATCACTTGAACCTGGGAGGTGGAGGTTGCAGTGAGCTGAGATCACCTTGCTGCACTCCAGCCTAGGTGACAAAGTGAGACCTTGTCTTTTTTTTTTTTTTTTAAAGCCAGGCGCGGTGGCTCATGCCTGTAATCCCAGCACTTTGGGAGGCCGAGGCGGGTGAATCACTTGAGGCCAGGAGTTTGAGACCAGCCTAGCCAACATGGTGAAACTCTGTCTCTACTAAAAATACAAAAATTATCCTGGCATGGTGGCGCATGCCTGTAATCCCAGCTACTCGGGAGGCTGAGGCACGAGAATCACTTGAACCCGGGAGGCAGAGGCTGCAGTGAGTCGAGATCATATCCCTTCACTCCAGCCTGGGCCACAGAGCAAGACTCTGTCTCCAAAACAAACAAACAAACAAGCAAAAAAAACAAAAAACAAAAAAAAAAAACAATGGCAATTTTGAAAGTAAAGTGACCTGGATTAGAAGGGTAGGAATAGAAAGGACAAGATGTAGAAGATACTTCAGGGACCTTGGGGGAAGAACAAGGGGAAGAAGGAGACAAGAGGAAAAGAAAGAAATGAACATTTATTAAGCCCCGACTAAATACCAAGGAAAGGTGTGTTTACATACATTGCCTCACTTAATTCCCAGTACAAACCTGCGGGCAGGTATCCTGTTTTGCAGATGGAGAAAGTGGTTCATAGGGATGTTAAGTGCCTGGCTTAAGGTCACAGGTGCAGTGAACGGCAGGTTAGGGTCAGGTCTCTCAGATTCTAAGCCTATGTTACATTTACCAATCACGCTGCCCTCCTAAGGGTGGAAGGTTTTGACCCTAAGTGGTGGATCATCAATAGGATAATCCCAGGAGGTGAGAAAGAGGGGTTTGTGCTGAAGAAGAGTCTGGAAGGAACTAGATGGAGCCAAGTAGAAGGCTGTGGGCAGAACCTACAGTTGGGGCAAGAGGAATATCTGACAGGTATACAGGCTCATGCCTGTAATCCCAGCACTTTGGGAGGCCAAGGCGGGCAGATCATCTGAGGTCAGGAGTTCAAGACCAGCCTGGCCAACATGGCGAAACCCTGTCTCAACTGAAAATACAAAAATTAGCCGGGTATTGTAGCGCATTCCTGTAGTCCCAGTTACTCAGGAGGCTGAGGCAGGAGAATCACTTGAACCTGGGAACGGAGGTTGCCGTGAGCCGAGATCGCGCCATTGCATTGTTACCTGGGCGACAGAGCGAGTCTCAGTAAATAAGTAAATAATAAAGGCATGGAATTCAAGGAAGGGTGTGTATTTTGGAGGGGGTGCAGATGAGCAGGATCAGATGCAGATGGGAGGCCATAGCTGTATGAGTTCCTAAGGAGAGCTCCTTCCATCATCAGCAGTGACTTTCTGGATTGGAAGCTGGCCAGAGACAGGTTTCTGGAAGATGAAGCTTCTTTGTTGTTTTTTCTATCTATGAGGAGAAAAGTTTTGTATAAAAATTTTTTTAATACTTTTCCATTGCTCGTTATTGTTAGCCTTTATTCTTCCAGACTATAGAACTGGCATTTCTTGGCTACTTATCCTGGCTGTGTCTGAAATCACCCGCACCGAGAAATACCATTATGGTTGGAAAGGTGTTTTTTGTTTACTGCGTCTTGGTGAATCACAATACACTCTATTGTCTTGACTTGTGGTGGGTGGGGATGAGTCCTTCTGTCTTACAATTTTCTTCTTCTATGTATGGTGCCGTTTTATTAACTACTGGTGAAGGGATAATTTGTTATTATCGTTGTTGCAAAAGCACAACTGAATTTAATGGTCCCTAGTGAGCGCTAGTGCTATCAGCAGATGATTTCAGAGCAGCCAGAGGATTTTGGCACATGTCTCCTGAATGGTGGTGTGCTACCTTCCTGAAGATTCTGGGAGATTTTGGCCCTCACACATAATGTGACTTCGTAATAAGGCTAAAATGTGGATAATATTTTGACTGTACAGATGGGGAAACTGAGGAAGCACAGGTGGGGTTTGCAAGTTGCAAAAGCACTCTTCAGCAGCAGAAAACAGATCCTCTTTGGTAAAAAGCTATTCCACAATCTGTTGTTAATTTTTTTTTTTTTTTTTTTGAGATGGAGTCTTGCTCCGTTGCCCGGGCTGGAGTGCAGTGTTGCCCGGGCTGGAGTGCAGTGGCGCGACATCGGCTCACTGCAACCTCTGCCTCCCGGGTTCCAGCGATTCTCCTGCCTCAGCCTCCAGAGTAGCTGGAATTACAGGCATGCACCACCATTCCAGCTAATTTTTGTATTTTTTTTTTTTAGTAGAGATGAGGTTTCACCATGTTGGCCAGGTTGGTCTTGAACTCCTGACTCAGGTGATCTGCCTGCTGTGGCCTCCCAAAGTGATAGGATTATAGGTGCGAGTCACCATGCCTGGCCAATGTTTGTTTTTTTGAGCCTGAGTTCTGCACAGGTTGCCTTTCCTGATTTTTTTGGTAGGTTCCAGATTGGCCCTGTATTTCCTTGAGCAGTGGTCTTCAATATCAGAGGAATTTGCAAGATGAATTCATCAGGGCATGGAAGGAAATTTCAAAATTTATATTTCTTTTTATCTTTTGCCTTTAGATTTCTGTGTATTTCTGTTGGTTCAAATAAATTATGTGCTTTATAAATACAGAAAATTGAAATGTGCATAATGTGTTTGAACAGTACTTCATGTATATAATCTATACATTAAATAAATAAGCAATGATAGGCATACTTTTTTCGGTGGGTATGCTTAGAACTATTGTTTTGAATGGGGATGCCAATAAAACCATTTGCATTGTAGTGCCCTGGACAGGAGTATACTCATTGATTCTTAGAAGGCAAGCCTAGTGTCTGTTTCACTTGCATTGTGTGTGGTCCCCTAGATATTACTTGGCAATGAATGTCAAGCTTTTAAAGCCCGTTGCTGTCATACTAGAAACAGATTTGCTTTGTGATTTTATATATCGGTTTTCTGCATGGGGACTTTGATGTATCATTGTTTGAGAAACGTTCCCATGACTCCCCAGGAACTGCCTTTATGTTAAAAGAGGCTGATTATCCTCTTATGATTTTTAGGGAGGGGAATATGGGGTCTGTTTGATTTTTTGTTTTCTTCTACTTTAACAAATCTGATTTGCAATGACTTCATATGCTTTTTATTCTTTCCCAATTTGTCATTTGGCTAAGATGAACATTAATTGTTGTACAGCCAAAAAATCTTGCACCGGCTTTTAAATGAGCTTAGGTCACTTTTCTGGGGTGCAGCTCAGTGGTACTTTTGCCTTAATTGAATCACTTAGATCCTGAAAAAAGAATACCCTGTAGAGAAAAATCTCATGGTGGTTACCATTGGGATGCCTGTGGGTTTTGACTTGAGCAAGTTAAGGAAACATGGACTTCGTTCCAGATGTAGGGAACACAAAAACTTCCAGACCATCCTCCTAACTTTAACAAGAGTGGATACCCAGGAGAGTTGGGCCGAGTCACTTGTGACCCATAGTTAACCCATGTCTTTGTTGCCATCCCTCTGTGCCCGTCACCATGTGGTCTACTCTCATCCTTTGCTGGTCTGGTCACTCACATAAACCAGGGCATTGCCTGAGGTCTGCTTGGTGTTGCAAAGCTATTGACTTCTTATTGTGTACACTCACAGAAAAGTTAAATGATTGTTCTTAAATGCTACATGTGTTTAAGTGGCACTTGGGCATGCTTATTTATGCATTGCAGATATATCGCACTGTGATTTGTACAGCTTTGATCACTTCCTGCATTCAGTGATATTATTTAAATAATAAGAGTGAGTTCAAGGTATGAGTCAAGAGCATGGTGGGTTTCCTGCAGCCTGAGAGTATTTTGGAGGCTGAACCTAAATCTAATTTACTTTTTAACTTTATGATGCCAAGGCCGAGATGTCCTATTTTTATTTTTGCATTAAATTATTGAAGCTGTTAAATCCATTTATTATTGTGGGTATTGATTTAGTCCATATAAAGTGTGGTTGAGATAATGTTCAAAACTTCTGGTCTCTCATGGATAATTAGAGGGTTTGGTTTTTGTTTTTGTGTGTGTTTTAAGTTCCATAAATCTGCATTGAAATTGGCCATTATTTGTGTCTCCATTCCAATATCCTTCTTGGTCTAAGTTTTTTGGGAGGTGCTATGCTCTGAATGTTGGTGTAAATTCATATGTTGGAACCTAATACCTGGATGTGATAGTATCATGTGGTGGGGCCTTTAGGACGTGATTAGGTCTTCAGAGCTCAGCCCTCGTAAATGGGATTCGTGCCCTTATGAAAGAGACTTGAGGGAGCCTGTTTGCCCCTTTCACCAGGAGAGGATGTAGCAGGAAGGTGCCGTCTGTGAGGAACAGGCCCTCATCAGATGCTGAATCTGCTGGCAACCTGAACTTGGACTTCCCAGCCCCTAGAACTGTGAGCAAGAAATGTCTGTTGTTTATAAATTACTCAGTCTAAGTTATTTTGTTATAGCAGCCCAAACACACTAAGTCAGGAGTTTTTTTTGTTTTTTTTTTTTCTAGCTGTATTGCTGTTCTAATGGGTTCCAGTCCTTTGTTTTTGAGGTCCTTTGTGGAATGGACACCAAATTTCCAGTCAGATCACTGTAAGTGAATTGTGGCCTGTCAGGGATAACATTTTAACCTGGTGCTTGATTATACCTCAGAGTGGAAGGTGTTATTGTCGCCTTCCATTTCAGTTACCAAACCAGGAACTTGAGAGAAGTCTTTGCCTCCTCGTTCTTCATCCTTCTTTCCTCAAAGCATGTATGTGACCACTGAGTCCTGGTGATCCTACCTGTCATTCTCACTACTCCAAGGCACTCACTGTCCATGTTGGGCCATCCCATGTGATTGGTTGCTTGCAATAAGTCTTACCCTTCTCTTCCGAGCTACCCAGGTGGGGAAACTATGTTTGATCATGTAACGACCATAATAAAATATCATCACGTAATCCCATAAAATATAATCATGTTCAGTTCCTTTGTGTAGCATCCGTAGCCCCAGCCCGTCTTTTTAGCTTCATCATCTCCAGCTTTTTCCCATGCACTCGCCTCCCTACAACTGTGGGCTAATGATACTTCGATTCCTCAGAGTCTTTGCTTATACTAACCTTCTCTTTTACTGGAAATTTCTGTTCTTCTCTTTGTGTAAACTCTCTCCTATCCCTGTTCATTTCCTCCCATCCTCCTAAGCTAAGCCAAATCCTATTAACCTGTCAGGATGAGGTTCAACTGAGAGCCTCTCCTAGCAGAATTAGTCTATTTCTCCACATCCTTCACTATTATTAATGCCAGACCAGCTGTTACAGCCCTGTCTGACTGGGTGAATGCCCACTGTCTTCCCAGATTATAGACATCATAAAGAAAGGGTATATTTCCTCATTTCAAACATATAACAGGTGCCCAGTAAAACGTTGGCTGAGTTGAACTGAATGTGTGATCATCAGTAAAATTCTACATAGATACTCTGCCTTACCCAAACAATTCGTAAGCAGTTTTTAGATAGTCCTAAGTGTAGCTATTTAGAAGCCTATTTTTATATACTCTATTTCATAAGATGCTGTCATTTGTAAAATGCACCACTGTTTTGCATACCACTAAGAAGCAAAGAAAATGGCACCAACTAAATCCCAATACACCATTGTGATTGTAAGATATATTCAATTTCAGAGATGTTAAGAGTGAAAAATGATGTTTCTTAAAATCAATGAAATAAATAATTATGTTTTTACATGTTAGAGCTTGTAGTCTTAATTGTGTAACTGTGACACAACTTGAAATGATTTGCAAATAAAAACTTAAGGACATTTTTTTTCCCCCTATTTTAAAATGAGGAGTGACTAAAGGAGAATTTGGGACCAAGTGCCCAGGGAGTGACTTGGGACTTAAGGCCTTTTGACCATGGTTACGTCACTCTATCTTGTGGTACCTCTGATAAAGTCCTCAAGTTTCAACCTCAGTTCTTCTCTTTCAAAAGATGAGTATTTTTGGGTGAAGAATCACATGTATTTTGAAAATCTGTGGGAAGAATTTCTTTAAATAAATAAATGCGCACACACACGCATTTGTTGAGACAGGATCTCTCTCTGTTGCCTAGGGTGGAGTACCATGGCACAGCCACAGCTCATTGCAGGCTTGATCTCCTGGGCTTAAGTGATCCTCCCGGACCGGCCACCCCAGCAGCTGGGACTACCAGTGCATGCCACCACACCTGGCTAATTTTTTTTTTAAATGTCTTGTAGAGATGATGTCCTATTGTGTTACCCAGGTTGGTCTTGAACTTCTGAGCTCAAGTGATCTTCCTGTTTGGCCTCCCAAAATGCTCAGATCACAGGCATGAGCCCAGTCCTGTAAATGTTATTATTTTAAAGAAATAGAGATGAGGTCTACCACGTTGCCCGTACTGGTCTCGAACTCCTGGGCCCAAGTTGTCCTCCTGCCTCAGCCTCCCAACATGCTAGGATTACAGGCATGAGCCACTCACTGTGCCTGGACCCTTTAAAAAAAAATATATATATATATATATATATTTTGAGACGGAGTCTCGCTCTGTCGCCCAGGCTGGAGTGCAGTGGCCAGATCTCAGCTCACTGCAAGCTCCGCCTCCCGGGTTCACGCCATTCTCCTGCCTCAGCCTCCCAAGTAGCTGGGACTACAGGCGCCCGCCACCTTGCCCGGCTAGTTTTTTGTACTTTTTAGTAGAGACGGGGTTTCACCATATTAACCAGGATGGTCTCGATCTCCTGACCTCGTGATCCGCCCGTCTCGGCCTCCCAAAGTGCTGGGATTACAGGCTTGAGCCACCGCGCCCGGCCTAAATATATTTTTAAAATCATTAACTTTAAAGTGCAATATTCTTTGCTGCACTGTGATGTTTATTTAGTCTTTGATTAAAATCCTTCTGTTAGGGTATGCCACCTAAACACACATCAAGGTTGATGTTCGTAATATCCCTCTAGCAATGGTGCAACACAGGATCCTAGCACAATTTCACTTTTTACATATGGCAGCTCTTATTTCCCAACTATCGTGCTTGCCCAATGCCTTTTAGTTATTAAATTAAGTTGCCGATCAATTATATACACACACTTACATACTTAATATTTCTAGATTCTCTTGCTTCCTCTCCACTTACAATGTCATAGCCTTAAAAGCTTTCTCATTGTCTGGAGGATTGAAATCTCTCTTTTATTTTAATTAATTAATTAATTTATTTATTTATTTATTGAGCTGGAGTCTCACTTTGTGCCCGGGCTGGAGTGCAGTGGCACGATCTTGGCTCACTGCAGCCTCCACCTCCTGGGTTCAAGTGATTCTCCTGCCTCAGCCTCCCAAGTAGCTGAGATTACAGGTGTGTGCCACCACACTCAGCTCATTTTTGTATTTTTAGTAGAGACAGGGTTTCACCATGTTGGACAGGCTGGACTCTTTAACTCCTGACCTCAAGTTTTCCACCCACCCTGTCCTCCCAAAGCGCTGGGATTATAGGTGTGAGCCACCGCACCTGGCCGGAAATCTCTCTTTAACCATGTTCTGTTAAAAGAATTTCATGCCGTCAACACAAGCGCAACAGCAGCAGAGACAGCCCCAAGGTGGAAGCAGCAAGTCCATGAGGGGAGTGATTCTTTTTGGATGGGCCCTTTAGACTCAAAGCATCCAGGGACAACCAGGCAGATTTTCACACCCCATCCCTGTGACCTTTCCAGCGGGGCTTGGGGTTATCTTCTCTGTTGTCTGGGTGCAGGCAGTTCCAGCCCTTGTTGCCAACAGGCTTAGTTGCCACACTGGCCTCTCGAGTGCATGGCCTCACCACCCCGCCACAAGCTCTTCCCTGATTCCAGAGTGGCCGCACCCCTCTGTGTGCGAAGGCAGCTCTGGGTCGGGAATTGGCTTGGGGGGTGGCTTGGGGAATGAAATGTTTCATGACCACATCCTGTTCTGCTTCCTAATGAAGGAAGGGGACCCCTTGATATCCTGACTGTATTTTTGACTGAAAGACTTTCCTCTTGGCTGCGCGGGAAGGGAACAGGTCGGGGAATCCAGGCTGCAGGGGTCAGAGGCTATCAGGGAAATTGCAGGTTGCACTTTCATGCTTTTGGGTCACTGGGGCTGGTCTGGAGAATGTCTTGGAGGTAGACAGAAGCTGCTGAGTCTGAGAGTTCCTTGCGGTGCCTTTTTCCCTGACTTCCCATGTTGGGCCATGTCTCTTAGAATGGAGATTCCCTTGTCTCCAGGCGGGCTCAAGGCTGAACCTCAGACTTGGAAAACAGAGAATTAGAACCAAATATCTCACTTTGGGAGGCCAAGGTGGGCAGATCACTTGAGGTCAGGAGTTCAAGACTAGCCTGGCTAACTTGGTGAAACCCCATCTCTACTAAAAAAGTAAAATAAAAAAAATATTAGCTGGGTATGGTGGCACATGCCTGTAGTCCCAGCTACTCGGGAGGTTGAGGCAAGAGAATCGCTTGAACTTGAGAGGTGGAGGTTGTAGTGAGCCAAGATCGCACCACTGCACTCCAGCCTGGGGACAGAACAAGACTCCATCTCAAAAAAATAAAAAATAAATTCCTTTCCTGGAACTTCAGTCTTTGACAGTGAAAGAGGAGCTCTCTTTACCCTCCATCCACCCTGCTGTGTGTCCCAGGAAGCGTGACTTCCTCCTGCGTCTGGTGCAGCTTCTACAACTTACATGGGAGTGGGAGGCAGCTCTGTCCAAGGGAAGACACCTAAGGGTGGCTCAATTTTGGAAAATGAGTTGTTGAGTAAAGTGATTTGATTTTGACATCTCTTCTAAACCAAGGTGTTGATACGTTCTTGAGGCGATTATTTTGGTGTGCGGTGTAAGGATTATTACTCTCCTGTGTTTCACAGGAGGTATGAAAACACTGAGAATGAATACCGTCCTCTCCCACAGTCTTCTTGCACGATTAACTAGTTCTCTCACTGGGAACACCCTGTACGTTAAGCCACAGTGTGGTGAAATAGCAAAGGACGGATCTCAGCGTTAGAAGTTAATGACATTCAGCTCCGTTTCTGTTTTCTTTGGGGATCAAATGTTCTACCCTGCCTTACGATGTAAGTGTGCTTTTTTGATGTGACTGCAACTTGGAATTTAGGAGCCAGGAGGAAGCCCAAAGCTGTATTCTAGCATTCCGTGGTCACTACTCTTGGAGTGCGGGATGGAATTCCCAAGTGTTCAGTAGCTTTGCGGCTTTAAGAAATGGGAAAAGTGGGATGGGCGCGGTGGCTCATGCCTGTAATCCCAGCCCTTTGGGAAGCCGAGGCAGGTGGATCACCTGAACTCGGGAGTTTGAGACCAGCCTGACCAATATGGTGAAACTCTGTTTCTACTAAAAATTCAAAAATTAACTGGGCGTGGTGATGTGCGCTTGTAATCCCAGCTACTTAGGAGGCTGGGGCAGGAGAATTGCTTGAACCCTGGAGGCGGAGGTTGCAGTGAGCAGAGATCATGCCACTGCACTCCAGCCTGGGCGACAGAGCAACACCATCTCAAAAAAAAAAGAAAGAAAGAAAGAAAGAAATGGGAAAAGAGATGCTGCTTGGATTTTGGAGAAAGCACGTGATTCTCATGGTGTGTCCTGAAAAAGTTATTACATCCATTTCAGCGAGCTGGGGCCTCATCTGAACCATTCCTAGAGTCAGGCTGTATGAGTATTTGGGAGATTTGGTCACTGGCTGTGTGACACAGCCCTTGGGGGTTGAGTGGCTTCCAAACCCTGTTGGGAGCAAGCTTTGCAGGAAGTGACGTGGTGTCAGTGTTGCAGTACGTTGGCAGCTGTCAGTCAGAGGTGTAGTTCCAAGGTGATAAACACCAAGAACTTAGGAGAAGTCTAAAGAGTATTTTGGCCTGATGCCATGAACACAGTGCCAGCCAGATAGTAAGCTTTCCATAAATGGTAGCTCGCCCTAAGTTGAGGTACATATTAACTTCACTTTGAAATGTACCGACTTTACTCCTAAGAAATATGGTAATGTCTGTCCTGGCTGAACCTGTTGGTTAAGTATTGCCAAAGATTTACTGCTCTAAAATTAAAGTTATGATTTTAGATAGTTCCCGACTTGTGATTGACTTAAACATATTGATTGTGTGAATATGTTTTCTTGCGTAGTTTATTTAGGATATATTTGGATACATTAGGAAGTCACATTGCCCAAAACTAGGGCAGTCTATGGATATGGAAACTTCTGGTGTCTTTTTAATCATTTTCTGATTTCGATGTCTTTTTATACCTGCCTTAAAACAATGGTAGAGCTAAAACTATTTCATCATGCTTTATGGAGTAGGAACTTGGGGCCCTTATCATGGTTCATTCATCTGTTTAGAGGGATTGGTCTTTCACTGGGAGTCCTGGCCCTGCCCCAGGGCCATCAGTGGGAAGGTGGAGCAGCTCTGCTTTGTGCATGAATCCTTATTGCCATCTCAGCTTTCACAGAAGCCAGACAAACACACCCTTGGTGAAACAGTGGCTTTACACCAGATGGGGTGTGGTCATCTGTCAGCATGTCCTAGCTACAATCAGCTGTGAGCCAGAGAGTCCATCTCAAGGTCACCCCCCTCAGTCGTGCTTCTGCACTCCGTGGAGGGCAGACAGTGCTCAAGAAGAATTTCCTGGAAGGAACACCGTCTGTCTCTTCTGCAGCAGTATCCTGCGTCTTCAAGACGGCTGTTTGCTGCTGAATTGTGATTTTTAAAAAAATAATTGTCAAGACAAGAAACATTTCTATGAAATTTGTCACTGAGCCTTCGTGGAAGGATGAGGTCTAGAGCATTGCTCATCACATCACAGTGGCCTCAGAGGACCACCAGTGGAGACTCCTGTCTGATCCAAGTACCAAGAACCAAGAACTTTTGTGCTTCCTTTGAGCCATCCATTTGGACATTGTGAATTTTACAACTGCCATGTTTTTCCTATTTGACTTGGCTGTTATAAAGCTTACTGTTAAATGGAGCTAGGTATGCAGCTCAATAGGATATGCATGGTTACCCTCTTTCCTCCTATTACTTTTTAAATTCTGTATCCTTGGAAGTCATTCCCAAGTTTTTTCTTAAGTAACAGTTTAAAAAGTGATGAGACTTCTTTAACTTTAATTTAATTTCTGAGCCATTTAAAATTTTCTAATGCGCTAGCTCCATCTATCTACATCTATCTATCTACCATCCATCAATGATCCATTCACCATCCACTATCCCTCTATCCATCCATCCACCCATCTACCATTCATCCGTGTCTCTGTCTCCATCCACCACCCATCCATCCATCTACCATTCATCCATATATCTATTATCCATCACCATCTGTCCATCCACTATCCATCCACCATCCATCCATCCGTCCATCCATCCATCCATGCATCCATCCCTCCATCCATCCCTCCATCCATCTACTTATCCGTCCATCCATCTACCCATCTACCATCCACCTATTTATCTGTCAGTACTGATTTGGGGTCTAAGTATGACTGTTAAAAACTAAGGTTGTTGGTGCTTATTGTATATGAAATAAATGTTTAGGAATTTGATCCAAGACCTCTGCCCGCACTGTTTAAGCCCCGTATAAAGGAAAACTTCCTGATTGTCATTAACCTACTGGTTATGGAAAATTGGGGGACACTAAATCATAGTAAACACAGTAAGAATTTACATACTTATATAAATTTTACGGTTTATAGTGTTATAAACTTATAGGAATCATAGGAATCTTACAGTTATATAGCTATACAGCTGTATACAGCTGTTAGCTGTACAGTTATACAGCTTATAGGAATCTTACAGTTTCCTATAAGAAAAGATATTAGAGTTAAGTATTGGTAAGGCAAACATATTACGTCCTCATTTTTTCTAATGGTTTTCAGAATGGGTAATTTACTGTCCAAAAGTCACATAATTTATGAAGTAATAGCACCTGGTAACTGAACTTGGGTATTTCCAGGGCAAATACAATACAGTGTCTTTTTCTCTATACACTGATCCCTGGAACTTGCAAGGACTTAAACATGACAGAATGCCCCTTATGAGTGTGTTTTTGTTGTTGTTTGTTGTTTGTTTTTTGAGTTAGGGTCTCACTCTGTTGCCCAGGCTATAACCTCAAACTCCTGGGCTCAAGGGTTCCTCTGACCTCAGCCTCCCAAGTAGCCGGGAATACACATACGCCACCATGCCCAGCTAGTTTTGTAAATTTTTTTGTAGAGGTGGGTGTCTCACGGTTTTGCTCAGGCTAGTCTTGAACTCCTGTCCTCAAGCCATCCTCCCACCTCAACCTCCCAAAGCCCTGTGATTACAGGCACAAGCCACTGTGTCTGTCCCCTGCCCCCCATCCCCCACCCCCAAGTGTCTTTGACACTTTGAAGGTGAAAGAGAAAGTTCTGGTTTGGCAGACATTTTTGGAAAAGGCAAGGATTAAATGCTGTGGACACACTATTTCTGACACTTACCGTATTTTCATCTTAAATAATATTACAGGAGTGGAGCAGTAGGACTTCTCAGCCCTATCAATTTTTGCAGGTATTTGAAGCCTGAGATTAGTTTTGGTAATACCTTCCTCACTTCCAGTACACGCATATTCCTGTGAAAACTGGTCATTTGACATATGACACAGAAATTGGCCATATGAATTGAGGATTGTATTAGTCCATTTTCACGCTGCTGATGAACACATACCCCAAACTGGGCAATTTACGAAAGAAAGAGGTTTAGCTGGACTCACAGTTCCACGTGGCTGGGGATACCTCACAATCAAGGCGGAAGGCAAGGAGGAGAAAGTCCCATCTTATTTGGCTGCAGGCAAAGAGAGAGCTTGTGCAGAGGAACTCCTCTTTGTAAAACCATCAGATCTCTCGAGACCCACTCACCAACTGGGAGAACAGCACAGGAAAGACCTGCCGCGATGATTCAACTACCTTTCACTGGGTCCCTCCCATGACACATGGGAATTGTGGGAGTTAGAATTCAAGATGAGATTTGGGTGGGGACACTCCCAGACCATATCAAGGATGTCTCAGAGTGAGACTGAAAAACTTGGTAATCTCAGCATTTGGTTCCCTAAGAGTCATCTTAATGTAATGTAAGCAGGCCTACTGGTACTGCTGGATTTCATCAGTATGGCTGTGTGTGTGTGTGTGTGTGTGTGTGTGTGTGGTAGCCAATTGAGTAGACTGCATGCATCTGATAGCTGGATTAGTTAATTCTCCAATTTGTTCCACAGCAAATTTAAGGTGACTGATGTCATTCAATTTATAACATATGATTCAGTTTCAGTGAAGTGGGTATCATTTTGCTAAGGAGGCCTGCATAATACTGGCCCATTCTGTAGCACATTCCTTATGGTTTAAACATTTTAAATAGTAGTGGAAGTAATAGCTAATGTTTATCGAGAACCGATCATGGGATATGGTTATTGAGAACTGATAATGGGATAATTCTGTAACATAGATGATCTCATTTAAAGCTCATGACAGCCCAATGATTTAGGAATCTTATCGTCCCCACTTGTTAGAGGGATAGGACATTTAGAGTTTGCCCCAGGTCACGCTGAAAGTAAAGATTTGACCTGCAAAGCCAAGATATGACCGGATGCGTGCAGCCCGACTCCCAGCTTGGACTGCCAACGCTGAGCTTGGTGCGTAGCTGTCTCCCAGTGAAACTGAGTTCTTTGCAGCTCTTGGAGAAAACCCAGAGTACTGACAGTTCCCAAATTGCCGTGGTGGCATCCATTCACAAGGCCATGAAGCAATTAACTTGCTGTAAGGGAAATGGATACGTACTTGTTGGCACGTTTTGACCTTAGCATATCTGCTGATTGTGGAGCTCTTCATTATGACGCGTCGTGGATCAGTTCCACAACCAGGGTCATAGGCAAATTTTTTTCCCCACCAAAATCAGAAAGAAGTTATACCAAATCAACTCTGTTTTGCTCTCGTGTTTTTCAAATAATGCCCTTTCTCCCTGTATTGTTTGTTTGTTTGTTTATTTGCTCAGGGACTAGAAGAATATAGAGAAAAAAATGTATTCTATCTGAATACGTAATTTTTTTTAAAGTATAGAAAATGCATTATCAGCCTCCATTGTGCAGGTGGAAGGACAGCCGCCTGCCGGCCTCCTTTGCCAGCAAGAATCCAGCCTTGCAAATTATTGGCAGCTGGCACCGTAATGAGTCCATTTCAGCATAAATGGGCTATTGCTTATTAATTTCTGCCAGTTCCTAAGCAATTCAGGAACTGCTTTGGAAATGTGGAAATTTGCAGAGAGCATTTTAAGGAGGATGCCCAGGGAAAGGGAGTGAACCGGGTAGCAATGGGGGCATTGTGGAAAGGGAACGTATTGTGGGGTAATAATGGGGTGTTGCTGAGAACTTGTGCTCCTTTCCCTGCAAGCATGAGTCACTAACTTCATGGTTAAATAGCATATTTTCCAAGATAAGGAAGAACTGTATTTGCTTACTGTTCCATTCTGGATAGACATATATATTTATTTACTTACTTCCTGTATGTGGCTCCTTTCCACAAAATAGGCAGTTTTCTTCATGTTCCTGCTCAAAGTATTTGCCATCTCAGGTTCCCACCTGCTGAAACCACCAGCAGTGGGCAGCCCCAGGGAAATGTCTGGGAAGAAAGTACCAAAATGAAGCCACCCAAAGAGGCCCTTCAGGCCTTTGTTTTGCTTGCCTTAGTATTTGTCATTTCACCTCTACCAGCAGGCTTTAAAAAGATGAAGGAAATAAAACAACCCCATTAACCTATGTGTTCCTGGAGTCCTTGCCTTGTTCATTGATTTGCCATGTTAAATTACAGTTTGGATCTTTTACCTAAATTCTTTCCCATGCGTATTCTTCATGTGTTTTCTCTGAATTTGATGTTTGCCTTCACAAGAAAACGTGTATACAATGGAAAGTTCTATGTAATGGATTTGGGTTTCTGTTTTACTCTCTTTCCACATTTTCTTCAATATCCGTTATAAATACAGCACTACTCTGAGAATAACTGAGGGTTGCTGGTTTCCTTTCATTTCTGTTTCTTGAGACTCTGAAGATTGAGTGGGACATGGGAACCATTCCGTAATAACCTGTTCTGTTCTCCAACACCTTAATGTAAACAGATAGATTAAAATAATAAGATTACTTAGTCTGTAGGGCTATGGATTACCCTGAATGTAAATAGACTGGTATTTATTTATTTATTTATTTATCTGATTTAAGCCTGTCGTTTTATGCCTGTATCCAAATGTTACATCATTTGATTTGGGATGTCATAATGTTATACGAAAGCGGTCCCGACCCAGACCCCAAGAGAGTGTTCTCGGATCTCACGCAAGAAGGAATTCAGGGAGA
Source organism: Papio anubis (assembly GCF_008728515.1). NCBI lineage: Eukaryota > Metazoa > Chordata > Mammalia > Primates > Cercopithecidae > Papio > Papio anubis. Next base: position 166,872,436 of record NC_044979.1, on the reverse strand, counting down.
GTTTATAAAGTCAAAGCAAGTTTATTAAGAAAGTGAAGGAATAAAAGAATGGCTACTCCATAGACAGAGCAGCCCCAAGGGTTGCTGGTTGCCCATTTTTATAGTTATTTCTTGATTATATGCTAAACGGAGTGGATTATTCATGCCTCCCAGGCTGGAGTGCAAAGGTGTGATCTTGGCTCACTGCAACCTCCACCTCCCAGGTTCCAGCAATTCTCCCACCATAGCCTCCTGAGTATCTGGGATTATAGGCACCCACCATCATGCCCAGCTAATTTTTGTATTTTAGTAAAGATGGGGTTTCACCATGTTGGCCAGGCTGGTCTTGAACTCCTGACCTCAGGTGATCCACCTGCCTTGGCCTCCCAATGTGCTGGGATTACAGGCATGACTCACTGCGCCCAGCCCATGCCTCCCCTTTCTAGACCATATAAGGTAATTTCCTGACATTGCTGTGGCATTGTAAACTATCATGGCGCTGGTGGGAGTGTAGCAGTGAGGATGACCAGAGGTCAGTCTCGTCACCATCTTGGTTTTGGTGGGGTTTAGCAGACTTCTTTACTGCAGTCTGTTTTATCAGCAAGGTCTTTGTGACCTGTATCTTGTGCTGACCTCCTGCCTCATGCCGTGACTTAGAATGCCTTAACTGCCTGGGAACGCAGACCAGTGGGTTTCAGCCTCATTTTACCCAGCTCCTATTTAAGATGGAGTTGCTGTGGTTCAAATGCCTCTGACAGTATTTCACAAAAAGTTGATGTCATAGAATTGATGAAATGGGTTTGACAGAAAATGCCCATTTCCTTCCTTCTGCCTCATCGTTTCCTTTCTGTTTTTCTGTCTCCTCTGACCCGCTCCTCTCCAGGTTTTTGGCACATTCTCACAGACTTAGATGAAACTGTGATGGCCACCCCAGGGCGCAGGTGCTGACATCGTCCCCAGCCCAGTGGCTGTTCATCCAGACATCATTACCAACCTCAATATCTAAATGCCACAGTGCTCTTGGAGCAAGTTGGGCTGGGGACCACTGTTGCCTTTTAAGGTAGGTTTGCATATGTATATTTGAGCCTATTATGTTTGTATGAATTAATGGAAATGCTTCAAAGGTGCTGGGACAGATGCATTTTACTATCATTGTTGTGTGTAGCTCCTGGGAAAATGAATTTGGAATCACTTCCTTGAATTAGGGTTACACCTATCTGACAATTCAAAAGCATTAGCATTAAAGCAAAACAGAAAAAACAAAGTAGGTGCCTATGAAATCCTTTTCTCCCCTGTGAATTGCCCTCAGGATCTCGTACATTTATCCCTGGGCTTCACCATCTTTATATCGGATTATGTTTGAAAAAGGCAAACCCGAGCTTCAAAATCCGACTTGAAAACAATGATATGTTTTGTTTTTGCTTTGGATAATCTTTAAAAAGTAAAAATAAACACCGTCAAAATAATAATCTTTTCGAAATCAAAGATCATCTTATATTTGTTGCAAAACTTTCCTGCTTAGTCTCTGGTGTTCAGGGTATTTGTGTGTGACTTGGCAAAACTCTTTTCATGGGTTGTAACGATTTAGCGAAAACTTTCAGAACTTTGTCTCAGTTTAATCTTAGCTCTCTCCCTCACCCCCACCCCCCAACACCGTCTTCAAGCGCAGCCTCCAGTAGGGAAAAAACAGGCTTGAAACCAAGACCTCCCACTAGAATCTAATTTTAAATTTGCAATCTGTTGTCTTGTGATTTCGCTTCAAATTTAACTTAGAAATAAATACATTTCATCCTTTCTTCTGCAGTTTTGGAGGCCTGTTTTCAAGTCATAGAAGGGTAATGATTACGTTTATTTTAATAAGTTTCTAAATACCTCAGGGGAGTGAGATTTTGTATTATTAATCATTATAACTTACATCATTAAATGCCTTCTGGTCAGATTTCACAACGTCCTTCCCAACGACAGAGAAACCTTGCTTTCACAGTTAACTGTTGACTTGAATATGATATAAATTGGATTATCATGGGCCCACCAGTGAGATCTAAGGTTTTATGTATTTGCAGTACCCTTGTAATAAGGCAGTGTCGGTGTTGAACATTCCCACTCAGAAGAGCTAGACTAAAACTTCTGTATATTTAGTTTACAATCACAAGTAAGATATGGTTTCTGCCATTGAGATTTTTATAATAAAATGAGAAGAGGGTAGTTAAAAACAAGACAGATGTGCCAGTGTACAAATAACCCTGCCAGAGATACAATGAGAGGAGGTCAGTGTGCCATTGAAACATAGTGAAAAAGTGGAGTAAGTCCAAGCTAGGTAGTATTTTCTTCATCGTAGGTAATTTTCCCAGGCCATCTGTTTTAGAGTTTGGGTTTGATGCCGTTTTGTTGTAGCTGTCAGCATAGTGCCCACATCCTCACTCTCTTCAACTGTAAAAAAAAATTCAGTGACTTAAAAACCTGTTGGCATGTTCTATTTATTTTACTTTCCTTAAAATGAATTACATATTTAGTATAAAAACATTAGAAAATACCAAAAAAAGGTATAATTGTGAAAATTGCCCTACAAGCAATCCATCCGGAATAATTGCTTTTTAAAATTCTTACACAGATTTATCATGTATATAGGCGTGTGAAATATTTACATATTAATATTCTTTCTTTTTTTTTTTTCCTCCTGAGACAGCGTTTTGCTGTCACCTAGGCTAGAGTGCAGTGGTGTAATCTTGGCTCACTACAACCTCCGCCTCCCGGGTTCAAGCGATTCTTGTGCCTCAGCCTCCAGAGTAGCTGGGATTACAGACTTCCCCCCTCCACCACGCCCAGCTAATTTTTGTAGTTTTAGTAGAGATGGGGTTTCACCATGTTGGCCAGACTAGTCTCAAACTCCTGGCCTCAAGTGATCCACCTGCCTCAGCCTCCCGAAGTGCTGTGATTACAGGTGTGAGCCACTGTGCCCGGCCACATCTTAATACTCTTGGAGAGAATTTTTAACTCTCTCAAAGTCCGTATCTTGAATGTGCATCTCAAATCTAAGATTTTAATTCTGGAGGATGAGAAAAATTTGCACTAGAGATGTTTGATCCCAGTGGTAGAATCACCTTTTGGATTATTTACTCCCACACAGGGAAAGCCCTGACCAGCTGACCCACAGGGCTAGGCATTGTTCATGTGGAACTTTCCTGTTCTTCAGCTAGAGGGTGGGGCATCCTACTGTCTGCCAGGAGCACCACTGGAACCTCTGGGATAATTGAGGGCATTAGACATCCTAAACCATAAAAATATTATTACAACCTCCTTAGTCCTCAAGGTGATGAAGTTGTTTTCAGATTCCCTTGTGTCTTTTTCTTTCCTTCCCTGTTTTCCCTCTCAACAATCTGTGGTTGTGGAAGTGTTTTTCTATGTTCTTTATACCCAGGACTTTGACCACAGGGTGGCTTTCTATTCACTGGAATATTTCCTTACACAGTACAGGTGGTTTAAAAATGCAAGGTATGTGCTGTATCTTGGGTCATATAGGGTTGACCTTTCTTTTTTATGTGTGTTCTATTTGTATACTCATGTATTTTTTTTTTTTTTTTTTTTTTGAGAAGGAGTCTCGCTCTGTTTCCCAGGCTGGAGTGCAGTGGCACAATCTTGGCTCACTGCAGCCTCTGCCTTCTGGGTTCAAGTGATTCTCCTGCCTCAGCCTCCCAAGTAGGGTCGGGATTACAGGCGTGTACCATGCCTGGCTAATTTTTGTATTTTTGTAGAGATGGGGTTTTGCCATGTTGGCCAGGCTGGTCTCCAACTCCTGACCTCAAGTGATCCACCCTCCTTGGCCTCCCAAACTGCAGGCATGAGCCACCGCGCCCAGCCTTTACTCATGTATTAATATCATCATTGATGTTCATAATGATCTTACACAGGCATTGCAAGCAGCTAAGTTTCTCATTAATTTCAAGGGTGTTTACTTTTACTCAGGAAGCACACTTGTAATAGTTGCTTTAAAAGTCTGATAATTCCAACATCTGGGCCACCTTGGGATTGGCATCTATTGATTGTCCTTACCCCTGAGAGCTAATCAAATTTTCCTGGTTCTTTGAAATGCATTGTAGGCATTTTGAATATTATGTCGTGATACTCCAGGTCTTGGTACATCATCTGGAGAATACTGATTTTTCCTTGTTGTTATTTTGCAGGCAGTCAACCTGACTGGGTTCAGATTATAAGTGCTGTCTCACCTCCGTGGGTGGAGGCTCTAATGTCAGTTCAGTTTTCAAAGCCTTTGGTATACTACTTTGAGTTTGTCCTGTTTGTGCACCACTCAGGTGTTAGTCTGAGGGTTGGGCTGTGGTTTATGTCTTGATTCAGTTCTCAAAGCTTTTGCTGTCTTGCTTTGAATCAGTCCTAGGCATGTGCATCTGAGGAGTGAGCCTGGCACTTGTGCAGATTTATATGCACCATTATGGGATGTTATTTTCCAGTTTTCTTTTCTCTGAGATCTCCACACTCTCTCTGGCTTACAGGGACTATTCTTGATTCCTCTGGGTAGAACAACAAGGTCTGATCCAGAGTTTTTGTTGCCTGTGTCATAGCTTCACTGGAGCTATACTCACCCTTGGTGTAAGGCTGGGTGAGAAATTAGGACAATAAAAACAAAATAGGAAACTCACCCTTAAATGGGTGGCATCCTCAGGTTTTGATCTTTTTTTTTTTGCTTTTGTTTACTTGTTGGTCCAGAGTTTTTAGTTGTCATTAGCTGGGGCAAGATAGGCCTTAGTTGGTTTACTCCAACTTGCTGGCACCAGATATTAAAAACTTATTTTTTTCACTAGTTTGTTAAGACAGAAGCTTTATCCTCAGATAATCAATGTCACCTCTTTATTTAACCACATTTTGGACCCCTGTTCTGTGTTTGCTTTGTACTTTCTGTTCACATTTTGCTAGATGATGCTCAATAAATGCTTGTTTTTTTTGTTGTTGTTGCCTAATTCATTGAAATTATGTTAGAATATTCTAGATGCTTTTCAGCTAAAAATAAAAGGGGATTCAACTACATTTTTTTTGGAAGAACTCTCACTTTAAACTACAGTTTCATTAGACTATTCAGTTAGTTAATTAAGACTCATTTTGTTTGTTTAACTTTTTATTTCAAAATAATTATGATTCACAGGAAATTGTATGCAGGAAATGTAACCATCACCCAGTTTTTTCTAATGGTTGCATCTTGCATAATTATAGTAAAATACCAAAGCCAGGAATTTGACATTGTTTCAATGTATGTGTAGTTCTATATCTTTTTTTTTTTAAAGGCTTAGTAGCCTAATAAATCTATAAAAGCAGTCCCTGAGAAATGACCACCTATCAGATATATATGAACCACCCTAACAAGTATTTATGCATATTGCTAAAGTTTCTTAAAATACCTTTTGACTCCTTTACTATGTATAGACAGTCCCCAACTTAGGGTGGTTTGACTTGTGTTTTTTTAACTTTACGGTGGTACACATGCAATCCCTTTGTTTTTCACTTTCAGCACAGTATTCAATAAGTTGCATGAAATACTTATTATAAGTAAATATTCAATACTTAAAATAGACTTTGTGTCAGATGATTTTGCTCAACTGTAGGCTAATGTAAGTGTTCTGAGCACATTTAGGGTAAGCTAGGCTCAGGTGTGATATTTGGTAGGTTAGGTATATTAAATGTATTTTTGACTTAGGATATCTTCACCTTACAGTGGGTTTATGATGATATGACCCCATAATAAATGGAGGAGCATCTGCATTTAATTTGATGGGATTTAAAGGCCTTTCAGGTGATTACTTACTGAAAAGTTTAACTCATCACTTTAAGAGAGGATCGTGGTGTTGGTAAGAATAGAAGAATCACACTCATCCTATTGTCTTTGATCCCTGGCCCTAAGCACTCCCCTGGGAACTCCTGATGCTTTGACCCCATACCACTTTCAGATGACACTCTTGCCCATCATGCCACTTAGTCTCCTTTGCCCCCACTTTCTCTGGATCCTCCTAGGCCTGAGCAGTTCTGCACTCATTGCCCTGACTATGGGGAGAGCTGCTCTCTCAATTCTTAACCTCATTCCTGAACCTCTGCACTGCAGCTCCAAAAGGAAGAGGAAGATAGGAACTGAAGGCAAGAATTCAGTGGAATGAGACAGGTGCAAGCCCTTAATTCTTTCCCCAGGAAGCACTGGGAGTGGGGAGGGGAACACACTGGAGCACAAGCTGAACACCCTTACCCCTAAGTTCATGGATCAGGGTGACCTTCAACCCAGTGGTCCACAGTAAGGGACGGACACAGACCTGCAGGTGGAAAGGGCCCAGGGAGCAGCGAGCTGATGGGGAAGTATCTTCCAGGCATCCTGAGAGAAGAGACTAGTGTATTTAAGACTGATGTGTGCTGTGTCTCATTCGCATTATGGTCATGTTCTCACCTATGTTGCATTGTAGTTGTATGAGTTTTCACATCTTACATTAAAGTGTCTGTCATTCATTCATTCCAGTATTTTTTTTTTTTCCTTTGAGTTTTAGTGCTTTCTTAATGGACCACCTACAACCTCTCAGGCTGGGTTCTAGGCACTGAGGATACAGCAGGAAACAAGACACTTCCAGCCCTCCTGAAGCTTAGGCTCTAGTGGGAAGAGAGAATAAGAGAGACCAGTAGAGAATAGGAAAGACCAGTAAGTGAAATACATATTGTTGGTTACAATTATGATCAATGTGAAGGCGAAAAGCGAAAGAAGAGGGGTAAGAAATGTTGAGTTCTGCAGCACTGGGTGTCATTTTAGATGGAGGGGTCAGGAAAGGCCTCCTTGACAAGGGGACATTTGATTGAAGGTCTGAAGGAACTTGGTGGAGTAGGCGGAAAGGCGGAGCGTTCTAGGCAGAGGGACAGGCACAGGCCCTGAGGCGGGCTAAGGAAGCCAGAACTCAGAGCAGGGATGTCCAGTCTTTTGGCTTCCCTGGGCCACATTGGAAGAAGAAGAATTGTCTTGGGCCACACATAAGATACACTAACCACTAACGATAACGAATGAGCCAAAAAAACCAAAATCACTAAAAAATCTCCTAGTGTTTTAAGAAAGTGTGTGAATTTGTGTTGGGCTGCATTCAAAACCATCCGCGTGGTCTGCGGGCTACGGGTTGAACAAGCTTGACTTAGAAGATTGGAACGAAAGAAAAGCACGAGAAGCCAGACTTGAGGTTTGAATATTGAGAGTTGTTCTTAGGCTAAAAACTTGTCCTACCTCCCTCCTACCTAGTCCCTAAACATGAGAGCTATCTGGGACCACTAACATTCTAGAGAAGTAAGTCATAGTCGGAAATAAAAGTTTAATGAATTTAAACCTGGTAACGTTTCCCAGCTTGAGATCTAGTACCAGTTTTCTGGCATCCTCCTTTTCAATGTCAATCCCCGTTTCTGCATTTCAGCTTGTCCTTCTTGTCCCAAATATTCTGTCTCCTACCTAGTGACTGTGTGATGATGTTGGTGAGGTGCTGGTCCTTCACTTTTTGCTTTTGTTACTAAAATGCACCAATATTTATGATTCTTTATCATGCGTAGAATATTTCTAGTCTTATGGAAGCCATAAAAAAAGTAAAAGTAAATTTCTGCCCTGAATTTGCTTCCTTTGTACTACAGGAACAACAAAACCCACGCAAATATAAAATGCAAATCAGGTTTTGTTTGTTGAAGATAAAAATAAAAAGGGTTAAGTAAGATAGAATAGGAAGAAATTAAGATGATGGAAGTAGCTGGCATTTTACATATGTACATGGAAAGGTTAAAACTTAAATTCACCGCCTGGGTGCGGTGGCTCACGACTGTAATCCCAGCACTTCGGGAGGCCGAGGCAGGCGGATCATGAGGTCGGGAGATCAAGACTATCCTGGCTAACACGGTGAAACCCCATCTGTATTAAAAATGCAAAAAATTAGCTGGGCATCATGGCGGGCGCCTGTAGTCCCAGCTACTCAGGAGGCTGAGGCAGGAGAATGGCGTGAACCCAGGAGAAGGAGCTTGCAGTGAGCCGAGATCACGCCACTGCACTCCAGCATGGGCGACAGAGCGAGACTCTGTCTCCAAAAAAAAAAAAACCTTACAATTCACCAACTTTCTGGGGCTTGCCAGTGGGACAGGGGTTGTTTCTGAAGCGGAGATGCTGTCTCCTGTATGCAATGAGCTATTTCAACTTTTCACACTGATGTTATTTCAGAGTCCTCCACTGATCCACATGGGCTTTCATCGTTCTTACTAACCTTTCAAGAACAGCTTTCAAATTGAAAGGTGTTTCAGCAGTCCCTAGAAACTTATTTTTCTTAACTTCAGTTGCTTCAAACTTCCCGCTCACGCTCCTTAGGCCATCCCCTGAGAGTTTCTCTTAGTAGGATTTAGGAGATTTGGCATTCCTGTCTACATTCTAGTTCTGAAGATAAAAGTGGCTTCTTGCCTACCTTGGCCAGCTGAAAAGAATCTTGCTACTAAAAATGCTATGAAGATAACAGAGCCGTCAGCGTGATACATGGAGTGCGGTAATTCTTGAAGGTTGGGGCCATTTCCTTCAGGAAAACCTCTCCTGAGGCTTTTAACTTGATGAGTTTTCTGTTGGCAGAAACAAGCCTCACCAGAAAGCTGTTGTTGAAAATATATCTGTCAATTTATATTTGCAAACTTTTGATATATGTGCTAGAGGAGGGTAAATCTTAGCATATTTGAGGCGACAGTTTTGCCTTTTCTTTTACTCAATTTATTTCCTCATAGTCCTTTCCTCTTTTAAATTGAAACCTATGTGATTCTTAAAATGGTTCTAAGTCTTTATTTATTGGCAAAACATATAGTTACATAGGCACATCCAGGTATCTTAATATATCCTTTAAAAAACTAAAGAACTCCAAGGCATTGGTCAAAGCCTTTAGTGTTATTGAAATGCACATTTATTTATTTTACTCGTAAGAAATGTAGCATGTGCCATTCTTAGGAATTTAGATAATATAAATGGTTGTGCACAGACCGTTGATCTTTTCGTTTTTATCTTTTTTCTTCTTAAAGATACCAGAGAAGCATGAACATATTGCTTTGAAATCTACTTGCTACTAGTAAAAAGGAGATTGTCTTTCTTGGAAAATTCCCTCTGAGATTCCTCTGATGTGTGACCTGGTGGGGAATATTCCAGACTGGGAATAGCTTAACATCTGGTGTCTGTATGAGTTATCCCTGAACTCACTGGAACATTCAATGGAGGGTTTCCCTTTGTATTGCAACAAATTTTATTTCAGTAAAGATGTGCTGGTGAGAGTTTCAGTAACATTTTAGCCTGAACAGTGGAATTATAGAGTAAGTCTAGGATCAATGTGAAGGTATATTGTATTCCAGGCTGTTTCGATCTCTTTGCAATGATCACAGTAATATCACTTCCTGCTTTGCCACCATGCCTTTTACTTTCTTGTGTATTGCGTGCCTTCCCTGGCTAGAAGTTAGCTTCATGAGTATAGGGGATGTGTCCCTTTTGTTCCCTGCTGTATCTCTGGCTTCTAGAACATGGTAGGTGCTCAATGTGTATTTTCTGAATGAATGACTCTCTAGGTGGTTAAAAGAACCACCTCAGAGATATGCCCAGTTACTCTGTTTTTCTTCTTTCCTTTCCAGCTATTTTCATGTGCGTTATCTTAAGTGCATAGAATTTGAAGTGTGCCAGAGAGACCTCACGGAGCAAGGAGAATAGGCTAAGTTGAGTCACAGTTGTCGAGCTTTGAAGATTTTTCTCTTTCCCACTGTGGGTAACAGAATTGTGTCATCGGGTCAGTGAGAGAGACTGTAAAAATATTAAGGAGAGACTTGAATTAACCTGGGGGGCCCCAGAAGGCTGAATCACACTTAGTGGTTTCACAATGTGAATTTCTGTTTGCAGGGCATGCTGTACCAGATTAATGTTCGCAGGTTGGATTTGCTCCCAGAAATAAACCCATTAATCTACTGCTAAGAAGAGAGCGGAGTTTCTATTTTGTTTTGCCCATCCCCACCACCCCTCCATAGCCCTCCCAAAATGCCCCTAAAAATCCAGGTTCTCAGAAGACTGTGACATTAAAAGTCAAAGCTTTTTTAAATTTTTGACTTTGGTTTACTAAGAAAAGTTGATCAGACTTATACTTTGAGGTTTTCCATTTTTGATTGATTTTGAAGTATTATTAGAGCTCAAATAGAGCAAAAAACAAAAACAAAAACAAAAACAAAAAACAAAAAACACCCAAAAGTACCCATTGGCAGGGAGGGAAGGAGGTTACCAAACGCACCTTTAAGTTTTGTATTTTGAAATATGTATATCATTTCGAACAGAAATTACTCCTTTGGTGAACATTTTGGTTTGTACTTTCAGAGTTTTCAATTTACAGATAGGAGTAGAACTTCAGATATTTAGTAAGGAAGACCAGGTCAGTGGAGTTTCTGGCTGTACAAAAGCAGCGCTCTCAGCTGTGGCCTGTGGCCATCGTCCCTCTGGGCAGAGACGAGTCTAACTGTCTGATGCTCATATTTAGGAGCTCATTTCATATCTCAGGGGGCAGTCTCAGTAGATGATGTTACTGTTGACCTGCTCCCAGGTAAGAGTCCAAGAACCTACCAGGTGCATGTAGGAAGTTGTGCTGTTACTTACCCCACAAGCCCTGTGAGCCAAGGTGTTCTAACCCTCCCTGCAGGCTGAGCTCTTTCTCTGAGATGCCTATACCTGTACTGGTAGTGACTCAGTTCTCCCCCTTTCCCCCCGCTTTGCTGCAGACCATAAAACCATGGGAAACGCAGAAAGTCAACATGTAGAGCACGAGTTTTATGGAGAAAAGCATGCCAGCCTGGGGCGCAAGCACACGTCCCGCTCCCTCCGCCTCTCGCACAAGACGCGGCGGACCAGGCACGCTTCCTCGGGGAAGGTGATCCACAGGAACTCCGAAGTAAGCACCCGCTCCAGCAGCACCCCCAGCATCCCCCAGTCCCTGGCTGAAAATGGCCTGGAGCCCTTCTCCCAAGATGGTACCCTAGAAGACTTCGGGAGCCCCATCTGGGTGGACCGAGTGGACATGGGCTTGAGACCTGTGTCTTACACTGACTCTTCTGTCACTCCCAGCGTAGACAGCAGCATCGTGCTCACGGCAGCCTCTGTGCAGAGCATGCCAGACTCTGAGGAGAGCAGGCTTTACGGGGATGACACTACATATTTGGCTGAGGGAGGCAGGAGGCAGCATTCCTATACATCCAATGGGCCCACTTTCATGGAGACGGCGAGCTTTAAGAAGAAACGCTCCAAATCTGCAGACATCTGGCGGGAGGACAGCCTGGAATTCTCACTCTCTGATCTGAGCCAAGAACATTTAACAAGCAACGAAGAAATCTTGGGTTCCGCGGAAGAGAAGGACTGCGAGGAGGCTCGGGGGATGGAAACGCGGGCGAGTCCGCGGCAGCTCAGCACCTGTCAGAGAGCCAATTCCTTGGGTGACTTGTATGCTCAGAAAAACTCTGGAGTGACAGCAAACGGGGGGCCGGGGAGCAAATTTGCAGGCTACTGTCGGAATTTGGTGTCTGATATTCCCAATCTTGCAAACCATAAGATGCCACCAGCTGCTGCTGAAGAGACTCCTCCGTACAGTAATTATAACACACTTCCCTGTAGGAAATCTCACTGTCTCTCTGAAGGTGCCACCAACCCACAAATTAGCCATAGCAACAGCATGCAAGGCAGAAGAGCTAAAACAACTCAGGTAAAGTGATTGAAATTTGTTTCAATATTTTGGGAATGGTGCATGACTCTTTCAGTGCATGACTTTGCTCTTAGAATATTTCCATCTTTTAATCGGGTTTTACCCTGTTTGCCTGGTAGTTGCTGCAGCTGGTGCTGTTTTGGGAGGACTTCTGTCTCTTCTGCTTTGCCCCTCTTACAGTTCTGTGGTTAAGGGGTGGGGATTAAGGGAAGTGTGTGGGGGGAGTGGCGATGTGATAGGAGTGGGAAAAAAGCTAGTAAGTTCATATTGGGAAACTGCTTCTACATCTTAGTTCTTCAACAGCATCCCACTTATTCCAGCTTCCTTTCTAACTTGGTCCTTCCCGTGGAAAAACAGGCATGGTGGGTTGCAGACTCTTGGAACTTATTTCTTCACTGCAGCAGGTGGGAGGAGGTTAGTCGGCAACTCCTTTGAGGAGGCATTTTAAATTCTGGGCGGGTTTGGGTCACTTGTCAGCTCCTCTCGGTGGTTGGCAGGCTCGCTGCCTTACCGGGAGCCATTTCAATTTCCTGTTCGTGCGATGCTGGCCAGCCCTGTCTCTGGAGGGAGGTGGAGCGGAAGGAATAACATGAGTGGCTTCCAGTTCTTACTTTGCAACCAGCCAGTTGTTTGACCTTGGGCAAACCCTGACTTCTAGTCATTCCTCTGAAAAATGGGGATAAAGATGCTCAGCTTGCCTGCTTCGGGGTCTAGTGCACGAACCCGTGGGGAGGAAACTAAGAGACTTCGCCCCAGCCCGGGTGACAAAAGTGAGACTCCATCTCCAAAAAAAAAAAAAAAAAAAAAAAAGACTTTGAAAGTGTTTTCCTAGTGAAAGGAGGCACCATTACCTTAGTTGGCGGTGATAATTAAGATTAGGATAATAAAATGTTGGGCAATTGAGCCGGCTTGGTGGCTGCGGCAGGGGGATGCTTTGAGCCTAGGAGTTTAAATCCCACCTGGGCAACATACTGAGACTCTGTGTCAATAAAAGAAAGAAAGGAAGGTGGAGTAATCCTGCATGCATTGGGCCTTTTCTGGTACTTCTGTTCCCCAAGGCAGAGTTCAGGGAGTCTTGGCTTTTGCTGAGGATGGGGAGGTGGTTTGTAGATGGTGCTTCAGGTTAAAATTCCAGACTGGGCCCATTTGCCTTGACGGTGGAGCAGCCTCAAGGTTGACCAGCAAACTTCCCTGCACAGCACTCTGATTGCCCAGTAGGAGGTGGTGCTGCACCTTCCGGCCTCGCTCCAGTGCAAGTCAAATGGGCATTTCGAAGGTATGTTCTGCTGGAAAGGGGGTCTAAATATAATGGGCATAGGATGGAGGATGTAGGGAGAGCCGATAAAAAGAAAACTGGCATTAGACTGTCTGTGTTCCTGCCTGAGGACAGGTTTTGCTGATGGTGTCCAAGCCAGGTATCTTAACTCCACCTCTTCTTACCTGAGTGACTTTGGGTAAGTTGTTCACTTTCTTGTAGCCTCAATTTCTTCATCTGTCAAATGGAGATGATAAGGTTTTTTGAGAAAGTAGAATGAAATAGTATGTGAAGCAAAGTGCCTGGTTCTTAGGAAGCAGCCAGTAAGGGCAACTTTGTTAGCTGTTGTAATATTCATCATTGTTAGTGGAACCATATGGGTTGAGGACCCGGGGTATTTCTTTGTATCAGTATCTTGAGTACCTCATAAAGGTGGAAACAGTAGACACTAGGGATGCTAAAAGCTGGGAGGGAGGGGAGCAAGAGTTGAAAAATGAATTATTGGGTACCGTGTTCACTGTTTGGGTGATGGGTTCAGTAGAAGCCCAAACCTCAGTATTGCACAATATGTCCATTTAACAAACATGCACGTGTACCCCTTGACTCTGAGGAAAGAAAAAAACACTTGTGTCCTAGAAATCAAGTTGCTACCAAGGCTGCATCTGTGGTCTGAGAAGGTAAGCCCGAAGCTTGCCTCTAGATGTACTCCCTGAATTTTAAACCCATCTCTTCTGAATTGAGAGTATAATGACACAAGTGACCAGATAACCCATCTGCAGCCCCTCTGTCTGCCCTGCGAGGGCTACTTCTGCACTGCCAATTGGACAGATCATGGAGATATGTGACCTATTAAAGAGTCACCTGAAAGGGATCGAAGGGCTGTCTTGAAGGCATCATCAGATTGGCACTGCAGGGCTGATTCAAAGAGATGATCTATAGGGCCTTTGGAGCTTAGAGAAGGATACAGTGACACAGACTGTTAAAAACAGAACATCATCTTCGACTTTCACTTTCACCTGAACGGTGCTAAGTTAGTGCATATGCTATGTAAGAGTTGAGAGGGGTGCCCTGTTGTATTTTGGCTCTCCGTGATTCCGACTCTAGGGATGGCTAGACCCCTGCTCTCCTTCACATTCCATGGCTGATGGGGATTTGAGCTTTTGAGTTATGGTTACCCCCAGAAAATGGGCAAAGCAAAGGACAGTTCTCCCCTCCAGGTCTGGTACCACTGAAAGCTCTCATGTGTCATTGTTATATGAAATTTCCATTCTTTGGCTTGTCACTTTCTAAAATTGTTAATATATGGAAGTGAGATCATCTAAAGGTGGTGTCTCATAAAATCACTGCTTAGGCAGCTTAATGTAATGGGAAGTGCCATTGGCCAGGAATCCTAAAAAGTGCATTTGCATCCTGGCGTGAGTGCTTACCCAGTGGTGACCTTGGGCCAGTCACTCCATCTTTTGTGGCCCAGGATCTCTTGCTGTCCAGTCTGAGTGACACCAGCCTCCCACAGGGCCATTAGGAGAACCAAATAGGATGCCATGCATGGAAACCTCTTGTGGAGCCTATAAAATGCACGGAAGTATTATTTTTGTATTGACTTTATATGTTGAGTGAGGATCTTTAATGACTTGAAACAAACCCCAGAATTATGCACAACACTATCCACCCGCCCACATTTCCTAGTCTAAGTTTGGCGTGTTCATCCAACGCGATTTCTTGAGAGCCCACTATGTTCCAAACAGTGTATTTTAAGAGGCAGTGGGTGTGGAAGCTTCCTTGAAAAGAATGCTTTTTAAAAATTTTTTTTTTCTTTTTTTTGGTAAAAGTTTTTGACCCAGGAGACCTCTCCAGTGAGCTTGAAGCGTAGATATTAAGTCTCCTCGGCTGCCCTGGTGATGTAGTTGAATCTGTAATCGTCCTGTCAGCACTTTTACTCCCCAGAAAAGAGTTCCTGGCAGACATTTGACCCAGGAGCGTGACCTCTAAGCCTGGAAGAAAACACATGTTATCTGAAATAATGTGAACAACTTCATTTGATTTGAAAATGATGAAAAAAGGGTTTTTGGCCCTTTTTCCTGTTTTTGGATTTTTTCAGTAGTTGGATGGATTATTGAAATGTGAAGGCACTGGAGTTCACATTTCAGTCTTGAACGGTGGCACATACGTTCTTCAGGGTCTGTCTGGCAATTTTGGGTTTAATCCGGGTATTTTATGAGCATGTTTGTTGTGCATGCACATGTGCACTGTGCAGAAAAGTTTGTCTTGGGGGTCAACATGAGTAAAGCCTCATGCTATTTGAAGCAGAATTTATTTCTGTTGGTTTCTGTAAAAGTACTTAATAGGTTACTCCTTGGATTTAATTGATGGCTAGTTCGTCTTTGGGCCTGAACTTTATGAATTTCTTTAATTACAGACAGAGGAGGGGGCTGCCTAGTGTCAGACAAAGAAGTTAGGAGCCTATCTGAGCTTCCAATTTTGAGGCTGTTACCTCTTGGTTATTTAACTTCTATGGATCTCAGTGCCTCTTACATGAGGCTGGAGATTCTGCAAATGAATGAATGGAGAACTCACGGCACAGTTTTACACATACAGATGCTTAATAGGAGTTTTACACATACAGATGCACAATGTGATAGTGAAGACTGCCTCATTGTTCTAGGGTTCAGCTCTCCTGTGTCTTTGAGACTTTCAGTGTGTGAGTTGGCGAGAGAACCCTACCGTTTGATGGAGTCTTATAGCCAGGTTCTGTGTTCTGTGGGAAGCTTTGGCGTGGAGCCGTTGTGCGTGCTTGCAAGGAGAGCTTCATTCATCCACTCGGGAGATGAAGGAACATGGCCAGGTTCTACTGAGCATGTCTCTGGGAACCTCAGCCTCAGGAGAGCAGCAAGGAGCCTGGCTCTCCGAGCATCCCTAGCCAGGTGTGGTGCTGGTGAATAGGTTTGTGCGTTTCACTGGCCAGTTTCAGACACAGCAGCATTCCCAGAAAATAAAGAGATTAGGAGATAAGGTGTCACAACTGGATGAAAACCCAGGTATTCTTTTTTTTTTTTGAGACAGAATCTCACTCTGTTGCCCAGGATGGAATGCAGTGGCACGGTCTTGGCTCACTGCAACCTCTGCCTCCCAGGTTCAAGCGATTCTCATGCCTTAGCCCCCAGAGTAGCTGGAATTACAGGCACGCACCACTGCGCCTGGCTAATTTTTTGTATTTTTAGTAGAAACAGGGTTTCACCATGTTGACCAGGCTGATCTTGAATTCCTGATCTCCAGTGATCACCCTCCCGCCTCAACCTCTCAAGTGCTAGGATTACAGGCGTGAACCACCGCACCCGGTCAAAAATCCAAGTCTTCTGACTTGCTAATCAGAGAGGGCCTTTTCTTCCAAAGCACACACCCACAATGCACTGCCTCCCTGTGCTTGAAAAGGTTTCAGCTCAATATCCTCAGATTTTAATATCAAAACCCTCAATTGTGGTACATGCACACACACATACACACACACACAAGGGCTTGGCTGAAAAGAAAATTGTTACTGCCCACTCTTGTCACCTAAAACAGTGATTACAGAGAGAGGTGGCCAGGATAACTCTAGCAGAGCCATCCCTCATGGCTGCCTTCTTTGATAAGCAAGTAGTCGCGTTGATGATTTCATTAATAACAAGTTAGAGTGCAGCATTGTCAGAAGAGGAGCTTGAGTTCCTAGAAAAATTATCTTGATGTTTAAAATTTTGTTTTATTTTGCAACTGAGCTTCAATGCCTCAGAGATAAGTTTGTTTCCTGGGCTGAAAATGCACATCAACAACCATATGATTCTTGACCTTTGCTCACAGACTCTTGAGAATCAGATGAAAAATGTGGACCTTTTCCTTAGAATAAAGACTTCTGCATATCATTTCAAGGGATCCATAGGTCCCCTAAAGTACATTCCATCTAGAGGCTTCTTTCTGGTTAAGAACCTCAGGTTTTTGTATAACAAATTTTTTCACGTAAAATCGATTTTTAAAACACCCTTGTCTTTTTTTCCCTTCTCCTCTGTCTTCTGTTTGATGCTTTTTTTTTTTTTCTTTTCTCTTTATCTTTCTTTTTCTGGCACGTAAGTTAAGCAATGAGATATTTATTTTGAAAACGAACCCATGCATTTTCAACAAGAATATGTATCTTCTTTGCCAAGATCTTTTTTTGGGAAGTGGGATGGCGGGTAGGTAGTTGAGAGATAGCTTATGTCAGCAGTTCTTAGACCTTTTTATACTCTTAAAAAAGTAATTCAGGTGGCCTAGGTGGGCGGATCATTTCAGGTCAGGAGTTGGAGACCAGCCTCTCCTACATGGTGAAACCCCATCTCTACTAAAAATACAAAAATTAGCCGGGCATGGTGGCGGGTGCCTGTAATCCCAACTACTTAAGAGGCTGAGGCACGAGAATCATTTGAACCCAGGAGATGGAGGTTGCAGTGAGCTGAGATTGCACCACTGCATTCCAGCCTGGACTACAGAGCAAGACTCCGTCTCAAAAAATATACATATATATATCTCTCTCTATATATAAATATATATCAAATATATATGATATATATCAAATATATATGATATATATTTTCTATATGACAAATATATTTGATTTATTTTATATGTATTTATATATTGTATAAATATATATTTATATTAAAAAATATATATTTTGACCAGTCTAGGAAACATAGTGAGACCTCGCCTCTACAAAAAGAAAAGGAAAAATTAGCTGACCATGGTGAGTACCTATTGTCCCAGCTACTTGTGAGGCTGAGGTGGAAAGATGGCTTGAACTCAGGAATTTGAGGCTTTCACCCGGGAATTTGAGGCTTTCATGAGCTAGGTCACACCACTGCACTCCAGCCTGGGTGACAGAATGAGACCCCTATCTCTAAAAGAATACAATGTTTTATTGTCTAAAATAAAAGATGTGGGACAGAGGCATTGTTTTCCATTTTTGCAGATCTCTATGACTTACAGCTTAACAGAAGACACTAGCATCTCATATCTACTTTTGCATTCACTCTGTTGCAATATGCTGTTTGGTTGGACCCTATGAGCAGAACCTGGCCTTGCACAGGGTAGTTGGAAAAGGAAGAGCCTCACGGATTCCCTGGACATATTTTAGGGAACCGTAGTCCATACTTTGAGAGCTGGTCATTTATGCTAATACAGGTTGGGAGCATTCAGGATTATGATTATTATTATTGTTTTTTGAGACAGGTCTCGCTGTGTTTCCCAGGCTGGAGTGCAGTGACTGTTTACAGGTATCATCATTGTGCATTGCAGTCTTGAACTGGGCTCAAGTGATCCTCCTGCCTCAGCCTCTTGGGTGGCTGGGACTACAGGCATGGACCACTATGGCCACCAGTTCAGCTTTTGAGGATCACATTCTTAGGTCGGGCACAGTGGCTCATGCCTATAATCCCAGCATTTTGGGAGGCCGAGGTGGGAGGATCACTTGAGCTCAGGAGTTCAAGACCAACCCAGGCAACATAGTAAGACTTTGTATCCACTAAATTTCAAAAAAATTAGCCAGGTGTGGTGGTGTGTGCCTGTAGTCTCAGCTTCGTAGTAGGCTGAGGTGAGAGGATTGCTTCGGCCTGGGAGGTCAAGGCTGCGGCAAGCTATGATCATGTCACTATATTCCACCAGCCTGCATGACAGAATGAGACCCTGTCTCAAAAAAGAAAAAAGAAAAAAAAAAAGATCACATTCCTAGTATAAGAATAGAGGAAAGTTGTGCCCCTTAACTCAAATTGGGTCATAACAATGTGTAATCATTGTTTTCTTACAGCATAACTGTAAATGTATGACTGTTGGATGTGGCCATGAAGCCAGCCTGCCCTAAAGGCCTCACAGGGTCTCCATGGGTCCCAGGGGAGAACTTAGGAAACTCACCTGACTGGCCTGTCACATTGTCATTTGGGCCCAGTTGGCTTTGGACCACCAGTTGACCGAGCATCTAGCTTGGGCCATAAGATAGTTCAATATATCTTTTTTTTTTTTTTTTTTTGAGGTGGAGTCTCGCACTGTTGCCAGGCTGGAGTGCAGTGGCACAATCTCAGCTCACTGCAACCTCTGCCTCCCCGGTTCAAGTGATTCTCCTGCCTCAGCCTCCGGAGTAGCTGAGACTAGAGGCACCTGCCACCACACCCAGCTAATATTTGTATTTTTAGTAGAAATGGGGTTTCACTATGTTGACCAGGATGGTGTAGATCTCTTGACCTCATGATCTGCCCGCCTCGGCCTCTCAAAGTGCTGGGATTACAGGGATGAGCCACCACGCCTGGCCTAATATATCTTTCTTACTTTCTCAATTTTTTAAAAGAGTTAACAAAAATTTAAGTGAACTCCGATTGCATCCACACAAGACATAATCCATCTGGGTTGCGTGAAACCTACAAATGTAAGCTTTGTAGCTAGGACTCATTTGTCACCTCAACTTTAGTTGAGCATGAGCTGAGTTGAGAAATGACAAAACCTTTAACTCCAGCTGCAGTGCATTCCATGAGAGACTGTTTTCCTTGTTTTGAGATTGTGGTGGAAAATGAGCAACAGTGAGTTCATTCAGCAATTATTTTTGAAGTGCCTTCCCCATGCCAGGCTCTATTCTTGGCACTTGGGATGCGTCAACGAGGAACGATCCACGAGCTCGTGGAGCTCGTTGGGGTGAAGTGGGTGTGTGTGGCAGAAAACAGTTAGCACAATAAGTAAGCGATGTGCTATGGAAGAAAGACAGGGCGTGTTGAGGAAGATGGCTGGGGGTAATTTCTGACAGGGTGGTCAGGGTGGGCACTCTTGAGAGGGCAGACCTGGATAGGGACTTGAAGGAGAGGAGGGGAGGAGGGAACTGGCTCCTGAGTTGCAATATGGGAGGATGCGCGGCACGTTTCAGCAAGGATGAGGAGCTCAGTGTGGCTGGGGTGGGGTGGGGGTGGGAGAGGAGATGCTGTGGAGAGGTTGGCATGGCAGTTGGAGGAAGCACAGAGAAGGCTTCTGGTTGTAGTAAAAGGGGGGGACGTGAATATTCTTGGGAGTGAGAAAGGTTGGGAGTATGCCCTGGAATGAGTTCTTCAGTTTCACTGGTGGGCCGGGACATCTGAAGCTCAAGTGCTAAAGCCGGACACTGGGGGAGGGTCTGGAACAGCAGTCTGAGGAGTCCTCCGCATTGCTCCTGGAACATTTACCTGGCAGTGGTGTGCTGGATGGATTGATGGAAGGAAGATGGTTTAGAAGAGAGAGCTTATTGCTCAACCAGTGATGTGGCACTCAGAAGGGAAGAGAAAAAGCTGAGTCTCTGATATATTATGGATAGTGAGGCAGGAGGGGAGGGATGACTGTAAAGTATAAGCACATACATAGAAAAGCAGATGAAAGGAGAGGTGATGATTCGTTTAACTTAGACATAAAGCGTCTCCAATCAGGAGTTACCTGAAGGAACATTTCAAGCTTTTGCCAACTTACTTTGGAATCTCTTTTTGGTAACAGTAAGAATTTTGGTTCCAATGCTTGTAGCTGAAATTGTGAGTCACTCCCATTGGAAATCATTAGAAGAAAAGGAATGGGTGTTGGAAACATAAAAAGAAGGGCATAGAGATTTTGCCCTAAGAAAGGAAGGGAAGGGAAAATAGAGTTGATTTCCTATGCTGGCAAATCAAGGATGGCAATTATTAGTAATTTATAATAGTGACCAGTAGTTACTAATTTACGATGTAGAGAACGTCACCATTTTCCTAGTTTAGTGTGCTGTTTTATGAATGTGAAAACAGTGAACAAGCCTAATTAGTATTAGGCTAGCACCAGCGTTGGTATGCCTGTGTTTTTCCCAGGTTTCTCAGAGACCTTTCTTCCATGTTGGTGCAGGAAGTTAGCAACTGAGTTCAGGCAATGCCTTCTCTCCTTGGGCCGAGATGTAAGTAGGGCTGAAGGTGGAGATGATCATAATTATAGTTAACATTTTTGAGCAGGTACTATGTGCTGGGCTCAGTTCAAGACACTTTTCCTGGGTAACTCAATCTCACAGTGTCTTACAAAGTGTCTTACAAAGTACATGTGTTGCTCTCCCCATTATACATATCAAGAAATTGAGGCACAGATTGGTTCAGAGTCATTTACCTAGAATTGATACTTGCTGTACTGAGATTATCAAAGGAGAGTGTACTGAGAATACCAAGGAGATAATACTGAGAACCAAAGATGATATTCGTGTGTGTGTGTGTGTGTGTGTGTGTGTCTCTAATGAGGGGTACTTAACATTTTGGGGTGGAAGAAGATGATAAATCAGAGGAAGGACATGTTAGAATTTAACAAGCCAGAAACAGTTCTAATTCAGGATTTCTGCAGGTCCACATTTCTTTACCCCCTGGAATTCAGTGAATTCTGCATTATATTTAGCATCTTAACACAGGTATATTCAAGCTAAGCTGGATCTATCAGGGAAATTAAAGTGACAAAGGAAACATTATCTAATTGCATTCGACTTATAACTTAACTACAAGTGGCCAATTGATTCTACTCGTCCTGGAATTGTCCCAGAGCCTTTGCACTTTCTGGCTAATTGCATTTTCAAAATTGTGTTCGCACATCATTAGCTCAGAAAACCTCTCCCTTTCGTCGTATTTGAAGTCTCCTGTCAAAACAACTGGAGCCTTACCACAATGTGTCATTAGTCTACATTCATGCTGCGTGACCCTCCAGTTTTTAAGGCGGTGAAAACAGGCTTTGAATTTGCCTCTTGCCTCCCTCATTTTAGTGTGGGAGCTCATTTAAGCATTTGTTGCCCAGCTCAAATGCTAAGAAAACTCTTGCCCACAGCTGTTGTATGTATTAGGCTACAGCTGGCCACTTGTGCATACATTCATTTTGGGGAAGCTGCCAGTAGAATGGAAACTGGTGAGTGCCCTGAAAATCTGGCTTCAGAGAATTTGTCCTGGGAGAACAGGATTGAAGAGCCTCTCTGCCCCGTGAATGTTGTTCGTGATCGGAAGTCTCTTCAACGGAGTGCTTCTAACATGGAGAGTTTATCTGGAGCTGTTTTCTGGAAATCTCAGCTAGATCATGAACCATGTTTAGAATGATTTCTCTGTCTAGCCAGGATCTTACCATTTCCCTTGATTTCCTCTGCCTTTTTTGATTAAAATTTAGTATTTGACTCTAAGAGGGAACCTATCTTGCAGTTGCTACAAAAACTGCTGAAGCTCCCCTGGGACTATTCTGTGGTGTCAGTCTTCGGTATTTGTCGCTCCTGGGAAGACTGCGGAGGTTTCCAGGTGCTTCTGGGTAGGGGAAGGATCAGGTTTCCAGGTGCTTCTGGGTAGGGGAAGGATCGGGATTCTCAGGTGGGTAGTAGGAGGAGCCCTCCTGAAAGATGACCACTAAGTGAATTTGCAACACAATGAAGGAAAGAAAGAACGGTGTTGAGTAGCACCTCTGGCTGGGTCATCACCATTTCCAGCAACGCTGGAGAATGGACTTCTGGGAATTTGGGACATCCCAAGCTTCATGACTAAATAAGGGCTGGGGCTGGGCAACCTGCATCCGTTTCTCAGTGGGCTGGGTCACATATCAGTGGGGGCATGTGTACCACTGAGCCTGAATAACCACTTAAGGATTCAAGGTGGAGTTGTCTTGGATCACAGATGACAAGAGCATTCCCGGGTAGTGACACGGAGCTGTGTGGTTCCAAAGCATCCAAGCTCAGCTGGGGCCCGCAGGTCTTTTACCTGGAGTAATCACTTCCTTCATTAGTTTAGTGGTTGTCCCCGAGTTGAACACACATAGTCTGGGCCATGGCAGAGCTACAGTGTCAGTTGGCACGAGCAGATGTTCAGGTCTTATACAGAGGTGAGTGTCCATTGAGGCCTTACTCTTAGTTTAAATAGAGACAGATATGAAGACCTTCTGTAAAGGGATGGATGGTGTTGGGAATATAGTGGAATCTTAGGAGACATGCTCTTGAGAGTTGGTCTTTCAGGTCTCTGCCTCTCTTTTCCTTATCCTCTCTTCATCTCCTCCTTCTACTTTCTTCCACTTGAAGGTTTTAGCTTTTTGCCAGGCAGGTCAAGGCAACTGGATAAACAGTCACTCAGCTTTTGCTGAAAAAAGCTAGAAGAGCCATTGTTGGTAAGAAAAAGGGGAAGGCATGGGATTGGTTGGTTTGTTTTGTTTTTTTTTGTTTTGAGACAGGGTCTCACTCTGTTGCCCAGGCTGGAGTGCAGTGGGCAGTCTTGGCTCGCTGCAACCCCTGCCTCCTGGACTCAAGCGATCCTCCTGCCTGCCTCAACCTCCCTAGTAGCTGGGACTACAGGTGCATGCCACCATGTCCGGCTGATTTTTTGTAGTTTTATTAGAGACAGGGTTTTACCTTGTTGTCCAGGCTTGTCTCAAACTCCTGACCTCAGGTGATCCATCTGCTTCAGCCTCCCAAAGTGCTGGGATTATAGGCATGAGCCACCATGCCCTGCTGGGATTGAATATTTAGACAGAATCTGGTCAGGTGCTACCTCCAGCTGAGCCATGAGGTCGCCATATAATAGTGGAAAGTGTACTTGGAAGGATAGGTTTCAACCTCCCATCTGCCACCAGCCAGACTTGTGATTTTCTGAGCCGCAGGCTGTTAAATCAATGAGATGACTTTGCCAAGTCCCTTCCTCTTCTGGAGCTCTGGGAATTACAAGACGCCTGGGATCATTTCTCTCCTTTGTACCAAAGTCTCTCTTATGGAATAGTGATGTTACCTGTGTAGCTAAATTTCCCTGTCTTGTAGAGAAGCATTTCACCTCTTTGCATTTTAGAGGAGAGAACTTAATAGCTGATTTTTTCATGCATACCAAACTTTCTTACCAGAAGGACTGAGACATGAAAATAATCCAAAAGTTTGGAAAATTCATGGACTTACCTTCTATAACTCAGTGGTTATCCTGAATAATCAACAATTGTCAAATTTTCTTTTTGTCTTGTATCAAGAAGGAAGCATATGGTCAGTGTCCCTGCCAGGGAGAAATGTGGGTTGATGACAGTGTTTTCCTGTTTGTGTAGAGGATTTTTACCAATTGGCTCTAGGTCTTTCATGACCACCCGTGGATGTTAATAAGCAGGATAGCAGATAGCAAAGCTGTGGGAGCCAGCAGTTACAGGGGTCTGCATCTGAGCTGCATTCGTGGTTTCTTTCTTTCCCTTAAGTCCCTCTAACTCCCGGGGGTCTAAGCTCCATTTATAATGGAGTTGATCCCTAGAAGCTCACCCAGCAATCTCCTGCTGCCATTCTACTCCCACCACCCTCTTTTTTCCATGTCTTACTATACACCTCTTTTAGTTGCTCACTTAATATTTCTTCATGATGAAGGTGAACTTTGAACAATTCTTAGAACTGACTAAGTGAGGTTCGTGGAGATACAGGCACAGTGTCTGTCTGGGGCCTTGTGTAGGCCAGTATTCGTTTGTGGCATGGCTTGTACTACCCCCATTGCCTCTCAGCAAAGATAGGAGCCCAGAGCATTCATTTGTATTGTAATTCAGAATATCTGGTTAGTTTTTACATGTTTGAACCAGAATTAGCCATTTGTGAGACTAACCAGAATTAGCCAAATTGGTGAAACCGCCAAACTGTGTATTACTTTGGCATCTTCTATATTAGACTCAGGCTCTCATTCTCTTCCTTGGAGAACAGTCCGGCTCCTTTCTTATGCATAAGACTGTTGAGCTGTTCTGTCCAATACTGCAGTCAGTATCCTTCCTTGATGACTACCATCATTTAATTATTGTTTATGGAAGTGCCTGTAGCACTTTAGAGCAATTAAGATACTGATTTAAGAACAGACCTATCCGTCTCAGAAATGTTCAACTTCAGAGCAGAAGCAGTTTTGGAAGTTTCCAGTGTTTTTAAACTAGGAATTGATACCCCCAGTATCTTGGCAGTTGCCCCGAGCTGTCACATGGCCCTGGGGCAGCAGGTAGCCTGCCCAAGGCTCCTAGCATCCCAGCTTTGAAAGGGCAAGGTAATTGGAGAGCTGGATGGAGCTGTAGGCCCTGCAGACTTATTTAGCACAATGCAGAGTGCAAGGCTGCTTGTTTTCAAGAAGCGAAGCTGATTAGAGGATGAGGATTCTTGCCTGCTCCTGGAACATGGGGCTGTGCCAGGTGAGTGGGTGAGGCGGTGCCCTAGCTATCTTTTCAGTCACCCCATTATAAAAGAGACTTCTAAGCAGGCCTTTTATTTATTTATTTTTAAAGATATCAGCTATAAAGACCTAGTTATTCATTGTCACTCCCTACATCTGGAACAACTAACTCATCTGCCTGCAGAATTTCCTGGAGTTCAGGGCAAGCTGATGAGGCTGAGGGTGCTGGGTTCTCAGCATGGCAGCTGTAGAATCTCAATCGCGAATTTGCCAATTCGTTAATTATCTTAGAGAAATAATAAGCTCTTTGAAGTGTTCCTTATTTCTTTTATATTTCTTGAACATTCCAAATCGTTTGCTCTCATGGAGGGTGGCTGAAGGTTTCCTGAGCAGCTCTGCTGGGTCTGTGCGGGTCCAGGGTTGAGCAGGACCTGGTCCAGGAGCCGTCGGGAGTGGCCGTACCTTATGCATCTCCCGGTGCTACAGAGCCCTGGCTGGACCCACAGGAGCTCCCGGGTTCCTTCTCTACGTGACGCTTGTCTTCTTTGCTCTCCCTTTCTGCTCCCAAGGATATTAATGCAGGCGAGGGCAGTGAGTTTGCAGACAGTGGGATTGAAGGGGCCACCACCGACACGGACCTCCTGTCCAGGCGATCCAATGCCACCAACTCCAGCTACTCACCGACCACAGGCCGGGCCTTTGTGGGCAGCGACAGCGGCAGCAGCTCCACCGGGGATGCGGCTCGTCAGGGGGTGTACGAGAACTTCCGGCGGGAGCTGGAGATGAGCACCACCAACAGCGAGAGCCTGGAGGAGGCCGGCTCAGCGCACAGCGATGAGCAGAGCAGCGGCACCCTGAGCTCCCCGGGCCAGTCGGACATCCTGCTGACTGCCGCGCAAGGCACGGTGCGCAAGGCCGGCGCCCTGGCCGTCAAGAACTTCCTGGTGCACAAGAAGAACAAGAAGGTGGAGTCAGCCACCCGGAGGAAGTGGAAGCACTACTGGGTGTCCCTGAAAGGTGAGAGCGGAACGGCCCTAGCTATGTGCCAAATACACTAACAGATGTGCTCCGTGGTGCACATACTCACGGGATGGGTGGGTTTATTGTTGTTGTTATATAGAATTTGAAAGTTATACTAATTTTAAAAATTTATCATGGTAAGAGCATTTCGCATGAAATCTACTCTCTTAACACATTTTAAAATGTGCAATATGGTATTATCGACTACAAGTCCAATATTGTAAGGCAGATTTCTAGAACCTAGTCTTCGGGGCTGGGCATAGTGGCTCACGCCTGTAATCCCAGCACTTTGGGAGGCTGAGGCAGGAGGTTCACTTGAGCCCAGGAGTTCAAGGCCAGCCTGGGCAGCATAGCAAGACACCAGCTCATAATAAGCAAACAAACAAACAAATAAATAAGCTAGAACCTATTCATGTGACTTAAGTGAAACTTTATGCCCTCTGAGTAGTAACTCTCCCATCCCCACCCCTGCAAATGATGTTTTATTTTCTTTTTTCACAGTTATGCTAGAGGAGCATCTCATGTCTAGTTTTGGCATATATGCAACTGATTTGATGACAGTTTCAAAGGATGAGTTCCAAAAACAAACAAATCTTTTTGGAATCATTCAGCTTTGCATCTTTCAAAGTGACTATTTTGGAGGGAAATTTATTAGCTTGAATTCTATGAAATTGCCGTTTTTTAAGGTAAAGAATTGGTAGAATAACGTTAATTTCATAGGCTTCAACCTGATATTAATGGAATGTATAGACCATCATGTTTATGAAAAAGTCAGTTACTATTTAATAGTCAAACTTTGTGTTTTTTACTGTGTATATATAGATAACAGACATGTATGTTAGATCACTTTATTTTCTGTTTATATAACCATGCTTGTATTTGTTGGTATTTGTTGTTATTTTGCACATTTTCGTGAATTACATGTACGTATTGTTGCACGTATCTGCGTACGTCCTGGCAGCGTAGAAAATGTAATATATTTGTGAGCTCTATATTTTAAAAAGAAAAACACTTCTCAAACACACAGAGTTTTCATCCCAAGCTAGACTTGAAACAGTGTTAATACATGGCAGGCTAGGTTAGCTATGTCAACAGGATTGATGGAAAGGCACAAGAGGAAGAAGCCTGGGCTTACCAGTATCAAACTAGATCATTTGATACTGGATTTCACAGACTGTGGTTGGTTTGGGAACATGCAATCCTAGAGACGTGGAGCAGCCTAGAGCTCTGCTTAGTGAGGTGAACACAAATGCCTATGCAGGTGCAGATCAACCCTTGCACGAGTAGGACTTGGGTTAGCCCCATTACTCTTGGTGCCAGCTGTTGCTCAGATGCCTGATGACATAGAAAGGGAGAGTTTTGGTTAGGATATAGGTTTTGCATGTGCCAGAGACCCGCCATGCCATTCCCAATGCCGTAAGCAAGACAGAACTTTATTTCCCTCCCACCTATCAGAAATAGACGATCGAAGGCTTGTGTGATAACTCTTTTCTATG
Organism: Papio anubis; assembly: GCF_008728515.1. Taxonomy (NCBI): domain Eukaryota; kingdom Metazoa; phylum Chordata; class Mammalia; order Primates; family Cercopithecidae; genus Papio; species Papio anubis. The sequence goes on along the minus strand of NC_044979.1, from coordinate 166,844,802 downwards.
AAGTCACTCAGAGGCCCCGGCTCCTTCTGAAGTTTTGATGCTCAGCTATTCCTAGAGCATTATCTTTCCCTTTTTTTCGTTTTGAGACAGGGTCTCACTCTGTCTTCCAGGCTGGAATGCAGTGGCACAGTTATAGCTCACTGCAGCCACAAATTCCTGGGCTCAAGTGATCCTCCTGCTTCAGCCTTCCAAGTAGCTGGGATTACAGGCATGTGCCACCATGCCTGGCTAATGTTTTTATTTTTTGTTGAGACAGGGTCTTGGTATGTTGCCCAGGCTGATCTCCAACTTTAGGCCTCAAGCAATCCTCCTGCTTTGTCCTTGGGTTTACAGGTACATTGGTTCCTGGCCTCCTAGAACATTATCTTTTGATGCTTTTTTGCTGTAGTGGTCTTGCATATGAGACATAGATATGCATCGTGGTGGAAGCATTTTGGAGAACTGCAGTGTTCTTTCTCATGTGTGACCTGCCTTATCTTAATTTGGAGGTGCTACAGGCTTATGTCTGAGGGGCCTGGATCACACCAGTGGCTCTGCTCTGGGAGAGTGAGAGGAGATGAGGGGAAAGGCTTCTTCTTCTTCCACTTCCTACTTCTCCCCTAGATGGTCACACCACTGGACACTGCAGCCTCTTATCCTTAGCAGCCCATCTTACTGTTCATTTTATTAATTAGTGCCAAGTTCTTAATAGCTTGATCTGAAGATCACCTGCAGCACAGCCTCTTGAGGATCTTTCTGGGTTGTACCCCACACCTGCTGAATCACAAGATTTGGAGGTGGGCCCTGGATGAGTTTGCTGGGGCTGCCATAGCAAAGCACCACAGCCTGGATGGTGGAAATAACAGAAATGTATCATCTCACAGTTGTGGAGGCTGGAAGTCCAAGATCAAGGTGTTGGCAGGGTCGGTTTCTTCTGAGACTGCTCTCCTTGACTTGGAGATGGCTGTCTTCTTCCAGTATCTTCACATGGTCTTCCCTTTACTTGTCTGTGTTCAAATTCCTCCTTCTTATAAGGGCACCATTTATATTGGATCAGGGCCTACCCATGTGACCTCATATTATCTTAATTACCTCTTTAAAGGCCGTATTTCCAAATACGATCATATTCTGAGCTAACTGGATTTAGGATGTTTGGAGGACACAATTCAGCCTGCAACAGGCCTTGACTTTGTGATTTAAACAAGCTTCCCAGGGGATTCTCACTCTCCGGTTGAGAGCAGCAGTGTTAGTGGTGTAAAATAAAAATGATTAATTGGCTTTTTTTACTTTTGACATATCAGAGGGGTTTATTTTGTTTCTGCCATTCCCTCCAAGAGTAAATGATACAGGAAGTCAGGGTGCAGGTGTCCAGGAGCGCAGCCCACAGGCTCTTTAGGGAAGGGAGTCTTTACTTTCTTGGTGACGCAGATCTGAGTGACACAACCTGTTGGAATTCAGCCCCAGAACATGGAGCCACTGAGTTCTTTGCTTCATCCTGATGGGTTCCCAGTATTTGTTGACAACCTCAGGGCTTTGTCCTCGCTGCTCAAAAGCAAGACTTGCGGCGGACTTTTTCTTAGCAATGCTTGAATATTGGGAAATAAAAAGCAGAACACATTGGAACTGTGGGATAGAGATTTTTTTTCCCCCAAAGATTCTTTCCCATTAGGCAAAGTAGTTGATTTTTTTAAAAAAAGATTTCATTTGGAATTAGTCTCTGGAGTGTTTCCATGGGCAACGGAAGAACGTACAGATTATGTTCCAGGGAAGATGAAGGTAAACAGACTTTCATCAGGGGGAATGTGGTTCTCAGATTTGCTGCTTCGTGTTCATCTTAAAATTGGAACAAGTTGATCATTGAGTAAAAGCTGATTTTAGTCACCTTTGGTGGTGCTTTGTTGTGGATGATTCGAAATCAAAGTTGAAAAATTATAAAAACAATTACCTGATAGGGACCATACAATATTCAGTAGGTGTACATGTTAGGATTTGTGAGTGTCCCCTAATGCATTATCCACAGACTTCTTTCTCTTTTCTTAACCCACGTTAAGGTGTGTTGCTCCTTTTATGTTAAGAATCTACTTTTCATTAGTGTTGAATTAGTCACAAAAACTATTTAGAGCAGGGTTTTTCAACAGTGACACTGTTGACATTTTCTGGATAATTCTTTGTTGTGAGGGCTGTCCTGGGCATTGTAGATGCTTAACAGCTTCCTTAGGTTCTGTCCACTAGATACCAATAGCACCTTCCCCCAAGTTGTGACATCCAGAAAGGTCACCAGACATTGCCAAGTTTGCCCCACCATGAGACCCTCTGATTTAGAGGAAAACAGTTTCCGCCTCCCAGTTTTGTTATTTCTTTCTGTCTCTAATCTGTGCTAGCCTAAGGCATGGAAATAGGAGGTACAGATGATTCTGCTTTTTGATACAAGTGTTCCTGAAAAGCCTTGAGATTCTCAAAATCTTTGGGATTTGAGAAAAATAGAGTTGGGGCAGTCTGCTCCACAGGTATGTATTTAAATTACACCATGCAACTTTTAAACCCCAAACTAAAAAAAATTAGCTTAGTGTGGTGGCTCACTCCTGTAATCTCAGCACTACAGGAGGCTGACACAGGAGGATCACTTGAGGCCAGGAATTTGAAACCAGCCTGGGTAACATAGTGAGACCTTGTCTTTACAAAAAAAAAATATACAGATTAGCCAGGTATGGTGGCATATGCCTGTAGTTCCAGCTACTTGGGAGACTGAGATAAGAGGTTCACTTGAGCTCAGGAGTTCAAGGCTGCAGTGAGCTATGACTGTGCCACTGTACCCCGGCCTGGGCAACAGTGGGACCCCATATCTAAAAAAAAAAAAAAGTAATAAAAAATAGAAATAACCCTGCAGAACTCCACTCAAATTTTTTAACAATAAGCAACATAAAACTTTATCTTTTTTTTTTTTTGGAGATGAAGTCTCACTCTGTCGCCCAGGCTGGAGTGCAGTGGCACAATTTTGGCTCACTGCAAGCTCTGCCTCCTGGGTTCACGCCATTCTCCTGCCTCAGCCTCCCGAGTAGCTGGGACTACAGGCGCCTGCCACCACGCCCAGCTAATTTTTTTGTATTTTTAGTAGAGATGGGGTTTCACCATGTGAGCCAGGCCAAAACTTTATCTTTCATTTAAATTTTTTTGTGACAGGGTCTTGCTCTGTTGCCCAGGCTGGAGTGCAGTGGCATGATCATGGCTCAGTGCAGCTTCAATCTCCTGGGCTCAAATAATCCTCCCAGCTCAGTCACCTGAGTCGCTGGGACCATAGGCATGTCCGGCGAATTTTTTTTTTTATTTTTAGTAGAGATGAGGCCTCACTATATTGCCCAGGCTGGTGTTGAACTCCTGGGCTCAAGTATTCCTTCCACCTTGATCTCCCAAAGTGCTGGGTTTACAGGCATAAGCCACTGTGCCTAGAAAACTTTATCTTTCAAAAAAGCGTTAGTATAAGGGTTTACCTTTGAAAAAAGAAGCAACTGTAATTTGAATGGGTAGAAGGAACAATTGAGACTCCTGAATTATGGAGACAAGGACCACAAGTATGAAATCATGATGCTCAGCAGCACCGTGCAATAAGGACTTGTAAGCAGAGCCCGTGGTCAGACTGTGCCAAGAGAAAAAATGTGAAATGAGTGGGCAGGGCATATCAATATGCTTCATTCATCTGTGTGAAAGGATGTAGAGTTCAACAGCTCTTCTATGGTAATGTGAAATATTATAGGCTAGGAAAAGTTGCCCTTGAACCAGTGTGACCTTTCCATTGATCTGCATCATTCTACACTACTAATCGCATATAAGCAAATTTGCTTTACAGATTCCCATTGTAGCTGAATAGATTGAACTTTCAAGGGTTGTGCAGTTCACAGGAAGTGTAGCACTTGTTTGTGGTAAGGAAGATGGTGAAAATGTACGGATAGCTTATGTTGAAGTTGAGGAAGAGTCATAAAGTTATACCCTGGCTTCCCCTGAAATTGATTTCAGTTAGTTGAGAGTAAGTGTTCAGCTAGTAGTTGCTATTAAAGTGAGCCTCAAGTTTAGGTGATAATGGAGGGAATCTATGGAAGCCATCTTGCCACAAGTCTATGAAATATTCTGTTGCTACTATCTTGTTAGTTTCACAGTGCAATTATGTATGGACCAGGACTCTGGCTTCTCCCAGGCCTTTGTATGTGTGCCATGGATTTCCTCTTTCAGTAGGAACAAGGGCATGGTTGGCTTCTAGAAAAAAAATGTTTATAGATAAGACGTGAGACCAAAAATGTATCATTGTTTTTCTTATCCTTAACGTACTTAATGCTGGTATTATATATTGTTTTATCCAAGGGCATGGTCTGGAAACTACCATTTCTAGGTTTTTCTGGTTGCATATCATGTGAGACATATTTGAATAAGCTTCAGTCAGAAGGTAGTGACTTCCAGTCCTCACACAGTGCCAGGCACAGTTCTGGCCTGGAGGACCATGTTTATACTCGCCTCAGGACAGATGAGTCACAAGACCCTATGTCTGTGAATAGACCTGTAATGAATCAATCTAAAACCCAGAGGCAGGGTTTGAGAGAACTTGAGGGCATGCAGGAAGGAATCCCAGGCAGGCTGAGAAGCTATAATTTAAGATCTTTGACCTTCTTTAGTCCCATCCAAGACTTAAGTCCAAGCCTGGCTCCATTCTCTTTACTTCCTGGGTTCCACGTGCTTTAATTTTCAGCCTCTGACAGGGTGCACGTGTTAGATTCCACTATGGGTTTTTTTGTTTCCCAAGCACTAAATACTCATGCACACCCCTGTTCTGTTTCCTCAGGATGCACGCTATTTTTCTACGAGAGCGACGGCAGGTCTGGGATAGACCACAACAGCATCCCCAAACACGCCGTCTGGGTGGAGAACAGCATTGTGCAGGCGGTGCCTGAGCACCCCAAGAAGGACTTTGTCTTCTGCCTCAGCAATTCCCTGGGTGATGCCTTCCTTTTTCAGGTTTGTTGGGCACTCCTTTGCAGGGCATTTCAAACCTCTGAACTGGGTACCTTCTTTTCTTTTTCTTGCCTAGGTACCCAGTCTTCCTCTACTGCTTTTTTTTTTGGTGGTGAGATTAATCTGTTGCTCATTATAAAAACAAAAATGGTGAATGACAAAATAAACATCTATACCAAATTCCAAGAATAGGTACATTCAGAGGTTTTCCAAGTGAAGGCTAAGGAGGCTATGAGTTGGATGTGAGAAACTTGCTCTGTTTGTCATGAGTTGAAGGATATCTTCGTGTGGTCTCAGTACCATTTCTGTTGCATTTAAGAAAAGGATCATGAATTTCTTCTTTTAGACATGATTTGAGCTGTCAAAAATTTTTACTTACAATATGTTCTTTTCTAATATTAATCATAAAGTAAAATAATGACATCTCAGAAATGACTGGCATCACCTAACAGTTTCTCTTCCTCATCTGATCAAAACTTTCTACTCAGCATCCTTGAATTTCAACTTGTAAAAAAAATATTTCTCTGCTAACTGCTTCAGGATTAACATTTTCTTTGATACGGAATCTTTTGAGTTTGGATAGTTATAATATACTCAGCAAGAACTTTTTTGTGTTGTTATGTAGGAAGGCTTTCTTTATTGATTCCATTCAAGAATTAATTTCTCAAATCTTTATTCTGTGCTTCCTATGTGCCCTGCATAGTGCTACTGAGCACACCAAGAAGATTTTGACAGTTCGTCTTTTTTTTTTTTCACCCAGGCTGTAGTGCAGTGGCACAATCTCAGCTCACTGCAATCTCCGCCTCCCAGGTTCAAGCAATTCTCCTGTCTCAGCCTCCTGAGTAGCTGGGACCATAGGCACCTGCTGCCATGCCTGGCTAAGTTTTGTATTTTTAGTAGAGATGGGGTTTCACCATATTGGTCAGGCTGGTCTCGAACTTCTGATCTCAGGTGAGCCACCCACCTCAGCCTCCCAAAGTGCTGGGATTACAGGTGTGAGCCACTACGCCCAGCTGACAGTTCATCTTCTTCAAAGTGTTCACATAGAGCAGAGGGGACAGACACAGTAAATCTTTATAATATGGTAAAGCCTAACAATGACTATTAAAGGAAGAGCAGGTATAAATGGCATGACAAGGACAGTAAGAATATAACATGGAAGGAGGGGTCTGGAACAAAGGTATAGAGGAAGGAAATCATATATTTCACCAAGTTTCTGGCTTTGGCTTCAGAACCTGTTTCTTTTTGGACAATTAAAGTAAGAAATATAAAGTGCTAATTTTGATTATGTAAAGACAAAGCATCTGTGTTTTCTTTTTTAAAAATCTGTGATGTAAAACACAGAAAGAAGAGTGCACACAACGTAAGTGTACTGCTCCATGAGCTACCATAAAGTAATTATGCAACCACTAACTAGGACAAGAAATAGAAGTTTCAGGCACCTAAGCCTCTCCCCCAACCCCACCCCACTCACAAACGCAACCTGCTAGTTGAATTGAGTGAATATGTCTTTTATCATCCAAGCCAAGACACTTTTGTTTATCTGGGAATGACTTAATTTCCACTTCATTTTTGAAGGATAGTTTTGCTGGATATAGAATTCTTAATTGACCATCTTATTTCAGTGCTTTGAAAATGTCATCCTACTGCTTTCTGGCCTTCATGGTTTTTAAAGAAAGATCAGCTGTTTATCCTATGAGGCTCCCTTGCTGATTTGAAGATCGTGACTTTGTCTTTAAACAGTTTGAGTATTATGTGTCTAGGTATATCATTCTCTTTGAGTTTACTTTACCTGGAATTGTCTTTCAGATACATATCTTTTAATATTTTTTGAATTTTAAAAATTGTGAGTACTAGTGGCCACAAAATGTGTATATATTTATGGGGTAGTATCTTTTGGATCTGTAGGTTTCTGTGTATGTGTTTGTGTATTTAAATCACATTTGGAAAGTTTTTAGCTATTATTTCTTCAGATAATCTTCCTGCTTATTTATCTTGCTCCACTCCTTTGGTGACTCATGTTCTGTTTACATTAGTATGCTTGATGAAGTCCCACAAGCCTCTGAGACTCTGTGCATTTTTTTTTCATTCTATTCCTTAGTCTCACTTGATCTGTCATAATTGATCTGTCATAAGTTCACTGGTTCTTTTTTCTTCCAACTCAAATCTGTTGTTGAGCTCTTCTGGTTTTTTTTATATATATACATTGTATATAGTATATATAATATACAATATATATTATGTATAATACATACAATATATAATATATATTATATAATACATAATGTACAATATATAGTGTATAAATATACAACATATAAAAATATATATATATATAAATACATTTTTTTGTTTTTGTGACAGAGTTTTGCTTTTGTTGCCCAGGCTGGAGTGCAATGGCACAATCTCAGCTCACCACAACCTCTGCCTCCCAGGTTCAAGCAATTCTCCTGCCTCAGCCTCCCAAGTAGCTGCACCACCAAACCCGGCTAAGTTTGTATTTTTTTTTTTTTTTTTTTAGTAGAGGTGGGGTTTCTCAGTGTTGGTCAGCCTGGCCTCAAACTCCCAAACTCAGGTGATCCACATGCCTTGGCCTCCCAAAGTGCTGGGATTACAGGTGTGAGCCACTGCACTTGGCTATTTTTTCTTTTTCTTTCTTTTTCTTTTTATTTTGAGACAGAGTCTTGTTCTGTCCCCCAGGCTGCAGTGCAGTGGTGTGCTGATTTTGGATCTGACTTTTCTGAGACAGTTTCTATTGACTACCAGAATGTCAATAGAAGCAGTCCTCCCATTTTGGTCTCCCAACCCACTTTATTGTTGTTTATTGTTTATTTGCATGTCTCATAAATTGCCAAGTCTCTGCTCAGCTAGTTGAGTAGTCAGCTAATTATTAGAGAGAGATTTTCTTAAATGTACAGAAGCAATAAGTTTCCTAGTCTTTCCTAAGAACAGAAGTTTGCAAGTTCAAGCACATCATCAATGCTCAGGCAACTAGCTTTCATCTCTGCCTTAGCCTTCATCTCTGCTTTCACCAAGCTGTAGGGTAAGTGGTGTACTGATCACAGCTCACTGCAACCTCAGCCTCCTGGGCTGAGCAGTCCTCCCAGCTCAGCCTTCTGAATAGCTGAGGCTACAGGTGTGCACCACCACACCCAGCTCATTTTTTCTATTTTTTGTAGAGATGGGGGTCTCACTTTATTGCCCAGGGTGGTCTCAAACTCCTGGCCTCAAGTGATTTTCCCGCCTCAGCCTCCTAAAGTGCTGGGATTACAGGCATGAGCCACTGTGCCTGGCCTGATTCTTTGAAACAAAAATTACATTTCTTTATTGACATTCTCTATTGAATGTGATATTAGTCTCATACTTTATTTCTTTAGACATGGTTTATTTTAGTTCTTTGAATATGTTCAAAATAGTTGCTTGAAATCTTTGTCTAGTACTCAACATGGGACTTTTCTGAGACAGTTTCTATTGACTACTTCTTCTTCTGTGTATGGGCCATACTTTATTTAAATTGTTTTAGAAATAGGGTCTTGCTCTATTACCCAGCCTGGAGTACAGTGGTGCAATCATAGCTCACTGTAACCTTGAACTCCTGGACTCAAGCAGTCTTCCCACCTCAGTCTCTCAAGTAGCTGGGACTACCTACAAGTGTGCACCACCACACCTGGCTAATTTTTTAAAAATATTTTTTAAAGACAGAATCTTGCTATGTTGACCAGACTGGTCTCAAACTCCTGGCCTCAAGAAGTCCTCCCATTTTGGTCTACCAATCCTCTGGGATGATAGGCATGAATCACCATTCCTGGCCCATACTTTATTGTTGTTTATTGTTTATTTGCATGTCTCATACTTTTTTGGTTTAAATTGTACGTTTAAAATAATATAAATGTGGCAACTCTGAAAGCAGATCCACCTCCCATCCTCTGGGATTTGCTATTGTTGTTGATTATTGGTGGTGATAGTGCTTCTTTGTTTAGTGACTTTCTTGAGATCTATAAAATATTTAGGCTTTGTCATGTGTACCCACTGAAGTCTCTGCTCAGCTAGTTTAGTAGTCAGCTAACTATTAGAGAGAGATTTCCTTGAATGTACAGAAGCAATAAGTTTCCTAGTCTTTCCTAAGAACAGAAGTTTCCAAGTTCCTGCACATTGTCAATGCTCAGGCAACTAACTTTCCTCTCTGCCTTAGCCTTCATCTCTGCTTTCACCGAGCTGTAGGGTAAGTCAAACGGTGAGCTTAGGAACTTCTTGTGACTATCTGGGCTTGTGGACAGCCTTACACGTATTTGTGACTGTATTAGTCAATTCTCACACCCCTAATAAAGACATACCCGAGACTGGGTAATTTATAAGGAAAAGATGCTTAATGGGCTCACAGTTCCACGTGGCTGGGGAGGCCTCACAATCATGGCAGAAGGCAAAGGAGGAGCAAAGTCCTCTTACATGGCAGCAGACGAGAGAGTGTATGCAGGGGAACTCCCCTTTATAAAACCATCAGATTTCATGAGACTTACTATCATGAGAACAGCATGGAAAGACCTGCACCCATGATTTAATTACCTCCCACTGGGTCCCTTCCACGACACGTGGGAATTATGGTAGCTACAATTGAAGATGAGATTTGGGTGGAGACACAGCCAAACCATATCAGTGACCTTACAGATTATAAGAACTGTGTCATAGCTTTTCAGAGCCTTTTGTGGAAATTGTATTCCCCAGCTTTTCCTCAAGTTTCTTGGTCAACTTCTCATTTGCTCAACTGTTAACACTGCTTCAGGCGACTGCAGTGTTAAACAATTGTCATTAATTGTTTTTCACAAGCACCCCCTAGAGTGAAGAGTGTTTGCATGAATGAGGTCTGAGTCAGGTCAAATAGCAACAAGCTCTGTGAAGAGGTTTTTCTGGGACGTGTTAGACAGGTTGCTTAGTGATGGTTCTCTGAGAAAGGTGTTTTGGGAAAGATATAGAGATCTACCTTGGAATGCCATGTTTAGTTTCATGTGTCAGACTTGAGGAAGGTAGTTTCCTCCTGTGGGGCTATGCAGCTGGTTTTCATGTGATTGTATAGATGAGGAGACAAAGATGGAAATAGAGCGATTTAAAATATCACAAAACTTGCTGTTTTTACTGAGGTTCAGCCATTTGTCTTTAATAAATGCAGCTCAGATTGTTACAGAACTTAGATTAATTTCTGGAATTGTGAAAAAGTTGATTTTGACCATTTTTTACCACTGTTCTTGTTGCTTTTGTGAAGGAATGGCTCTTCGGAGGTTCTTAACCCTCCTACCGCACCCCAACCCCCATTGATGTTGATGGCATTCACCAGGACACTTTAGAGAGTAGACACTATTAACAGATATGCCAGTATACCAGGTATAAGTGGCGACAGTCCCAGGCCAACTGGGACATATAGCAACCATTCCATAGGTACATCTGAGTTGTTCCCAGGTGTTAAGGATCGCAAGCAATGTTGTTGTGAGCACTCTTGTACCTGTTCTCAGATTATGTTTGTCCACATTTCTGCTGGACAAACATATATACCTAGGAGTGGCATGCAGGGTCATGGGTTAGACACATATTCAGGATATGCCAGTTTTCAAAATGATTAGTGTGATTTATATTCTCATCAGCAGCCTAGGAGAATTCTAGTTATTCCTCATGTTTGCCAACTTGATATTGAGATTTTAAAAAATCCTTTTTAAGATATTAATGTGAAATTGAGTGCATATTCATGCACTTAGTGACCATTTCAATATCATCTTTTGTGAAGTGCTTATTTTACTTTCTTGTCAATTTTTTTTCCATCAGAGTTTCTTTGTTAATGATTTATGGCAGCTCTTTGCATATTTTGTATATCATCTGTGTTGATTATATTCATTGCAAGTATCTTTTTCTACTCTGTGGCTTGCTTTTTATTCTCTTAAGGGTGCCATTTGTTGCCGTGAAACTTAATTGTAACCCATGCTCACTTCTCAAGCCTTCCTTAATGGGTAATGCTTTGAGTATCTTATTTTTTAAATCTACATGCTATAGCGTCATGAAAATTTTCTCATATATATGTTATAAACAATTGTTTTGGCTGGGCATGATGGCTCATGCCTGTAATCTCAGCACTTTGTGGGGCCAAGGCAGGCAGATCACTGAGCCCAGGAGGTTGTGACCAGCCTGGACAACATGGAAAGACCCTGTCTCTACCAAAAAATAAAAATGAAAAAAATTAGCTGGACATGATGGCATGTACCTGTAGTCCCAGCTAGTTGAGAGGCTGAGGTGGGAAGATCACTTGCTCCAAGGAGGTCAAGGCTGCAGTGATCCATGGTTGCACCATTGCACTCCAGCCTGGGTGACAGAGCAAGATCCTATCTTAAAAAAAAAAAAAAAAAAATTGTTTTTCTGCATCTGGCATAGTTTTTATTAATTGGAAATCTTGCAAATGAGGAAATGTCTAACTGTCTGACAGCAACAGTAACGTTATTGTGAAATTAGTGGCTATGTTTTACTTAGCCCTTATTGTATACTACCATCTTAATGTGAGTCACATGTAATTCTTAGAGCAGTAGTTAGTTGGATTATGTATCCACATTTTAACCCATTGATGCGTGTTGTATACCCCATTTGTTGAAGTCGAGGCTTACAGAAGCTAGTAATTGGACCCAAAGTCACATACTTACTCAACTCAAACCAAGCCTCTGTTTCTCCAAACCTTTTATTGTCTGAGTATACCATTTGTCCTATCACGATTGACCCTAAGAAGAACAAGGGTAAGAGTCAGTGGCTACCATAAAAAGGGACTAGCCTTTTCTCAATCCTAGAATTAAGCTACTCATTGGAAATATTTCTAAAGTGAAACCTAATCTTGGTCCTGCCTTGCCTCACTACACAGGTTAGATGATTATCAGATGGATTTCAGAAAGGCTCTCTTAAAAATTTGTTTTTAACCCTCAAGTGGAACCGGAAGGTTTTCTTTTTCACTTACACGTTTCTGATGTGAATTCCTTTTGAAAGAACCTTCATGGCCATAAAATTGCTAGTAGAATGTAAATATCCAATAGATCACATGGAGTAAACTTTTTTGTATGTGACAACATAGGATCTTATTTTTGAAAACCTTTGTGTTTTCACATACATTCTCTCTTTCAAAGAGAATGTTTGAAAACATTCTCTGCCTTCTGCTTATTATAAATCCACGTAACTCTGGAGCAGCCAAATCAGAATGAAACCTGTGTGTGTAGGGGTGAGGCCAAAGCACAGGCGATCAGCCATGATTATGGAAGTAATTTGTAGGTTATTCCAGCCCCAGGGCTCAATTCAGTGCACACAGCTTCCAGAGCCTGTGTGCTACTGATTCGATGCTGTTACTCAAATACCCACAGACTCACCCATGGAAAGGAGATTCATGTTACCAACAAAAGTAGGAAAGGAATTTTTATGTGTGAGGTCGGAGGAGGGTGGGAATGAGCAGGAATGTTGGAGCCGGGTATATGGAAGAAGTGCTAAGCTGTCTGCACTATTTTAATTTGAGTTCTTTCCTTCAACTTGAAGCCAGAGACTGTACCTACCACCTACAAAGTACAACTTCCTATTGGGCCTTCATTCATTCATTATCTTAGGATGTCACATGCAATTCCAAAAAGCTCACCCACCTTTATGGTAATATATCCTAATATTAGTTATTAATTTGTCTGTTAAACACCTTGGGAACATAGCTAGCAGGCAAATAAGAAAGATAATAGAGTAGAAAATCATATGCTGTTATGTATCTAAAGGGGTATAGAAAATGTTATCTCTAGGAATTGATTGCCTTTTCCTTCCATAGAAAGTTTTCTCATCATTTACAAAGTCACTTGTGTGAGGGTATTACATGCATATTAAGAGACTCATATGCCATTAAGTTGAGTTGAAGATTAAGTGTGATGATGATGGTGTCTGATAGATAGCAAACGCTTAACAGTTACCATTTTAGTAATAAAGAAAAAAAGACCATTCCATGGGCTCCTCTTAAATAAGCAACTTTACAGAAATTAAGTGTGGCTTCACTGTGAAAAGACTAAGGTCTTGAGTTTCATCAGGGTCTAGAGAACTCCCTTGGAAGCCATGTCTAGCTGTGTGTGTCAGACTTGAGGAAGGTCATGGCCGCATGCCCTGGACAAGGGCAGCCAGGCTGGGGAAGAAGCTGTAAATCATCTTTCACAAGGAGGTGTCAAGTGGACTTGTGGTAGAAAAGACTTTAGTGGAGATTTGGCATCTTGACCCAGTGCCCCTCTCAAAGAGGGGTACGGTCCCTGCAAGACCCTGGCCAACAGGTGAGCCTACTCTCTGGGCAGCATCTCCCATTCCTGGAGATCTCCCAGCTTTCAACCATCTGTTTTGTTAGGCAACCGTAAGTCCTAGAAAGTTTTTCGTCATGCTGAGATAATATGTTCTTTCTAGTGAGTCTTGCCATTTCTCTTTGTTTCTGTATTCACCCCCAGAGTCCTGTGCAAGTCTTCTGCTTATCCTCCTCATCACCTTTTAGATACTTAAAAACAGCTTTCATTTATCTCCTGCCACGTCTCTTTGGGCTACCCTGCGTAAGGTTTCCAAGCCATTCTCCCTGTTCTTACTTGTAAGCGAGCTTAGCATCCTGTGTGAGCCTCTGTGTGGTCTGCCCCATGCAGCCTGCAGTGAGGTTCCTATTGTCCTTGTTTCCTCTAGAGTCAATTCCTTTTATTAAAAGCCACATCAAACTGTTGACCAGACTGAGCTCATGGTATCTTAAACCCTCAAAATCAATTCTTACCCAACAAGACCTTCCCCATCTTATTTTAATAGATTTTTTTTTCAAAAACCCAACTCAGAACTTAAATGTACCTCTTTGATATGTTATCCTTGTGGCTTTTATCCTTCTAATAAACTGTTGAAATCCTCTGGGATCCTTATTTGATCTTCCCTGGTGTTTATATTCCTCTTAACTTCACATTATCCGCTGATATGACAAGCTGAGTACAAGGTCTTCGTTCTCTTTGTTGGTTTCTGTGTTGACTTAGTCTGTAGTTAAGTCCTGTTTTCCCCACTCCGTAGATTATATCCCTCCTCCTAGCCAGCCACTGTAGAAATATTTACCTTTGATTTTGGCATGGATTAGTTGTGGAGAAGGGCCAACTCTAGGATATGTGGAGGCCCAGGAAAATATTTTTTTATGGAGGCTTTATCTATATAAAGAATTTGGCTCACCTTGGATCAACTGTCAGCACCATTCTGGTGGCCCAAACTCAAGCAGTCTGGTGAAAGAAATACCACACAGGCTGGTGGATACGACTCACTAGCCACAGACTCAAGTTCAAGAGTTTTGGGCATCTTTTTGAGACCGCATAGCTGGTACAGGGTGAGAGAATTCCCTGAAGGGGAGAAACCTCCTGAAACCTCCGCTTTCCAGGAGCCAGAGGGAGACTTGGAAAATTTCAAGAAAAACCCTCCAAACTATGGGACCTCCTGAGGTGCAGAGCTCTGGCAGGGGCCCCACTTGCCTACCTCTTAGGAGACATTTAATGGAGAATATGGATATTGAAGTGCAAAATGAATATAAAAGGCTGAAAATCAGTTAGATTGTATGCCTTCTTGTGGGTGCCTCAGAGGTTTCCCCACACTGCAGAGGTATAAGTGTGGTTGAGCTGGATCTTCCTATACAGTTTCTATACTGTTATGTATCATGCAAATTATGTTACTAATGGCATTCTTTCTTTTCTTACATTAGTTTAAATTTGTATTAAATCAATATCAGCATAGTTTAAAAGAATTCAGCTAACATTAAAAGGCTTAGAGTGAAATTATTTTCCTCCTTTTGCCCTCTTCGCCTCATGAGGCTTATTCCCCAGAAGCAACTATACAAAACTATTTTAGCTGATGTTTTTGTTTCTTTGTTTTCTTGCATTTGCTCTCATTTCTCATTAACATGTTTATACTGCTGTTTCTAATGGATTTTAGGTACTACTGACTTTCTATTATGATAGATGAACATTTAGCTGTGTTAGCTATAAATTCTTCTTTCCTCATCTTCCCATATAGGTATATGAATATTTAGGATTAAAGCACTAGTCAGTATTATTACATTGTTATGACTATATAAATAGTATTGGCTGCAGAGTCAAGTAGTGTACTGTGATCTTATTTCTTTTCTGTAACAATTTCTTTCTTGTTTGTTTTTTTCTGTAGTTAATGACTGCCCTCTTTTTTTGCGGGGTGGGCGGGGGGGGGAAGGCTCATATTGCTTATTTTCCTGGTTATGTGGCAGTGATATTTTCTAAATCTCCAGCGTGTTAGCTGTTTCATCAGTGATGTTTTCCTTTGAAGCCTGCCCTCCCTGGCACATTGTCCTGCTCCCATATGGCTGCTCTATGGGCCTCTTGTACAACAGCCTCCCTAGAATTACCAGCTGCTTCTTTTTCATGAAAATAACCTGTAGTAACTTCCTATAAAATGATGCATATTTTTAAATGTCTTCATTCTACCTTTTACTTGCATAATATTTGAGTAATTTGGAATTTTGGCTTGGAAGTCATTTCCCCTTGGTTTAATTATTTTCTGATAATGTTCTCATTTCTGATTAGCATATGTGTGTGTGGTTTTTTTTTCCTCTTTGAATCATTTAGCATCATTTCTTTATCACTAATATTCTGATCCTTGTTTAGTATATATGCTGCCGAAGCAAGCACAATTTCTTTTCTTTGGTTTTTTTTGGAGACAGGGTCTTACTCTGTTGCCCAGGCTGGAGTGCAGTGGTATAATCATGGCTGATTGCAGCCTCAGCCTCCCAGGTTCTCCCACCTCAGCCTCTCAAATAGCTGGGATGACAGGTGCACACCACCATGCTTGGCTAATGTTTGTGTTTTACGTAGAGATGGGGTTTTGCCATGTTGCCCAGGCTGGTCTTGAACTCCTGGGGTCAAGTGATCCACCTGCCTTGGCCTCCCGAAGTGCTGGGATTACAGGTGTAAGCCACTGCACCTTGTTGGTGTTCTGATCCTTCACAATGATTTCCTTCTATTGACATTTTAATTTTGGTTATTTTTTTTTTTAATTCCTAAAAGAAGCTTTCTCTCCCTCCTTCCCTCCTTCCCTCCCTCCCTTCCTTACTTCCTTCCCCACCTCCTCCCTCCCTTCCCCATTCCCTGCCTCCCTTCCCCTCTCCCACTCTCTTTTCAATCTCATTGTTCCTTTCTATTGTAAACTGTACTTTTCGTTCACTTGTTTATAGCTTTAGATTCCCTTGCATCTCCAAAGGTTGTGTAGATTTTAGGGAAGCTTTCTCTGTTTCAGGCATGGCTTCGTGTTTTTTTTTTTTTTTTTTTTTTGAGACAGAGTCTTGCTTTTGTCGCCCAGGCTGGAGTGCAGTGGCTCCATCTTGGCTCACTGCGTCCTCCGCCTCCCAGGTTCAAGCAATTCTCCTGCCTCAGCCTCCCAAGTAGCTTAGATTACAGGCATGCACCACCACGCCTGGCTAATTTTTATATTTTTAGTAGAGATGGAGTTTTACCATGTTGGCCAGGCTAGTCTTGAACTCCTGATCTCAAGTGATCCCACCTCAGCCTCCCAAAGTGCTGGGATTACAGGCGTGAGCCACCATGCCTGGCCTTAAGTTCTCTTTACAGATATTAAAAATAATGGCTTAAATAAGTCTTATGTAAACAAAATATGATGAGTGTAGAATCAACAAGAAAAAGCCTTTTAAGAATTCACACTGGAACTTTATTCCTATCTAGCCTCTTAAAAAATGGTAACTTTCTTTTTTTTTTCTTTTAAAATGAAAACGTTTGACCTACTTTACAATTATTCTTGTGCTTCTATAAACTTGGATTATCCAAAATTTTAGTTTCCTAGATTTGGCATACATTCCCTAGTATTTCTTGTGTTTAAAATGAATTTCCCTTTTCCTGCCACTTACGTAAACCATTGATTATCTGAAATCACCAAGTGTCCTCCATGCCGTTGGATAATTGAAGCTGGATCTATTTAAATACATAATGAAGCCCTGAGCTTCATCTTATCTCTGCACTCAAAGGGGCTGTTATGCAAAATGCATTTTTTGCTGATTATATTTGTCTGTTGGCAAGAACTTTGCTTATTCCCTTCACTGAACTGTATACAGTATTTATAGCATCCCCAGAAGGCAAAGGAAGAATCACAAAATTCACTCTCTTTACCTGTTTGCTGCTGTTTGTTTAATGGGAGGTGGTTTGTGGTTAGCAAGTTGAGAGGGTACCATTGGGTGGTCTCTCCTTCCTGCCTTTTTGACTTCTGGATTCTGACGAAGGGACCCTTCATGAATCTGATGTCCCTAACTAACCTTGCCTGGTTCAAGAAGGGGAGGCAAGGTTAGTGGCTTCAAATGGCTTTTTCTAGCATGTCAGAATTTATATCCTGGAGAGACCTTGAGGAACAACATTGTGTCAGGTCAGGAGTCCCCAGTTGAGGTGTTAGGCCAATGAATGGTCAAGAAATGTTGCAAGACTTTTCTCCACCCAACTAGCTGTTGAAAGCAGTCAATGGAGAGTTCGTCTCCTCTCTTGTGGACACATAGCTCCCTGCCTGCCACTGCAAAAGGACAAAGTTTGCAGAAAAGCTCATTTATTGAATAGTCCTTCTGAGAAATTGATTTGGCTTAATGATAGAGAATGGTAGGGGCTGTCATTTTATTTAGACAGGACAGTGGGAGCAAAAGTTCTCTCTAATGGAACTGCCTTCAGCCATGGACAGATTTTTAAAAAGTTTGGGGGAACTGAGGCATACTTAATGGTGAAAAGGGCTGATGGCTAAATTTTTCATACAGCTGTCATCACATATTTCTATATATGTTTCTCTAGGTTTGGGGGCTCTTTTTATTTTATAATTATTTTTTCTTTTAAATTGTGGTACACCACACATAAAATTTACCATCTAGCCATTTTTAAGTGGACAGTTGAGTGGCATTAAGTACATTCATACTGTTGTGCAACTGTCACCATTATTAATCGCCAGAACTTTTTTTTTTTTTTTTTTTGAGATGGAGTCTCACTCTGTCACCCAGGCTGGAGTGCAGTGGCATGATCTCGGCTCAGTGCAACCTCCACCTTCCAGGTTCAAGCGATTCTTGTGCCTCAGCCTCCCGAGTAGCTAGGACTACAGGCATGTGCCACCATGTCCAGCTAATTTTGTATTGTTAGTAGAGATGGGGTTTCACCATGCTCAGGCTGGTCTCCAACTCCTGGCCTCAAGTGATTTGCCCGCCTTGGCCTCTCAAAGTGCTGGGATTACAAGCATGAACCATTCTGCCCAGCCCATAACTCTTTTTCATCATGCAAAGCTTAAGCGCGGTCCCCATTACTTAGCAACATTCCATATCCCCTTCACTCCGGCCCCTAGCAACCACTGTCTGTCTTTATAAGTTCCAGGATAGCTGCTTTGCCAAAATTAAATAGATACCATTCAAAGGGTGTTTAACTTTCATCAGCTTCCTTCATTTTTACTTCTTAAGTGGAAGACAAAGGTGAACTCTCTGACGTCAGAATGGAGTGTGTTGCTATTGGCTGAATTTGGCTGGGGTCCGCACAGGGGGAACAAGAAGACCCACTTTCATTAAATAGGGAGAGCAAAAGGCTGTTGTTTCACAGAACATATCAGATTGTGGTCTTTCTTGGGCTTCCACGTGCACTACACAGACTCCTTTATTTTTGAGACATGCCCTGTTTTGCAGTGGAATTCTTACTTTGCTGGGAGATCAGTCAGGATGGGTAGAATTATGCTGAAGTAAGGAGCACTTAAATCTCAGTGGTTTAACATGCTTTCTCCTTCCTGGCATGATCGAGGCTGGCTCCAGAGCCGTACTCATCCTCGACTCTTTTGGATCCAGGCAGACAGAAGCTCTATCTTGACACAATGCTTCTGTGACTGTGGCAAAGGGGCAAAAGCCAATCAGGCTTTTGTTGAGTAGTGACATCACTTCTACTGACATTTTACTGGCAAAAGCCAAGTGCCATGGCCATGCCTGGCTTCAGAGGGGGTCAGAAAGTTCTATTCTCCCATATTCCCAGAATGAGAAGAGCTCAAAATATTGAATGGTCATGCCTGTAATCCCAGCACTTTGGGAGGCCGAGTCAGGGTGATCACCTGAGGTCAGGAGTTTAGGACCACCCTGGCCAACATGGTGAAACCCCTCTCTACTAAAAATACAAAAATTACCTGGGCTTGGTGGTGCATGCCTGTAATCCCAGCACTTTGGTAGGCTGAGGTGGGCGGATCACTTGAGGTCAGGAGTTCAAGACCAGACTGGCCAACATGGTGAAACCCCATCTCTACTAAAAATACAAAAGTTAGCTGGGTGTGTGGTTCCTTAGTAGCCTGTAGTCCCAGCTAGGGACTAGGGAGGCTGAGGCAGGAGGACCACGTGAACCTAGGAGGCGGAGGTTGCAATGAGCTGAGATTGTGCCCAGGCACACTAGCCTGGGTGACAGAGTGAGATTCTGTCTAAAATAGTAGTAGTAATAATAATAATAATAATAATAATAATAATAATAATAATAATGGCTGGGTGCAGTGGGTCACGCCTGTAATCCCAGCACTTTGGGAGGCTGAGGCAGGCAGATCACGAGGTCAGGAGATCGAGACCATCCTGGCTAACATGGTGAAACCCTGCCTCTACTAAAAATACAAAAATTAGCTAAGCATGGTGTCGGGTGCCTGTAGTCCCAGGTACTAGGGAGGCTGAGGCAGGAGAATGGCGTGAACCCAGGAGGCGGAGCTTGCAGTGAGCCGAGATTGCACCACTGCACTCCAGCCTGGGCAACAGAGCCAGACTCCATCTTTAAAAAAGAAAAATAATAATAATAATAGTAATTGAATGGGTAATGCTTATGACGCTGCAGCCTGGCTTTCAGAGCAATTAACAAGAGCTGGGAGTCAGGATCAGTGTGTCATATTAAACAAGGAAAAAACAGAACCAAAGCATTTTTTTTTTAAGAACAGGGTTGGTGGAGATTGGGATTTATAATAAATGACTGTGTTTCCTACTTTTTCTGGGCTTTTTTTCCCTCCATCTGTGAAAAATGGTCATCTGAGTCCCTTGTGGATAAATATTTTTATTTAAATTCTTAAGTTCATAACATATATTCAACCAAGCTAGCTATCAGAAATTTCAGATCTTTCTATCCGTTGCTCAGGTATTATGTCAGGGTTGTAGGTATTTCCTTTTCTTACTCCATGAGTTAGGGGGTAAGGGTAGGGGCTGGGAGGTTCTAACTGAGGCAGAAATGAGAGAGGTTTGCCTTGAAGAGATGGATGTGGACTGCCCCTGAGCTTCCACCTGCCAGGTGTTGGTGCAGGAACCATAGCCTCTCCTTACTGCTTCATGCACCTCTGCAGGGATTGCATCTGGATGCCCCCACATTATCCTTTAAAAATGGGTGAAGATGGCCAGGCGTGGTGGCTCACGCCTGTAATCCCAGCACTTTGGGAGGCCGAGGCTGGTAGATCGCCTGAGGTCAGGAGTTCGAGACCAGCCTGGCCAACATGGAGAAACCCCATCTCTACTAAAAGTACAAAAATTAGCTGGGCGTGGTGGCGGACGCCTGTAATCCCAACTCCTCGGGAGGCTGAGGCCAGAGAATCTCTTGAACTCGGGAGGCGGAGGTTGCAGTGAGCCGAGATTGTGCTGCTACTGTGCTCCAGCCTGGGCGACAGAGAGACTCCGTCTCAAAGAAAAAACAGGCGTGAAGACATGGACTCCACTAAAATCTAAAAGCTCCTCATTTCCACTGAGCCATACAAACAAAATGGAAAGCAAGTTTCGGGTCAAGGAACCAGCTTTTTATCAGGTACTACCAGGCACTTGGGAGGACAAGGAAATGGTGGAGAAGGGTGAAGCTTCTTGGAACTTCCTTTGTAGTTTTGTAAGGACAATATTTAATGAACACTAAAAATATGAAGTATCATATTTTTAGCATAGTTATAGAAAAATTATACTCAACTTTATTAGGATAATATACCTTGGAAGGATGTTCTTTGAAACTTTCTATGATAGTTTAACGTATACACAGAAAAGGCACATTTTGATGGTGTTTAACAAACTGAACACACCCCTGTCATACACCCATGTAAGCAGCACCCAGATGAAGAAACAGAAGGTGGCCAGCACCCCAGAAACCTCTCTTGTGCTTCTTACCAGATTCTACCCATTGCATCTCATCCCATCAAAAAAACCTGCCCTCTTGACTTCTAATAGTATATATTAGTTTATCTGTGTTGGTACGTGATATGGTTTGGCTGTGTCCCCACCCAAATCTCATCTTGAATTGTAGTTCCTGTAATCCCCACTTGTCGTGGTAGGGAGCCATTGGGAGGTAATTGAATCATGAGGGCAGTTACCTCCATACTGTTCTCGTGACAGTGAGTGAGTTCTCACTAGATCTGATGGTTTTATAAGGGGCTTTCCCCCCTGCTTCATTCTGTACTTCTCCTCGCTGCCACCATGAGAAGAAGTTGTTTGCTTCCCCTTCGCCGTGATTGTGAGTTTCCTGAGGCCTCCTCAGCCATGCTGAACTGTGAGTCAATTAAACTTCTTTCTTTTATGAATTACCCAGTCTTGGATATGTCTTTGTTAGCAGCAGGAAAATGGACTAATACAGTACTTCATATAAATAGAATCCTACAGTATATATACTGCAGTGAATCTGATTCCTTCCCCAAAATGATGTGTGCAAGATTTATGTGTGTTAGTCTATAGTTATAGTTCCTCCATTCTTGCTGTATAGTATTTCATTGTGTGATTATCCCACATATTCATCCATTCCCCTATTGGTTGCATCTGGATGGTGTCCAGTTTCACCCATGATATGCTGCTGTGCATGTTCTGGTGTGTATATTTTTGTGTGCATATGAATGTGTTTCTCTTGAGTGTGTAACTAGAGTGCATTTTCTGGGTCACAGGGTGTACATATATTCAAGTTTAGTAAGTAATATCCGACAGTTTTCTAAAGCAGTTGTGCAAGTTTACTTTCCAGCCGGCAGTCAGCAGTGCATAGAAGTTCTGGTTACTCCGTATGTTTGCCAACACTGGGTATTTTCATCTTGAAAGTTTTTTGTTTTTTTTTTTAAGGAAAAATACTTACCAGATTATTTTTCCATCTGAGCTGGTTCCTTTCCTAATTAAAAAAAAAAAAAAACGAGGCTGGGCGTGGTGGCTCACACTTGTAATCCCAGCACTTAGGGAGGCTGAGGCAGGCGGATCACAAGGTCAAGAGATCAAGACCATCCTGGCCAACATGGTGAAACCCTGTCTCTACTAAAAAAAATACAAAAATTAGCTGGGCATGGTGGCGCATGCCTGTAGTCCCAGCTACTCGGGAGACTAAGGCAGGAGAATCGCTTGAACCCAGGAGGCAGAGGTTGCAGTGAGTCGAGATTGCACCACTGCACTCCAGCCTGGTGACAGAGCGAGACTCCATCTCAAAAAAAAAAAAAAAAAAAAAAAAAAGTGGGGGGGAATAACCCCACCTAACGAGATACCCACTTATTGTGAGGCACTGAGAGATCCAGTGATTGAGCTTTGTACAGAACACCAGCAGGAACAAGCTTGGTGCTTTCATTAGCTGTAAGGGGGCCTCTCTTTTTCTGGTGGAACTTCAAGGTGATACATAAGGACAAACTATAAGATAATGACCTGCGAAGACGAGATAACTATAACATAAAGTGAAGCAAATTTAATCTCATAAATAGACATGCATTTTTTTCCCCCTAAGTTTCTCAATCTACAAGTCCTCACCTGTGGCTTCCAATGTCTTTATCACCTCGCCTCCTCCCACTCAGTCTTTACAAAGTGATTCCATTTGCTTTGTCAGGTGGTGCTTCTGCTGTTTCTTCTTGCGTTGTCTAGCGTATTGAAATCTTCTTTATCCACAGGCAAAATATTTGTTATCCACATAACAACTGCTGGACCAGTTAGGTTTGCCCAGTGGGAGGTGACTTTGTTGGTTGACACCGTTTTTAATATTTGATGCTGTTTCTTATGTGGAATACAAACCTGATCCGATTCAGAAATAATAAAGATAAAGTACTCTCTTGACTTAAGTTCCAGCTGCCAGCCAGCACAGAGTCATGTGCTGGTGGGGTCCTGTTAATAAAATGTTGTTTACAAGTGGCTGGGCGAGGTGGCTCACACCTGTAATCCCAGCACTTTGGGAGGCTGAGGCAGGCAAATCACTTGAGGTCAGGAGTTCGAGACCAGCCTAGGCAACATGATGAAACCCCATCTCTACTAAAAATATAAAACTTAGCCAGGCGTGGTGGCACATGCCTGTAGTCCCAGCTGCTCGGGAGGCTGCACGAGAATTGCTTGAACCTGGGAGGCAGAGGCTGTAGTAAGCCAAGATCGTTCCACTGCGCTCCAGCCTGGGCGACAGAGCAAGACCCTGTCTCCAAAAAAAAAAAAAACCAACACCAACACCAGCAACAAAAACCCAGAATTTTGTTTATAAGCCATCACTCAAATGAGTCAGAAAACTAAGAAGGTGCTTCAAAGGAAAAAACAATGAAGTGTTTTTGTGCATGAAAAATGATGTTAGTAGCTCCTTTAGTATTGTCGTGGCTGAATAGACTATTTCTTGAGATGGACTAACTTCTGAGCATTTGTTTCACCTCTCTGGACTTAAGAGAATACCTGAAAAGGTCCAGTATCTCCTCACCTGTAAAAACTCATTGATTGAATTCCTAAAGAATCATTAATAGTGAGTTATCACACATGTGCTGTCTCTTGAAAACTATTCTGACTTGCCTTTGAGAACACCGAGTCACGCCAGTCCCACTTAGGTCACCATTGGTGGGTGTTGGTCACCATTTTCTTAATGCCCATCTCAAACAGACCACTTTTAGCACGTGGAGTGTTGTTGGGCGGCTGCAATTCTTAGAGGCTCCCATGGAGTCCCCAAAGACAGTATTTCTTCTGGCTACCTGACCGCTTCCCCAGCCCTAGTTCTGTCTTGCTGCTTAGCACCAGGATAGGACCTTTGGATCTGGGTTGCAGTGGTTCACGAGGGCAGGGCTGTTGTAGCTTCCTATGTCAGTAATGTCCCTCAGTCCCACTCATGCCCTGTGACTGACCAGACTTATCTGGAAACCGACCTTTACTTCACAGGCACCCTCGTGAGTAGACACCAAGTTGTCTGTGTTAGGAGTGTCACTTTCACATGTGAATTCAATAAGTACATTGAGTGAGCAGACGTGGTGGCTTCGTTCAGGACAGCCCTTGAAGGAGAGGAGGGGAGAGTGGGCATCTGACCTGAGACTCACTTTTTGTTACTAATTTCCTGAAGGAAGAGGAGGTCAGGTTAGCTTTATCCGTGGGTGTCTAGACCTGTCACCTCGACTGCCAGGCATTGCTTCTCTGGAAATGCTCCGGTTCATTTTTCTTAAGTTCCTAAGAGGTGCCTTTTTCTACCTGCCCCTTCTTCCTGGTACAGACCACTAGCCAGACGGAGCTCGAAAACTGGATCACCGCCATCCACTCTGCCTGCGCCACTGCGGTCGCAAGACACCACCACAAGGAAGACACGCTCCGACTCTTGAAATCAGAGATCAAAAAACTGGAACAGAAGATTGACATGGATGAAAAGATGAAGAAAATGGGCGAAATGCAGCTGTCTTCAGTCACTGACTCAAAGAAAAAGAAAACAATATTAGATCAGGTAATCGTTCTTCCGTGTTTAGATCCAGACAAAATTGTTAGGTCTCTAAAAGGTTTTTTTTCTTTTTTTTGCTGTTTTGGAATCGTGAAACATCATCAGATATCTCCTCGACAGCCTGTCATCCAGGATGCTGAGTTCTTTATTGTGACTGTCGGTGTTCTTCACTCTTTGTTCGTAGCTGATTGTTAACAACTAAACATAACAATACTACATTGAAAGACGGAAACCCAATAGAGGAGCCCCCGGCCCCCACCAAGGATGTGCTGTTCTAGGGGATCTGTGTAACTGGAAAGTTTGCAATTTCATTTCCCATATTATCAGACGGACCTGGAGTTCTCTTATGGTGGGGACTCATTTCTTACTCCTCAGTAAATTTTGAATTCTTAATTTGGAAAAGGTAAAGTACATTCAAAAGATATATCTGGCTGGGCGTGGTGGCTCATGCCTGTAATCCTAGCACTTTGGGAGGCTGAGGTGGGCATATTCGTTTGAGCCCAGGAGTTCAAGACCAGCCTGGCCAACATGGCAAAACCCCATCTCTACACAAAAAATACAAAAATTAGTCACAACTATAGTCTCAGGAGGCCGAGATGGGAGGATCATCTGAGCCTGGGAGGTGGAGGCTGTGGTGGGCCAAGATTGTACCACTGTACTCCAGCCTGGGTGACAGAGCAAGACTATCTCTCTATATATCTAGATATAAATATATATATATATAAAATTGCTTTATATGTGCATATTTCATGCTAAACAGAAAAGATTGAGTGAAATGAACAAAGGACATTTTTGCCTGCTATTCAGCTGTCAGTAACAGCTATCTGGTAATGCTTTGACGCTTTGTCCTTCGCTTAGGAAAGAATTACATGAATAAATGATATTTAAATATTTGAACAATTGACATGGGCCTTCCACATTTCTCTCCCTCTAGGGTTTCCCTTTGTTACCTGACATTGTGTTTTTTAAAATTGACCCAAAATTCACATAATGTAAAATCAACCATTTTAACACGAACAATTCAGTAGCATTGAGTATGTGTACAATGTGGTGCAGCCACTACCTCATCTAGCCCTGAAATGTGTTAATCTGCACCAAAAGGTAACCCCATACCTGTGAAGCAGTTGCTCGCCTCTGCCCCCGGCACTGTCTTCTTGGATTTGCCTATTCTAGATGTTTCATGTGAATGGAATTCCACAGTACGTGGCCTCTTGTGTCTGGCTCCTTCCCTGAGCTTCATGTTTTGGAGGTGGATCCATGTGGTAGCATACATCAGCACTTTACTCCTGAGTGCTGGCTGAATCGTATTCTGTTGTATGTATACACCATGGTGTGTTTATTGGCCATTTGTTGATGGACATTCGAGCTGTTTCCACCTTTTGCGAACAGTGCTGCTGTGAACACGTGTGTACAGTGATACTATATTTTGTCGAAGCACAAAGGGAGATTTCAGCTATTCATCATTATCTGTCAGCATCACTGAGCCTTCGCTCTATGCCAGACCTTGTCCTTAGGCTTGTATTATCTTTTTCAAACATCCCAACAGCCTTATGAGGTAGGTATTATTTTGCCACTTTGAAAAATGAGGGAATGTCTCAGAGACATGCTACAGCTGGAACTTTGTATTCCAGAAGCCTAGGTCTCCACCGTCTTGTGTTCCGTTTCCACCCTTTGTTCCAGGCTACCACGCTCTTCCCAAAAGCACTTGGTCGAGTGCTTCTAGCCTTTAATTCGTCTCACTTTTCTTTATGTGAAAACCCACCTCTTGTTAAGTCATATAGTTCTCTGGTGATGGAAATCTCTACATTTTTACTTCTTCAGTCTTGTGTTTGTGGCCCAGAGCTTGGAGTTGACAGACGTATCATGCCCCCAGTACGAACTCCAAGATAGGAGGGAACAGAAGAACTTGTCATTTTCTATTTATGATGCTGAATTTATGGCTGTAGATCTTTGCAGAAGGAAACATAAGTAACTAAGAAACTTAGGTACCTGTTGTTTATTCCTTAGGATTATAGTGAATGCCTTTACGACATGTAGATTTGTATAGGATGAAAATATTAACATTTGTTTCCCGTGTTCTCACTTTTTCTTTTCCCGTGTTTTCACTACTGTAGATCTTTGTCTGGGAGCAAAATCTCGAGCAGTTCCAAATGGACCTCTTTCGTTTCCGCTGTTATTTAGCCAGCCTGCAGGGTGGGGAGCTGCCAAACCCCAAAAGGCTTCTTGCTTTTGCAAGTCGACCAACGAAAGTGGCCATGGGCCGCCTTGGAATCTTTTCCGTATCATCGTTTCATGCCCTGGTGAGTAGAAGCTAATGAATTTTTGAAAAACATTAAGCTTGACACTTAATCCTGAGCAGGACTTGACAAGAGTCTCCTGTTTTTCGAGCTTCCTGCTGTGTGTGGATTTCTGAAATGCCCTCCTATTGCAGTGGATGCAAAGTTCCATTTAAACCTGTCCAAAATATATTACTTAAGCATCTCTTGATGGGGGTGGCCTAAGCTGTTGTGCAAAGAAAATATGAAAGGTACCATCTTCATCTTCAGCGTTGCTCACATGTAGTATTTGTTGATAGCTCTTGTCGTCTTCAGGCAGTGTCATGTTTGGAACCCAAATACCTATTTTTTATATTAACTTTGTGGTAATGGTGAGTGGAGTGCTCACTCTCATACATCAATGCATTCTCAGGCTGGGTATGATGGCTCAGCACTGCGGGAGGCCAACGCAGGCGGATCACCTGAGGTCAGGAGTTCGAGACCAGCCTGGCCAACATGGTGAAACCCCGTTTCTATTAAAAGTACAGAAATTACCTGGGTGTGTTGGCGCACACCTGTAATCCCAGCTACTCGGGAGGCCGAGGCCTGAGAATTGCTTGAACCTGGGAGGAGGTTGCAGTGAGCCAAGATCGTACCACTGCACTCCAGCCTAGGTGACAGAGTGAGACTCTGTCTCAAAAAAAAAAAAAAAAAAAAAAAAAAAATACACACACACACACGCATTCTCATTCTGTCTCTTTCACTCAATCACTCACATACACATAATACATACACCATATATGGAACACAGATCTCTTTGGAGATCTCCATTTCACTTTATTTTTACTGTTGTTTTGATGACCACAAATACCCGATGCATTAGAGCAAGGCGACCTCTGTGATTCGCTGGCTGAACATATGCGTTGCTTGAGGAAGGGAATTTCCATCTGACCTCTACGGCAGCAGACTGTGTAGTCGTGTTGTGTGTTTATAATCTGTAATTTCATGTACTTGCTAAATTGCGAGCAGCTTTGTGTACTTTTGGCTCCTTCTCAAAAATTGCTGTATGAGTAACATGGTTTTAGTCTATCCAAGTCGACACCCACTTAAAATGTACTGCACCTTAGCACATTTGCTAGGGAATTAAATGTTAAGTCTCAGGTTCCAGAAACAGCTTTGTAAAACCTTAGCTGTGCTGTTCTTCTCTTGCTTTGTCAGCTGTACCCTTCGATTGCATTCAGAGCTATAATTCAGTCAGAGGCGTTTGTATTCTTTATAAATAGATTAGCATCATCATTCAGATAATTAGGGGTAGATTTACATTTTTAAAGAAGTCTTAAACCAATTTCTGGAGTTATTAAAACTGGCATCCTGATTTGTTCTGCTAATTACAGCTCAGCTCTTGGTCTCCCTGGCTACCACCTCTCCATACAGCTATTAAACCCTGTTTTTTCAGTAGTGGGACAAAGTGCTGTGTTGAATAAACTTACAAAAGGTTTTCAGTTTTTGACTCCAGATCTATTTCTCGGAGACCTGGACACTGATTTTTAACTTAGCCAAATCTCAGTTCGCCTATTCTGCAAATCAAAAACAAACAAAAAAAACTAGGATAGAAATTCTATCTCCTCGTCAGAATATCATCCATTGAGGGCACATTTTTATGAAGGGAACTCGTGGTGTCATTGAGGTACCATCTGTATTAATACTAAACCTTGAGAATCGAAGTGGCTCCCTCCTCTTACTGTACCTTCTAGATTTTGGAGAAAATAATTTTGCTTTCTCCCTAAAACTTGTATGCTTTCATTATTTTCTTCAAAGTCATTGGGTGCAACCTCCCTGAGAAAGTTACCGTTTTACTCTTCCATAATTCATCTTCGGACCCTCTAATTTCCTTCGTCTCAATGCCTGTGATGTGTGTGTATACTTTTCTTTCAAGGGGCAGGCTATTAAAATTTGGCCAGCTGGGCCGGGCGCGGTGGCTCAAGCCTGTAATCCCAGCACTTTGGGAGGCCGAGACGGGCGGATCACGAGGTCAGGAGATCGAGACCATCCTGGCTAACACGGTGAAACCCCGTCTCTACTAAAATATACAAAAAACTAGCCAAGCAAGGTGGCGGGCGCCTGTAGTCCCAGCTACTCGGGAGGCTGAGGCAGGAGAATGGCGCGAACCCGGGAGGCGGAGCTTGCAGTGAGCTGAGATCTGGCCGCTGCACCCCAGCCTGGGCGACAGAGCAAGACTCCGTCTCAAAAAAAAAAAAAAAAAATTTGGCCAGCTGAAGATGGGGATGGGAGAGTTAGTTACTCTGAGGTGTTTTGGTCAGTGGTTTTAAAGAGTATTGAAGTCCATACGTTCAACTGTCTGTTCCTTTGTTGGATTTTTGCTCGCTTTGTCAGTGATACAAGTCTGGGTGTTTCAATATGTTCCTGCAACTTCTCTTTTCTGTGAGGGGTTTCATTTCAGACAGAACTAATCAGGCGAGCCTGTTGGGTGTCTGTTCCTATTTGTTGCTTTAGCTCCTGTGGAAGATCCCGGGCAGGGAATTTTACAATCTGATTTATTAGGGACTCTTATTTTCTTTCCCTCCTCTCCTTGTCATTTGACCCCTGGGATTTTTTTTCTCCTTGGGGTTGAAACATTCTTCAATTTAGTCTTTGTCCAGATTCTTTTTTTTTCTTCTTTTCAGTAGGGGAGGAGGAAGGAGGAGGTGTGAGGGTAACAGGGCTGGGTCGGGGAGAGTGGAGCTACAATTGAAGTAGCATTCACTGAGAAAGCTTCCCGTAATGCTGCGTGATTTGCAGTAATTAACTGAAGGGCCCCCGCTGTACTCTTTGAAAGAAGGTTATCATTGTTCTTGTTTGCACAGATGAGCAGAATGATAGAGTAATCAGGTTCAGGCCACAAAGGGAGGCATTGTCTGGGCAAAGATCATTGAGAAACTCTTGAGCTCTGGTCCAGCAGTTCTTCTGCCAGCCCTTTTTCTAAATCCCTTTGCTCATTTTGAGTCATTATTGTCTTGGAGGTAGTGGTTACTTTTGCAGTTTACAAGGCTCCAAGCAATTGAGAATACTGCTTATAAGAAACTTAAGTGAAGTGTTTTGTTAAACAGGCTAAACTAACTAGTCAGCTGGTTAACTGAGAATATTTTTGGGTGTATGGATTTCTCTTTCATGCTCTCTTTGTCTGGAAATTGTAAACTGAAGAGTTACCTTTTCATTGTTGTCACCATGTTACATAGGGATATGCTTTTGCTTTGTAGTATTTATGTATTTATTTGTTCAAGCAACAAATATATGTAAGTGCCTGGCATCTGTCAGTTTTATCCTTGTGATTAGGACTATAGTGAACAGCACAGAGTTTCTGTCCTCTTGAAGCTTTTATTCTTGTGGGAGAGAAGGGTAAGAAATAAGTAAACAATTAACTAGACACGGTAAGTACAGGTATTGCTGTGTGTATGAAGAAAGCAAACGGTAATATATGTCAACATATTTATATGGCTGCCTCTATGTATGTGTCACTATTAATGACTGGATTTGTTTGTAAAATGACTGTATGACCATGAGGCCAAATGGACATTTTTTTCCTTTAGAATTTAAAATTTTTAACACCATTTATTCAGTGTTGACATAGTCATGTGAGCCTATGTGTGTCTGCATGTTATAATTTATTCGTTTTACAACCTTTATTTACCTTTAACGGAGAAAGTGATGAAAATAGAGAAGATGTTTGCATATCTTACGGTGTGTTTGTCTTGTGATTTTGTTCCCTGTGACATCTCCAGTGTAATCTTAGATTAAGATCTTTCTCATGAAAATTCCCACCGGTGTCTTGGATACCACATTTTTCTATGCCCTGATCTGGGTTTTTTTGTTTTGTTTTGTTTTTAACCTGCCAAGCTGAGAAAATGCAAAATGCAAGACCTCTCAGCTCCCTCATCTTCCTATTTTTGTTTGGGTCCAAAAACCTTCCCTCTAAATACCCTTGTAGAGAAGCTGTTTTGATTCCCGTTTTTAATGTACGTAGGGGTCCCTGCCAATCCACCCATGGGGCTTCTGCGGTGTTTACATTGTCAATACTGAAGCCCCAGAGAGGCATGCCTTCCAACCAACACGCTGACTGCTGGGGAGGCCCCTCATGTTACCAACAGTGCCTCATCCCCTACATTGCTGCCAATTGGCATCTGTCACATCGGGAGCTGCCTGTGTGGGAATCTACAAGTAGGTTCCAAGACATTCACCTCTGGCAACAAAAGAGTGGGTGGAGAAGTTTCATTTCAAGTCTGACTCGCTGTTCCTCCGGCCACTCCCTTTTTTTGCTGAAAGGCAAGCCCGTGGGTGGCCCATGGAGACACCTTCTGGCAGAAGTTCCCTTAAGTTCCTGGGATAAAGTTCTTTTGCCACCTGTAGGATAAAGTTCAAGCCTGAATGTTTTGCCTGGGAGGACTTTCTGGAGTCCTTGTGGAGATTCTACTTGAGCAGTTATCCTGGTGACAGATTGACATTTAGGGTGTTCCCTTGTGAAATGCTTCTCTGGGATCACGCCACTGGACTCCAGCCTGGGCGACAGAGCAAGACTCCATCTTAAAAAAAAAAAGAAAAAGAAAAAGAAATGCTTCTCTGGGTTGCTGGTACATTGTAATATCTCGACAGAGTTTAGCTTTTGTTTGACAAAAAAATACAAGTTTTCTTTCCCATTTACCTAAACATAGGACATGTAAGCGATGCAAGTCTGGTAAGGTGCCTTCATCTTCAGTGAGCCCGGTCCCTTTTGTCATGTTATTCTGCCATCCTTGAAAAGGCTTGGGTAGGGACATCCTCGACCGCAACACACACCTTCCTTTTATCAGGAAAAAGAAAACAGATAGGATAGCGGAAAGGATAACAGAAGACCACCTCCCATTGAGCACAGTTCCTGAAAGTTGCAAATAGTTTTTTTGCTTATGTGCCATTGACCAGAACTTAAGCCCAATCCATGCCCTGCTGCAAGGAAAATAAGTCATCTTGGACTTAGTGGCTGCATGCTCACTTACATTTGAGGTATTTGAGATTTTCCTTTTTTTTTTTTTTATTTTGAGACAGAGTCTCGCTCTGTCGCCCAGGCTAGAGTGCAGTGGCGTGATCTCAGCTCACTTCAACCTCCACCTCCTGGGTTCAAGCAATTCTCCTGTCTCAGCCTCCCAAGTAGCTGGAATTACAGGTGACTGTCACCACGCCCGGCTAATTTTTGTGTTTTTTTAGTAAAGACAGGGTTTCACCATGTTGGCCAGGCTGGTCTCGAACTCCTGACCTCAGGTGATCCACCCGCCTCAGCCTCCCAAAGCGCTGGGATTACAGGCATGAGCCACCGCACCTGGCCTACTTTTGAGATTTTTCTGACTAAGATGGAATAGAGGATGGATATTGGGGGCCAACCATCAAATTGCCTGATTTTGAAACGTGATTATATCTATCCTGAGAAAACAAAATAGTAGAGATTGGTAATTTTAGATTTAACCTGGAAACCCAGGAACAAAACTCTGCTGTTTTTCCACTATTGTTGCTGACGCTTGAGCACCATTTTTCAGTAGAATGCAGAAACAGCTCTGTGGCATTTGGAGAGAAAGCCTGGCTCATTTCCCTTGCTGTTGTAGTTCAAGCCTGTGACCAGAAGGACACGCCATTTTCGGAAACAGAATATATATGTTTTATTCCTATATTATGTATTTTTGCTGGTGATTTCAAACAAGGATTGAATTTGCCAACCTTTCATTTCCATTCTGAATCTATGAAGGGCTCTCAAAGTCCCAGTATGTCTGGGTCATGGATTAAATACTTTAGGCGTTGAGGTCAGGGTAGGCTGGCATGATGGAAGAGGGTTTTTTGAAGGGTGGGACTTATGGGGACCTGAAGACATAGGTGAATGGTCCTGACGCCTCTCCCTTGTGGCTGCTTGTCCTTGCCGTCCTCAGGTGGCAGCACGCACTGGTGAAACTGGAGTGAGAAGACGTACTCAGGCCATGTCCAGATCCGCAAGCAAGCGAAGGAGCAGGTTTTCTTCTCTGTGGGGTCTGGATACTACCTCCAAAAAGAAGCAGGGACGTCCAAGTATCAATCAGGTAGGTTTCAGAGCAGATGAAAAGCGAGCCCACACAGATCGCTTCTGTGGCCACCTCAATTTGGGATGTATGTGTTTCTTCACTGAGGCTGAGTGTTATTTAAAATCAACTAGTTGACACAAAGAAGCTAGCTGTGCTAGATACTTTTAATAGGTAATGCATACCCATAACGTTGAACTCTACTATTAGTCTGTCATCAAGCTGCAGTTTCCCACCTGCATCCTTTCCAAACCCTTGTTAATTACAGACCTACTCAAAGCGCACAATTCACCCTGAGTCTTCAGGAAAAAGCAGGGCTCTATAATGAAGCCAAGTGGGCACCTGAGTGCAGTCTTTTTTTTTTTTTTTTTAGACGGAGTTTCACTTTGTCACCAGGCTGGAGTGCAGTGGCACAATCTCGGCTCACTGCAACCTCCACCTCCCTGGTTCAAGTGATTCTTCTGCCTCAGCCTCCCGAGTAGCTGGGACTATGGGCACGCACCACCACGCCCGGCTAATTTTTGTATTTTTAGTAGAGATGGGATTTCACCATATTGGCCAGGCTGGTCTTGAACTGCTGACCTCGTGATCCACCTGCCTTAGCCTCCCCAAGTGCTGGGATTACAGGTGTGAGCCACTGTGCCTGGCCATGCTTTTTTAAGCTGCCTCTGGCACTGCATGAAACTGATTATTCTCTGCCCTTCACTTTTTGGGGTTGACATTAAATGGGCAGATCCTCTGCCTACTGGAACGAGGAGCCAGGAATCCGAGAGAGCTTGCTCACTGCCACGGCCTCCTTCTGCTCAGGTCCAGGGGCTGGAACGGGATTTTGGTATGTCATGAGGGCACAGCATAGCCTGGTGCCATGACAGGTGTCCACTGACCATGTGCAGCCACCCAATTCTTCCCCATTAATTTGACTTCTTTGACTTCTTCACTCGCCAAGGCCAGGCTCCTGCTGGGGTTACTTCCGGGAAGCTCACTGTCTGTTGTTGTTGTCATCCTTGTCCTTAGACTTTGAGAAATGAGTAGCTCCAGAACTGCTTGTTTAGATTTGAGGGACTAAAGGTACATGAGCATCTGTAGTCTTTCGGAAGAAGAATGTTCCGTTTGTGGGCTTCAGTGGCTGGAAAGTCAGGCCTTCAGCATTTTGGAGGTCATGACTAAGACTGCTAGTTTGACCTCTTCACCCCGTGCCCTTATGCAAAGTGAGAAGACGTCATCGACTGACTTGATAGAATGATCTCTTGCTCTGACAGTTCCAGCCATTAACTTACTTAAGAAATGAATTTTAGAAAAGAGATTAGTCCTGAAAGCTGATGCACTGAGTCCCTTAGCTGACTATGATACTCACTGGCTTGTTTTGTTTTGTTTGTGATGGAGCCTCGCTCTGTCGCCCAGGATGGAGTGCAGTGGTGCAGTCTGGGCTCACTACATCCTCTGCCTCCCAGTTAAAGCGGTTCTCCTGCCTCAGCCTGAGTGACTGGGATTACAGATGCTTACCACCATGCACAGCTAATAGCTAATTATTTTTATAATTTTAGTAGAGACAGGGTTTCACTATGTTGGCCAAACTGATCTCGAACTCTTAACCTCAAGTGATTTGCCTACTTCGGCCTCCCAAAGTGCTGGGATTATAGACGTGGGCCACCACGCCTGGCTGATACTCACTGTTTCAATGTGGCATTTCCCTATCCTTGATGGAACCTGCAGAGAGCAGATGAGCAAATGCTAAGCGAGTGTGAGACTGAAGCAGTTTTGCAGTTTGTCCTGTGGTCTTTGGGGAGAGTAGATCATTGAGCTTTCTTCCATGGGTTTTGCTTTTATGTAAATCTAAAGAAAAAACTGTGGAGGAAAGTCAACATTTCATCAGAAAAAATCACGTAAGAGACTTGATGGTTCTCAGTTAAAACCTGCAAAAGGAGGACATGAATGATCAGCATTTCTCTCTTTTTTTTTTTTTTTTTTTTTTGAGACAGAGTCTCACTCTGTCACCCATGCTGGAGTGCAATGGCGTGATCTCGGCTCACTGCAACCTCTGCCTTCCAGGTTCAAGCGATTCTCCTGCCTCAGCCTCCTGAGTAGCTGGGATTACAGGCGCCGGCCACCACACCTGGCTAATTTTTGTGTTTTTAGTAGAGACGGGATTTCACCATGTTGGTCAGGCTGGTCTCGAACTCCTGACCCTGTGATCTACCCGCTTTGGGCTCCCAAATTGCTGGGATTGTAGGCGTGAGCCACCACGCCCGGCCCATTTCTCTTCTTTTGGGAGGTGGTGGTGTCACTGTGTATGTATCTTCTGCCCTGAGCGTTGGCTCAGCCCACTGCTTCTGGACTTCACAGTTTGGACTTGTTTTCTAGCAAAACCCTTTGTTCATGTGCTTCTGCTTGATTGGCACCAGGTTACGCTACCGCCCATTTCTACTGAAATATATGACTGAATTTAAATGGATTCAATAGAATGTTTTCACATTTTTCTAAAATCAAAGCACAATGTAATGTCAAACAATTCTTTTAATTTTTTCTTAAAGTATGAGGGTTTTTTTTTATTATTATTATACTTTAAGTTCTAGGGTACATGTGCACAACATGCAGGTTTGTTACATATGTATACTTGTGCCTTGTTGGTGTGCTGCACCCATCAACTCGTCAGCACCCATCAACTCGTCGTTTACATCAGGTATAACTCCCAATGCAATCCCTCCCCCCTCCCCCCCCCAAAGTATGAGTTTTTGAGAACCTTCTGCTTAGCCATAAACATCCCAGTAGAAATCTACTCATTAATTCTGTAATTTGAAATGGACAAAAATTATGTTTTTTTGGTTTTTTGTTTTTTTGGCTAGGCGTGGTGGCTCATACCTGTAATCCTAGCACTTTAGGAAGCAAAGGTGGGAGGATTCTTTGAGGCCAGGAGTTTGAGACCAGCTTGGGCAACAGAGCAACACCCAATCTCTACCAAAAAAAAGTTTAAAACATTGTATTTTTTGTATGTTTTGTTTGCATAGAGGAAAGGCTTTTTCTTAATTGTGTACATTATCCTGATACTACATGCTATTCTGATTTTCATGATATCTTTAAGTTAGCAGGATTGATTACATTTCAAAGAAGAGACAATTTTCTATTTTTTAAATTAAAAAAACCCTATGTTGCCATGTTGAGGTAAAAAACTATAATATTCTCATGCTCTACTTAAGAAAGTATTACAAAGCAAACATTTTTATTTATAAGTATCTGGTCAGGTATATGAGGCTATAAGAGAAATGCTTCATTGTGGGTTTATCTAGCTCGTTGCTTTTGCTAGTTTCTTTTATATATATTTATATTTTTCTCTGTCTTTTTTTTTTTTTTTTTTTTTTTGAGACAAGGTCTCAGTCTGTTGCCCAGGCTGGAGTACAGTGGTGTGTGGTCTCAGCTCGCTGCAACCTTGACCTCCAGGGCTCAAGTGATCCTCCCACTTCAGCTTCCCAAGTAGCTGGGACTCCAGGAACATGCCAGTATACATAGCTAATTTTCACGTTTTTTGTAGAGACAGGGTCTCACTCTGTTGAGCAAACTGGTCTAGAACTCCTGGGCTCAAGCAATCCTGCTGCCTCAGCCTCCCAAAGTACCAGGATTACAGATATGAGCCACCATGCCTAGCCTATTGTCTTTCTTTCTTTACTTTTTTTGAGATAAGGTCTCCCTCCGTTGCCCAGATTGTAGTGCAGTGATGTCATCTTGTGATCCTCTCGCCTTAGTCTCTGGAGTAGCTGGGACTACAGGTGCGCACCACCGTGCCTGGCTAATTTAATGTAATTCTTTTTTTTTGTAGAGATGAGGTCTCACTATATTGCCCAGGCTGGTCTCAAACTCCTAGGCTCAAGCAGCCTATTTTCTTTAAGTAGAGATGAATTATCCAGATTTGAGAGCAAACTTTTTTTTTTCCCCCAACTGTCAAAGACATAGGGAAGTGATCTAGATAGAGGGATGTGTTTTTCCAGGTCTGCTCCCATAAATTATTGTACCTCCTTTGGGATTTGATGTAGGAGTATCCGAACACGTGTGAAAGGTTTGGTCATAGCCACGCCCATTTCCTTCCCCCTTCCTAGGTTTCGTATGCCCTGTTGCCCAGATTCCTTTTTAAGATGGTACTTTTGTATATGCAGGTGTTTGGAGAGGGAACCGAAGCTGTAAAGAAGTCTTTAGAGGGAATATTTGATGACATTGTTCCAGATGGCAAGGTAAAAATAAACATGTGTTTTCTTTTCTAAAAGTACCGCAAGTGCATCAACATATACATGGTGCCGTGTTGTCTTGAGCTACTAAAATTAAGTAAACTCAATATTAAAAACTGAAATGATCAGTTTTTAAAAGTTATGTAATAAGTCAACAAGAGATGGAAAATCATTTTATATTTAAAACGGAGTGGTAGCGAGAACATTCTCCTGCTGACATCACATTTCCCATACTTACCATTTGATGTGTGACTTTCTCACTAGAATGTAAGAGGAAATTTGGGTTCTGAATAGCTGAATATTTTATGCCATTGCCAATTTCTTTCTGTGTACAACTTCTCTTCTGAAGAGGTGTGTTCTTACTGCCCTCCCTCTCTGCCCACACATGCTGTTTTGCTCCCATTAGTTTCAAAGAACTGTTCCGATAGCGTGTTCTTTTAAAAAAGAAAAACAACAAAAACGCATTTGCCTCCCAAGTCAAGTATTCAATTAAATATTCGGCCGGGCACGGTGGCTCATGCCTGTAATCCCAGCACTTTGGGAGGCCGAGGTGGGCGGATCATGAGGTCAGGAGCTCAAGACCATCCTGGCTAACATGGTGAAACCCCATCTCTACTAAAAATACAGAAAAACATTAGCTGGGCGTGGTGGCAGGTACCTGTAGTCCCAGCTACTCGGGAGGCTGAGGCAGCAGAATGGCGTGAACCCAGGAGGCAGAGCTTGCAGTGAGCAGAGATGGAGCCACTGCACTCCAGCCTGGGCAACAGAGCAAGACTCTGTCTCAAAAAAAAAAAAAAGAAAAGAAAAGAGAAAAAGATTCACAGACTTGGTTCAGCCTTGTGCTTGGATTTAACAGGGGTTTTCAAACCGCTCTGATTGAAAGCCCATAAAAATACTGATTTTTTTTTTTATTGGCCACTTTTTTCAGCCTCTAAATAAATAGATGTCTCTCGTTTTCAAGACCCTAGTAGTGATCCTGGGAGCCTGTTTGTGTGGGGGATGGGGGTGGTCTGATGTTGATAAAGTGACCTTGGTGTGATCCTCTGGTTCTCGGGCTCAGAATCAATATGACAGAACTCAGCCCTCAGTAGCCATGTAACCAAGTAGCGTCAGTCGTCAGTGACTCAGCCTCATGTTGTAGATGGAACTGAGTTTCAGAATCCAGAGTGCCGTGAGGAGTTCCGCTATTGGAGGGGGAAGAGAGAAGAGTGGTCATGGGAAGGCCTTTTCTTTCCTTCATACCCAAACTGCTAATGAATGATGCTATCCTGGATATAAAGGCCACTGTCTTTGGAAATACTCATCCATGGCCACTGAGCATCTGTCTCTGACGAAATTTGAAGAAACTCAGTTTTTGGGCCTATGTGCAATGCAAGCATAGTTTTTGATGTTAACTTGGTCATTTCTGAGGTTGGCCAGTTCATCTTGCATACCATTATTAGTCCACATTTAATACTGAGATATCTTCTCTAGACCACAGAACTTGGAAACTGCAAAAGTTTGTCCATTGGA
This sequence comes from Papio anubis, assembly GCF_008728515.1. NCBI lineage: Eukaryota > Metazoa > Chordata > Mammalia > Primates > Cercopithecidae > Papio > Papio anubis. Next base: position 166,806,088 of record NC_044979.1, on the reverse strand, counting down.
TTTCTATGTAGCATTTTTGGTGTTCCATTTTTCCAAGATACCTCTTTCTCCCACATCCTGGCTAGAATGCCTTGTTCTCAGAGTGTTTAGATGCAAAACTTGGGTTGATTCAGTGCTAAGGGGCATTTATTTAATGTGGCACGCTGGAACAGAGTCAGAAGATTCCAATTATAGTTAATGGAATTTAGGTATGTTGATTGCTTTTTGACAGTTCCTTCCCTGGAGTCCAGCTTATCTGCTAAAGCAGCTCTGTTCAAAGTCAAGGCTGAAATTACCCTCCGCAGTTGGGTTTAGTTTAGTGGCTTTTATTAAAACATTTTCCCCATTCTTGGATCCCATTCTTCTTATGAAGGGAGGTTGTATTACCACCTCTTAACTTTCATCGGGAAATTTGTTTCTTCTTGTAATTTGCTGATACCAGCCTTGTTCTTACTGATCAGTAGGTACATATTTACCAACTAGTGGCCTGCTTATAAATCAATAATGAAGTCCTATTACTTAGCATATATTGAACATCAATATTATGTTTACATTGCTGAAATCTAACATCATTCTTTCCTTGCTTACTTCTTGTGGCTCGGGGGTGGGGGATGGGCTCCTAACATTGTATCAATCTAAGCAACATAACATTGTATCAATCTAAGGAACATCCTCTGCTTCATCTGCTTAGCTTGCTTAGGTTTAACCCAGCTGCTGAAGGAGGACTTCAGACCCTTCTCCCACATTCACAAATTTCCTTCCACTCCCTGGTCCTCAGGCACAGTGATGGGGGGATACAGTGATGGGGGGGATACAGTAATGGGGGGGATACAGTGATGGGGGGATACAGTGATGGGGGGATACAGTGATGGGGGGATACAGTGATGGCAGCAAAGGAGGCTTGTTTTTGCTACATTGTGCCATGAGGTTGTCCATCAAGTTCTTTGACCTCCATCTGGAAAATGGAGCTGTCTCTGTCCCCAGGGTCGTGCTGAAGGTCCAAGGAGAGCACAAAAATGATGCTCTCTATAAATATAAATATGTAGTGCTAAAACATTATTTTTTTGAAAAAAATTATTGGGGCATCATCATTGCTTTGAACTGTAAAGTTCACATGGCAGATATGCTTGCTGTAGGAATTCCCTGCTTGAAACTTGAAATGAGTTTGTGGAAGCAATAAGAACCATGAAGCTAAGCTGAATGGGTGACCCCTTTCTTTCTTTCTTCCAAAGTTTGATGCCCACTCATTCATGCCGTGATCACCTCTGGATGCTGTGGGCCAGGTGTGAAGCCTGCCTCACAGCTGAAGTTTGAAATCTCCCCATTGCACCATAAATCTGCTTTCTCAGTAGTTTCTCTCTCTCCGAGGGTTCCCCTGCCTCCCACCACTGCCTCTGCTTCTGCCCTGGGCCATTTTCATAGGAATCGGTGATTCCTGTGTGCAGTCTGGGGATCTAGGGTTGTCAGAGCTCCAGTGCTGGTGCCCTGCTAACTTTATTTCTTGTTATAGAGGGAGAAAGAAGTGGTCTTACCTAACGTTCACCAGCACAACCCTGACTGCGACATTTGGGTCCACGAGTATTTCACTCCATCCTGGTTCTGTCTGCCCAATAATCAGCCTGCCCTGACGGTCGTCCGGCCGGGGGACACTGCACGGGACACCCTGGAGCTGATTTGCAAGGTATGGAGCTGCTTTGGGTTGTTTCTCCAAGAACAGAATGGGGTGTAGGAATCTTCTAAGGCACACATGGAAACCTAGAGTCGTGTGGGAGAGGAAGGTGCTTAAAACACACCTCTCTTTCATTTCGAGCAGCATTGCATTCCTTTGTGATAATATTCATAATTATATTAGTGAATGCTTCACCTTTGGAAGGAGAGGAACTCTTCTAAGTGGCATCTTTCAACATGTGTGTTTGATAGATTTCTAATGCACGTATCACATGCTCATTGCAAACCTTTTAGAAAATCTAGGTGAAGAACACAACAGAAAATTAAGGCCACTCTTATGCACAAAATCCAAAAATAACCATTGTAAACGTTTAGACGTTTGACCATTCATTCTTTTTCCCACACACATACATGTACATGTGTTCAGTGGCATCATATTGTGGGTACCGTTTTGTCACCTGCTTTTTAATCAGTAACCGATACACTGTGAGCATCTTGAGAATTTGGGAAAATGGAAGGAAATATAAGTTTGCCCTCCATTGGTGGGAAATTCCTCTTTTGTGAACACAGAATTAGCCTTTTTAGAAACAGGACAAATGATTGAGCTCCTTTTCTCTGCTTTCACCTTAAACCATGGAAGAAATGCCTTGATCTTTTTCAAAGTGAACCTGGTTTCATTTTTTTCCCCCTGACGGGCAGCCAGGTGAATGGCCTTAAGTTAGGGGAGAGAGAAGAAAGAAGAACTTTACTTGCATGCTTGTTTTTATTTTTATATAACGAATAGCATTAATAGTTCTATGTAGTGGTCATATCAGGTCTGAGCCTGAGAAAGAGCTGAGACTTTGCCATTGTACCCATGGAGGAAGTGAAGCTCAGAGGGCCTTAGCTGCTTGCCTGAGTTCACGTCACAGTCAGTTGCAAAGGAGAGACTGAACCCACATCTGGCTTCTCTACAGCTGGGTGCATCCTGCAGTCCACAAGAACTCTCAGAACCTGGGTTTAGTCTTCAGGAAGGACAATCAGTAAGGCTCAGAAGAATCTAGAATATATTCTTAGGGGAGTGAATTGATCTTCTTTGGGGCTGCTAAAAGAAAAAAAAATGAAAAGCTTTTCTATCACAATTTTATCCTAGAAAGAGTTGGATGGATAAAATGACGTTTTAAAGATCTCATCATTCAACACAATGTTTGTAAATACTGAATGACTTTCACTATCTCCACAAGTACCTCAGTTTTGTAGTTCTACAATCAGCAATTTTTGTATTTTAAAAAAAGCAAATCACAGGTGGCTTTTTAAAGAAGAAACATGGCTCTTCATATGAATCAGGGAAATGGAGCAGTCCGGCTCAAATTAGCCTCTTAAAATGTCTTATGGACGTGGAGGATAAACAGAAGAATCACTTGTTTTGGGCCATAACCAAAGTCAGCCCTGACATGGATGTTAAAAATAAATGATAGCACCTCTCTATCTATGTGCTTTGAATCCTTCATGTACGAGGGTTCTAGCTTTTGGAGATAATGGTATCTCTGTTCACAATTTTTTTCATGTTAATTACTTAACAAAATTGGTCTGTAGAGGATTTCTGCATTCCTTTATTTATAGATTAGCACAATTCTTTAGAGACCCATTAACATTCTGCAGAGCTGAAGAGTTATTGTCAGATCCGCAGATGAAAGTGTTAAAAGTAGGACTTTCTGGCCTTTTTGTATAAGCCCAACTCTGGAAGGTGTTTCCAGAGGAATAATATGGCTTTGGAGCATCCTGCGCACACTGGCGTTCAACTCAATCGGGAATCGAAGGTTAAGCCAAAGTTTTCCAATTACCATTGATTGGTGGAAGATTGATCCATGAGTGAAGCAATGAATGATTGGCCCAATTTACGTATATTTCAAGCTTTTGCTTTGGAAGAAACTAGGGGAATGAAGAATAATATTGTCATTGCCAGTTAGAGACCATATCTAGATAATGTAGTGGACTGATCCCCTTTAAAGTGTTTATTTCTGTCACTTGAAGGGTTTCTGATGGCATCATTAAGGTACAAAATCCCTTTCTCTGACAGTAAAAGTCCTGCCCACTTTTCCCTGGGCCCAGTTCTTTTTCCCAAGACACAGAAATAAAGACAACGTGGTGTGGAACAAGCTTTATATCTCATGAGTTTATGCCGGGCACGGTGGCTCACGCCTGTAATCTCAGCACTTTGGGAGGTTGAGGAGGGAAGATCTCTTGAGTCCAGGAGTTCGAAAGCAGCCTGGCCAACATGGCAAAACCCCATCTGTACTAGAAATATACACACAGAAAAAATCTCCTGAGTTTAAAAATGGAAGACTTGTGTGTGCATTTCAGAATTTGATGGTCTTTGGGAAAACACCCCTGTAAGAAAAGTGGTACAGTATGCTCAGGGCCAGGTGCCTTCTAAAGCTTACTTCTTCCTTGGAAAACACCTTATTGTAATTAGTGGATCTGATTTTATTCTTAAGAGGGAAGGAGATAATGGGGAAAACAGTGCCCCATGTTATTAACAATCTAGTATCATGGTGAATAATCCCCCCCCCCCCATTGAAAACAAAGATGATTGTAAAAATGCCTGTCTTTTGTTTCATTATTGTTATTCTCAATATCTGGTGATAGATGCTTTCTCTAATATTTAATAATCAATCTGTTTCTTCTGTCTCTTGCATTCAGCTCATTCTCTTTCCTATTCTATTTGATCCACATCATTTCACATCAGTTTGCCATCTGCCATCTGAGCACCAGTCAAGTTCTGGTATAGTAAAAGTTTCAAGATCTTCATTTCATATACAATTCATGTCAGAGATGTTACTGGAATGATTGTTGCTAAGTATAGCAGGTAACCATGTTGGCCTATAGGTTTTGGATATATTCTGATCGTTACAAGTACAAAAATAATTGCAACATATTTTCATTCATTTATACCTACTGATATTATTCACATATGACCATGTGTCAGTTTTATTTCATGCTTTTACTACGTCAGTTATGGCTTTGGATAGCTATAACCATTGGCGTTTAAAGAAAGAAAAAGTTACTTTGAAGGGGAGGGAAAATATCTCTAGAAATTCTACGATAGCAGTTTGTGTGTGTGTATGTGGATACATATTTCTGTATGCAGTGACTACATGTTTGTATTTCTGTATGCAGTAATTGCATGTTTATATGTCTTCTAGAAGTTTGACTGAAATGGAAGAATATGAAGAGAAATAGAAGAGCAAAACATAATGGATTAGGAGAGCTAAGGCAGTAAACTCTGAGACATGTTATCTATTTTAATTGGTGCAAACTATTTACTGAAAATATCTACATTGTGTTTTGCTGTTTCATCCTTTGAAATAGTCATAGTAAGATGCGAATTTTAAAAACTATGCCAACTAAACTAAAAATTGTTGTACCATACTACTTATGGTATAATTTGTGGCTGCATTGCCTCAAAATGAATCAAATGCTAGTAACTTAAGTACATGTACATTGGAAAACAAATTTATACCATTTAAATTTTTTCCTAAGTGAATTTTCCTTGACTGCTTTACAAGTCTGAATTTTCTTTTGAATTTTCACTTGAATGTTTTATGTCTAAAGCAAGGCCACACGTTTAGAATTACTATGTTTAAATATCCATTAACATTTGAAATTCTTTTGCACAAAGATATATTCTGAACATGGTTAGTTGTTTGACTTGCTTTGATATTGACTAACAGGTATCTGAGGAGCATAAAATTGTTCTTGATAGTTCTGATGATCTGATTTAATTAATTCATTAAGATTTTCTTTTTATGTTAAACCAGCCATGATTAACAAGGGCTTATAACTCGGAAGCTTTTACCAAAATAATAAGACACACTGGTATATATTTTGATCCACTGTCCTGTTTTGAGAGTAACTATTTACTGACCAAAATTAGGGCTCTTAAGTTACAAGTAAGACCATTATAATTTTTATGTTTGCTGCTTGTGCTGATTTTTTTTTAAGTTATCAAGATATTATTGTAACTTAAACAAGTTTGAAAAATATGATGGTTGGTGGCAAGAATCTTTTTTTCCTTTTACTTATTTATTTATTTTTTTGAGACAGGGTCTCACTCTGTCCCCCAGCTGAAGTACAGTGGTGCAGTCATAGCTCACTACAGCCTTCACCTCCCAGGCTCAAGCAATCCTCCCACCTCAACTTGCCAAATAGCTGGGACTGCAGGCTCACCCCCACCATGCCTGGCTAATTTTTGTATTTTTGATACAGACAGGGTTTCACCGTGTTACCCAGGCTGGTCTCAAACTCCTGGGCTCAAGCAACTCGCCCACCTTGGCCTCCCAAAGAGATGGGATTACAGGCATGAGCCACCACACCCAGCCAAGAATCGTTCTTATTACCATTGCTATAGTTATCATTCTTTAGTTCTCCGCAATGCTTTACACAATTTAAGTGAGGTGCCTTAACGTTCTCTGCATGTATGTAGAAATGTTTTCAGCACTGTAGCATTTAGGTGATGATGGAGTTCTCCATAGTCCACACCAGGACTACCTTAGGCTATCTGTGCCTGACAGTGGGCTGTCTCTCACACTGAAGTTTAGGAACCAGAATCTTCTTAGGTGAGGTTGCTGTTTTGGCCTGATTTCTGGAAGACAGTCTGTTTCCGTGGCAGTCTCATTAAGGAGTGCCCACAAAGTGTTTATTAATGATGATGATAAGGTTTCCAAGTGGATTTGTTCCTGTTACTAAGAACCCATGAAATTTCATTTCTTTCCCTTCCGCCTCAGTCGGAAACAGATGGTGAACCAAAATTTTTGCTTCTAATTAAATATTTCAGTGAGGACCCAGGTAGGTGGGAAGCATTTGCAGCTTCAATCTCTTGTAGGAAAACTTTTCTTGCTCAACACATCACCCTAAATATTAGTATTTTGTTGTTGTTTATTTATCTTGATTCTCCAGCAGTAGGTAGCACACTTAAAAAGCCCCTGTTTTATGTTTCCTGGGCTTTCACCTCCACCCTTATTATCTTTGACATCAACAATCAGGGATCTGTTGGACATTGAGCATCCGGTCTCAAATATAGACAGTGAAAGGACAAAAGCCAGGTGCACTGGGACGTGTTCGGTGAATGGCATCTGTGTCCGGCACAGCACGCTGCAAACTATCATATTACTCAGGAGAGGAGAAAGGTTGGGGTTCCCAAGAATCACTGATAGAAAACTTTATCCTTCTGCTGTGTGTTCAGAGTGAACTCATTTCCACTTTCTGGAAATGTGCTTTTGCAAGAATGCAGGTTGCCTGTCCTGCATGTACGTATTTATTTAAAATGCTAAACCACTGTTGCCTCACCTCCCACATCTACATGGCTTGTACTTGCAGACAGTCCTGAAGACGGCATTTATGTTTTGTTAGTTCCTGTATTCTCACTACTGCACAAGGTGTCTGGCGTATCTAAGAGTTCGTTATATATATACATTACTGGAATAGTTATTGGAAGGCTGTTAGTTTGACTTTAAAAGTATTATTTTGAGGGTGGGTTAAGTAGAAAGAGTACTGAACCAGTTAACAGTTAATTTTGTTTATTTTGAAATAATTCTTACCTGTAGAGCTTTGAATGTGAAGAGGTTTTATATTTATTTTGTGAAAAATTTCCAATTTGTATAAAAGTAGGGAACAATGTAATAAATTCCCATGTATCTATCACCTAGAATCTGTAATGATCAAGTTAAGTTTTATCTATTTACTCACTCCCACCTCCAGCTCTTATTTATTTTGGAATCAAATTCCAGATGATATATCATTTCTATCTATTAGCGCTTTCGGATGTATCTCTAAAAGATAAGGATGCTTTAAAAAATTAATTGGTTTAAACATTTTATCTCTAGCAATATATTTTCATGTTGCTGTGTAACTTTCGGAGAGCTTTTTCTTTTTTCCCTGTATCCTCTTGACTGTCTACTATAAAACCATGTTGCTGTTAGTACTTATTCCTCAAAATTAATTCAAGGATTACTTTTTAGACAGAAAAAAAAAAAAATCTATTGTCCCATCCTAGACGAAGGAGAAGCCTTGAAAATTTCAATTTTAGAATTGTTTTCTTTAAGCAAGTCATTCAGTGTGTTTCCGTAGTTGGGCACATGCCTATTAGCACTGCCCCCGGAGAGAGTCTCACTTGGGGAGTATATAAATAAGACTGAAGTCCAACACTTCAGTTCGAGTAAGTCTTCACACTGACTCGCTTGCAAATGAACTGTTAATAACTGTCCCACTGTCCCCATGTGGTTAAAAAAACAACTTTGTCCGGGCACAGCCTTCATCTTTCATTGTAAATACAGTATTTTCTTGCCTTTCTTGTTACCCTGTTCTTTGATCACCTGTCTATGAAGTTATATTTAAGAACCTTTTTGATCTGCTGTGTTTTGTTGAAAATTTCACCAGTGTTAGCACAACGAATCAAATAAGAAGTGGAGATGTGAGTCAGTTGTTGCCACTAAATCCTGAGATACCTTTGGAATGTTACCGATGTGTTCAATGAAAGTTATTTTAAAAGTTTGTATTTACGATGCAGACTTTTTAAGACGTGTAGAAACCTTATACCCCCATTTAGTATCAAATCTCTATTGAGCTGGGCACAGTGACTCACACCAGCACTTGGGGAGGCCGAGGTGAGTGAATCACCTGAGGTCAGGAGTTCGAGACCAGGCTGGCCAACATAGTGAAACCCCATCTCCACTAAAAATACAAAAATTGACTGGATGTGGTGGTGGGTGCCTGTAATCCTAGCTACTCAGGAGACTGAGGCAGGAGAATGGCTTGAACCCAGGAGGCGAAGGTTGCAGCGAGCCGAGATTGCGCCATTGCACTCCAGGCTGGGCGACGAGTGAAACTCCGTCTCAAAAAAAAAAAAAAAAAAAAAAAAACCACACACACACACACACACACACACAAAACCTCTCTTGGTCGTGGGAATACGTAATATGTTGGTGGAGAACTAATTGTGCTTATTTACTATTGAACAGGCGTTTTCTTTCTTTCTTTCTTTCTTTTGTCCCAGACACATCAACTGGATCATTCTGCTCATTACCTGCGCCTGAAGTTTCTAATAGAAAACAAAATGCAGCACTATGTTCCACAGCCCGAGGAAGACATCTATGAGCTGGTAATGTTATGACTGTTGTCCAAGCACATTTTATGGGAGATTATTTTCAAATTATGAGTGTTCTTGTGTTAATTGTAGTTGGTGGAGTGGAACGAGTTCAGAAATAAATGAGCTTCATGCAGAGCCCTTAAGTTGGTGGAGATGGCCTTACTTAGCTCAGTATTTCCAGAGTGGCATGACCACCTTCGTTTACACAAGAAGCAGTGCAGTGCTATCATGAAAAGCAAAATCTAGAGCTTTCTCTTACATTGAACTTTAGTCATTATTGTAATACTAGCTTGCCTTGCATTGGCAGTCTTTTATTTTGTTGTATTTTAGTGTTTTTATTTTGTTGTTTAGAGACAGGATCTCACTCTGTCACCAAGGCTGGATGGAGTACAGTGGTGTCGTCGTAGCTCACTGCAACGTTGAGCTACTGGGCTTAAGTGATCCTTCTGTGCCAGCTTCCTGAGTAACTGGAACCACAGGCACATAGCACCATGGCCGACAAACTTTTATTTTTTGTTTTTATTTTTTTTAGAGACAGGATCCTGCTTTGTTGCCCAGGCTGGTCTTAAACTTCTGGGCTCAAGTGATCCTCCCACCTCAGTCTCCCAAAGTGCTGGAATTACAGGTTTGAGCCACTGCGCACGGCCAGTCTTTTATTTTAAATTGGTGACTTAAAGATCAGCTGCTTGTCGTTACAGAAAACAGTGCTAATTCTAATTTTGTGTGACATCCGTAGGCATGTTGAAACTGCTGGGTCAAATCTTGTTGGGTGAAAAAAGCTGCCATCTATGTCCAGTCTTTTGGAACTGTATTTATATAGCTTCTCGAGGACATTTACATATATTTGAGTTTGAACATACTTATGGGACTGGGGTTGTGAATCAGACCTGCTTACTAATCATATGGAACTGGCCAAGAAAAAAAAAAATGAAATGCTAATACTTAATTTCTAGGATTTTACACAGATTAGAGATAATACGCTTACTTGGTAAATTACAATGGTTGTTATTTGCAGTAAGCCAGTGACAAGCTCTTTGCTTGTTAGCAAAGTGTTGCGTTTGTCAGTTCCAGGAAAGAAACATTTTGGGAGCAAGGCGCCTCTATTTTGGAGTTCCTGTGCTCTCTCTGTACTTAGTCATTCCTCTGGGGGCTCTGACTGCTTGCCATGGATGTGTGAATAACAGTGACTTCAGCCAGGGTTTCACCACAGAAAGCGGAACTGGACGTTTAAACCCAAGTAGTATTCTCTTTTTGGAAAAGGGAAGCATGATTTAAAAATGAGTAGGAAATTGTGTTTTTAGTCAACTTTATTGAGGTATATTTTACATTTAAGAAAACCCTTGCCAACTTTAAGGACACAATCCAATGAGTTTGGACAGACGTATACAATCTTGTTTCCACTACTGCGATCATGCTTCGGAACATTTCTGTTACCTAGAAAGTTACCTCGTGCCCCTTTAAGGGCTTTTAAGGAAATATAAGAGAGGGTGTGCTTTTGTAACACTTTTAGCATGTTATGCAATAGAGGATGATCAAAATAATGAGCCCTTTTTAAACTATCACTTAAATCGGTAACTGTTCTGTGTTCAGTACATTTAACAGAGAGAGCTGATGTATTTTTCTGGCCTAGGGAAAAGGCCAGATCTTGGTGCTGCTGTATGAGTAGAGGAAGGAAAACCCTTTTTTCTTACTTAAAAAAGGGAAGTGCTTTCCTACTAACACTGGAAGAGTTACTAGATTACGTATTTTGCATCTTGGGGTTAATGAATATTTTGCATCCTGAATTGTAGGGATCTTACCTAACCAGGTTCCATGTTCCTCATATTTTACACATAAGAGGTATAGGTACTTCAGACATAGTTTTTGAAATTATACGGACTCATTTATTATTTTTAAGCCTTGCCCATTGTGTGGTCTCCTCCAACATAGGAGACTAAGGTGTGCCAAGCTTAGTCTGTTTGGATCTACAATTTTTGTATGCAGATAGCTATATATGTATTTTAAAAGAATCTAAAGTACAGGGAGACCATGGTATTATTTCTTGGCCTGTTGCAGAAGGTCTCCAGCCCATAGATCTCTAAGGATGCAAATGCCACAGTCTTGCAAAACCTCTGTTTTGACCAAGGTTCTTAACTATTTTGTCCTTTGGATATTTTTGGTAGCCTGGTGGAGCCTCTAGACCCCTTCTCAGAATGATATTTTCAGTCGCATGAAATACAATACATAGGCTTACCTGTGCCCTAAATATATTGAAATCGTTCTCAAAAATATTTTTTGAATTATAGGTAATATATGTTCTTATTTATTAGCTCATTAAATTATAAGACTTAATAGGTAGACATAAACCTAATAGCTAGACCATTAAATTACAAGACCTAGCAGTAAATCTAATAGCTACCACTGTTCTGAGGAATGATGAGAATAAGTAATATTTTGAGACATTAGCAGCAGCTAAAACATGATATGAAAATAACTGTGATTTCTGTTCGTGACAGAGTCACAGGCACTGGTACTATTTTACTATGTTTGTTGCCTACGTTCATTTAGGATAAAAGGAAATGCTGATTTTCAGTTTAAGGTTTGTAAATACAAAGATATCACTTCTTTTTTTTTTTTTGTGACCAAGTTTTGCTCTGTCACCCAGTCTGGAATGCAGACTCACAATCTTGGCTCACTTCAACCTCCGTCTCCCAGGTTCAAACAACTCCCTGCCTCAGCCTCCTGAGTAGCTGGGATTACAGGTGCCTGCTGCCACACCTGACTACTTTTTGTATGTTTAATAGAGACAGGGTTTCACCATCTTGGCCAGGCTGGTCTTGAACTCCTGACCTCGTGATCCACCTGCCTCGGCCTCCCAAAGTGCTGGGATTACAGGCGTGAGCCACCGCACCTAGCCAATATCACTGTTTTTTATCATCCACATTCACAGACCACTTGAACTCTATCCATGGGTTCCTGGTTTTGAATCCCTGCTTTAGGCCATTAAGCTGCACATAGTGTCATTCTGGAGACAGGGGGTTTCTGAACAGCATTCCTGGATGCTTTTTGAGAGTCTGCAGGTGTTCAATGTCTTGTCCTTACTGAATAAGCATCAGACCACACACAGTTAATTGGTTTCCCTGGCTCACCTCCATTTTGATTTTGATGGACATGGGAAGCTTCAAGTGTTACAAGCCATTTTCCTATAAATGACTCATTCATGTATGACTCTCCCAGGATATTTTATTCTATGCCATTGTTTTGTCAAACAGTCTTTAGTAGCAAGACCAATAGTTATTAGCAAAACTATGTAGTATATTTTAAAGGACTTTTTGGAGGGTCTAGTGTGTTTATTTTGGGGGTCAGGGGATTCTCTTGCTTATAGATAACCAGGAATAGTTAGCCATTGATTTATCTGCTTTGCTGGTTGTGCTGTTAATACAAGTAATACCTGTTTGGCCACTTTTTCACAATGACTTGTTTGTTGGGTCTGGTCCATGGAATGATCATGTACATGACTGTAGTCTGTGGAAGCGCTTTTCAAAAACCCACACTAAATGCATTTTTTAATAAAGTGACAAGTAGAAATAAAGTTTGCAGAAACACTGATCAATTTATTGATTCACTCATCCAGCAAATACATATATATTTTAAAATAGAGTCTCATTCTGTTGCCCATGCTGGAGTGCAGTGGGACAGTCTCAGCTCACTGCAACCTCTGTCTTCTGGGTTCAGGTGATTCTCTTGCCTCAGCCTCCCAAGTAACTGGGACTACAGGTGCCCACCACCACACCCAGCTATCATCTAGCAAATATTTATTTAGCATTTGTATGCCTGGCACTATTCTAGCTGTTCTAGGCACTGGGGATACACCAAAACAATTCTGTTCCTGGTGGAACCTGTATTCAGGTTTGCAGAAACAGGTAAAAATATGTGCGAATGTGTAACATGTCAGGGAATGTTCAAAGCCTAAAGAGACAAGAAGTTGGGGCAAGTAGAGAGAGGGAGATGATGCATCTGCAGCGGGTCTTGTTGCTTTTTAATTTAATTTTATTTATTTTTCGTGGTTTTTTTTTTTTTTTTTTTTTTTTTTTTTAAAGTGTGATGTTTGAACAGGGTGAGTGAGTGAAGTGAGGGAGTGGAATCATAGAGGTATTTTGCAGACAAGTGTTATAGGCTGGCACACGCCTGTAATCCCAGCATTTTGGGAGGCTGAGGCAGGTGGATCCCCTCAGGTCAGGAGTTCGAGACCAGCCTGGCCAACATGGTGAAACCCCATCTCTACTAAAAATACAAAAATTAGCCAGACGTGATGGCACACACCTATAGTTCCAGCTATTCGGGAAGCTGAGACAGGAGAATCGCCTGAACCCAGGAGGCAGAGGTTACAGGGAGCCGAGATTGCGCCACTGCACTCCAGCCTGAGTGGCAAAGCCAGATTCTGCCTCAAAAAAAAAAAAAAGTTCTAGGCTGAGAACCTTAGAAACTGGCTAAGGCCCAGGCAGGGGGAGAGTGGCCATGGTGGAGGTGGCTTACCCAGTGTGTGAGGCGGATTGGTGGAGAGGGCGCAAAAGGGGGGATGTAGGAGATAAGGGGAGGAGGGAGAAAGGATAGGCCATGTAGAGCCTAAATGCCATGGGAAACCCCAGAGAGCTGTTTTGAGAGAGCTGTTTTGAAAGGCTCACTGTGGCGGATGAGTGGCCCACAGGGCATGAGAGGATGAGTAGCCAGGGCCCACAGGAGGCTGCAGAGAGTCTTTGTCAGGTAAGAGCATGACGATGGCTCAGACCAAATCACCCAAAGGAGACAGAGAAAGAAATGATCCTGATTTTGTGAGAACTCAAGAGCCTAGGTAAGCAATTTGTTTCTTAAAATCTGGTGCTCTTCTCATCCAATTTTTGAAAACAGGGAATGTTGCAACATTATCAGTTTAATAAAAGAAAGGGAAGATGTGAGCTATTTCATCGTTAAGTGCATTGATGTATAAAACTAGTGGATTTCAAAATTTCTGGTTCCAGATATTGTGGTTGCATTGAAAATACATTTTAAAGTATAAACCCTTCTTGAAATTCTATATAGTTTTAGTGTTGTTCACTAAACCTGGCTTTAGTGTAACCAGCCTAAGGATGTTGTGGCCAGCCGGCCTGTCTATATGATACTGAGTTGCTGTCTGAGACCAGCAAAAGACGCAATGATATTCACACTAATTCCAAAGAAAACTAGGAAGTAGTAGTATGAAAAAATAGGAAAGATAATGCACAAAGCTCAATTCCCACTAGATCCTGTGGAAATGATTAAAACAAACAGTTATATACTGCCACCTGGAGGTAGGGTTTGGCACTTGAAGAAAGTTTTAAAAAATAAAACTAAGGCTCCTACTGAGTTGAAGTGAACGTAGTTGATAACATTCCATCGAGCATTCTGTGGTGTTAGGGTACATACTGTAAACCTTATTGAATTTAGTATTTAGAGTTTTGGTGGCTGTTTTCTGAATGAAAAAGTAGTATAACTGATTTCTTCTTACTTGTAAATTTATTTGTATGAAACATTTCTAAAGTATAGCACTAAAGCCACATTCAGTCGTGCCCTTGACGTCGCATGTGGTGGGAGTTGCATTAAATTAAGGTGTTTAAGAGGATCCAAGCCGTCCTGTCCACGTTCCTACCCCCCACACTCCTTAGCCTTCTATTATAGCAAACGCTTTCCAGGCTCCTGAATCATAAGTATTATGCTGACCTCTCAAATGCCCCAAGCAAATAAAGAGAAGAAACTGGCCACTCTTTTCTACCTGCCCGAATAAAATCGTTTCTGGACAAATGGCTGTGTGGTCAGAGATGCGGGCAAGTTTAAATAATCATCAAGACTTCTCTTTAGTGCTAACGGCCACAGTTTTTGTTCTTGACCTTGGCTCAAAACTGGTTTTCATTTCAAGATAGACTAATAATTTAAAAAATCTATATGAGCATTTGACACATCTATTTGTTTGTGAGTTTTTATTATAAATTTTGGATTTGAACCTTTGACTGACCTAGGAGGGTAGGTTCCCTTTGCTTTCATACCCTGTGTTCCGGTGAAGGCTGATCTGGGAGGCATTGTAATGTAGTGGAAAGAGTGCAGCTCTGGAGCCAGTGAGCCCTGGGTTCATAATCCCAGCTGTGTGTGAACGGGTCTTCTGAACTTAGGAAAGTACATTCTCTTTAGGCTCTTGCCTTTATTTGTAAAATGGAGATCACGCTTGTCTCTTGGAGTTAGTGTGAGAGGCATGACATATGGTCAGAACTCCGTAAGTTATTGTCTTGATGATAGATCTTGACATTTGAAAATGAAATATCGATTAATTTAAACAACAATGTTTCTGATGTGTGAACTTTGCACCGTTCTCATCTTGACTATGCATAAAGCTCTTTTTCCAGCCTTTTTTGTTTAAAAAAATTTTTAATAATGTTAACTCTTACTTTAGATTCAAGGGGCACATGTGCAGGTTTGTTACCTGAGTATATTCCATGATGCTGAGGTTTGGGGTACTATTGATCCTGTCACCTAGGTAGTAAGCCTAGTGCCCAGCAGTTAGTTCCACAACCCTTCTCCTCCTCTCTCCTTCCCCCTCTGGTAGTCCCCAGTATCTATTGTTGCCATTTTTATGTCCATGAGTACTCGTTGTTTAGCCCCTAGTTGTAAGTGAGAAGGTATTTGGTTTTCTGTTCCTGTGTTAATTCACGTAGGAGAATGGCTTCCAGCTGCTTCCGTGTTGCTGCAAAGGACATGATTTTGTTCTTTTCCATGGCTACATAGTATTCCGTGGTATACGTGTACCACGTTTTCTTTATCCAGTCCACCCTGGGTGGGCATATAGATTGATTCCACATCTTTGCTATTGTGAATAGTGCTGCCATGAACATACAAGTGCATGTGTCTTTTTGGTAGAACAATTTATTTTCATCTGGATATATACCAAGTAATGGGATAGTTGAGTCAAGTGGTAGTTCTGTTTTAAGTTTTTTGAGAAATCTCCAAACTGCTTTCCACAGTGGCTGAACTAATTTTCATTCCCAACAACAGTGTATAAGCGTTTCCTTCTCTGCTGGGCATGGTGGCTCACGCCTGTAACCCCTGCGCTTTGGGAGGCTGAGGCGGGCGGATCATTTGAGATCAGAGTTCGAGACCAGCATGGCCAACATGGCGAAACCCTATCTCTACTAAAAATACAAAAAAAAAGCCAGATGTGGCAGCAAATGCCTGTAATCCCAACTACTCGGGAGGCTAAGGCAGGAGAGTTGCTTGAACCCTGGAGATAGAGGTTGCAGCGAGCCGAGATCTCGCCACTGCACTCCAGCCTGGGCAACAGAGCAACACTCCGTCTCAAAAGAAAAAAAAAAAAAAAAAGAAAGAAAAGCATTCCCTTCTCTCTGCAGCCTCACCAGCATTTGTTGTTTTTTTGACTTTTTAATAATAGCCATTCTGACTGGTGTGAGATGGTGTCTCATTGTGGTTTTGGTTTACGTTTCTCTGATGATTAGCGATGTGTACATTTTTTCATGTATTTATTGGCCACATATATGTCTTGAGAAGTGCCTATTCATGTCTGTTGCCCATTTTTTGATGAGATTATTCATTTTTTGTTGATTTTAGTTCCTTATAGATTCTGGATATTCCACCTTTGTCAGATGCATAGTTTGCAAATATTTTCTCCGATACTGTAGGTTGTCTGTGTATTGATAATTTCTTTTTCTGTGCAGAAGCTCTTTAGTTTAATTAGGTCTCACTTTTCCATTTTCTTTTTTGTTGCAATTGCTTTTGAGGACTTAGTCATAAGTGATTTCCTTTCTTGGGCTTTTAGAGGGCTGATTAATTTGTGTACTTCAGTATTCTAGCTAATTTCGATAAAGTTCAGTGGCTAAAAAAAGAATATCCTCCTTTATGTAATTTGTTTTCTGTTTCAATGCTATCATTTGTCTCTACTTATTTGTACTATCATGAACTTTTTGGAAGGGAAGCATAGAGATTTATCTCATTTCCATGAATTCCGTACCAAGATCTTTATTACCTCTTCCTGGCTTTAATAAACTTTTTTCTCCCCACAGCTAGAGGCCTCCATTACTTTAGCATTATTTTTCAGGTCTGTGGAAGACATTGGGTAGGAATAGACAGAGAGTGATGTGGAGGAATTATTTAGAAACCAAACTGTGGCTGTGTTTGAGGATGACAGTTGTAAGTTTTTACTTTTACTTTTTACTCTTAATGAGTTCCGTTTAATGAAAAGATTGTGAAGTGCAAATTCACAGAAGTATCAGTTGTGAAAAAATAGATCTATAAAATGACTATTTTTTAACGTTAGTTATAATGAAATTCTAATTAGATTTCTCTTTGTAACTTTCAGCTATACAAAGAAATTGAAATCTGTCCAAAAGTCACTCAGAGCATCCACATTGAGAAGTCAGACACAGCTGCCGATACTTACGGTAAGTTTATGTTTCTTTGTGTTTTAAGGTAAAGCATTTCTTATGTAAGCGTGTGTTTATTTACAGTTCAACAAAATGCCTTTGGGTCCTATCTAAAACAGACAGTATATCTGGCTCCTGTGCTGTGGAGGGTAGCTACACTAGGGAAAAAAAGGGATATTTACTCTGGGTACGATGTAGACTTTGGTGTTAAATTTCATAACTTTAGTTACTGGGGTTCTACTGTCATAAAAAGGAAGTGGGTAGGTTATTTTATATGTCAATAGATAAAATTACAGCTAGTTTAGTTATCAATCTGATTGGCTTTCATTTGTGATTTGTGCATGAGGCAGCCTCCGTTCTACAAAATAGAATGAGAGCTCCCTCTGGGCAATGGCAGAACAGTGATTTTTGTAAGGTGGAGACAAGGAAACAGAACAGTGGAAGAAGAAACCTGATTGTCTAACATTAGCTTACTTCAGGTTACTTTTTTGTAAGGGTTAAAGCAGAGGGGACACACTTATTTTGCTGATTATGGTAGACCAGAATCTCTTGTTTTCAGGAAAAACTGGTCTGTTTGGGGATCTACCTGTTTCCTGAAAGTTTTAGTTTGATTATGTGGCATCCAGCATGAGTGATTCCATTTTTTATTTGATCTGGCCTTTTGGGCATTCCTAATGCAGGAACTCAGTTCACAACAGTGGCCTCCCATAATTTTTGTTTAACATATACTATGAGGTACCTTAGTAATGTAGGAATTATTCTTTTATACCCCTCTCCTGAAAACATAGACATTATCCTCCCTTCCCATACAAGTCATGTTAAAGGAACTTACTTTGGTTTAGTGTTGCGGGATCCCCAAGACCATCCCTAGGTTTGCTGATTCACTAGGAAGACCCGCAGAGCTCAGCATCTGGTCATACTCACAACTAGGTTTTTTTAACAGCAAAATTATACTGAAGTGGCTTCATTGTCTTGGGTGAATACCCAAGGTTCATTGTCTCACGCCAAGGGAATCGCGGATGCAGACACACAGGTGGGTTTAGGAGTAGAAGTTTAATAGACAAAAAAAGAGAAAGGAGAATAGCTGTCTCTCCTGCAGAGAGAGAGGGGTGCCCGAGTGAGTCTTCCGGCCAGCGGTGGAAGATTTTATAGCCAGGCTTGAGGAGGTGGTGTCAGATTTATGTAGGGCCCACAGATTGGTTGGACCAGGTGTGACGTCTACACAGCACGCAGGGAAGCTGGCTGCCCCGTCCTAACTTTATTATGCAAATGGCGTCTTTGCCTGGCCGGGGCCATGTTCACTGCTCCTTACTGTACAGGTGGCTGGCAAAGAGAAGAGAGGATGGAGCCGCCGTTTTGAACATACTTAGTTCCAGCTCGCCTTTTCCTATTGGCACAACTGCCAGCATTCACCGGTGTAAGCTTCCAGCTTGCTTGTCTGTGTGTGCGGCTCGATTTTACAGGCCGCTTTTTGTTAGAAAAGAAAATTATTTGGGGGCTGCTTTTCATTAAAAGGAAAACCTTACTGAGGACTTTCTTCCCTTCACTCTGTGCGTAAATCATTTCATCTTAACTCCTATATCAATACAAAGCAAAATCAGCAAAGGGAAAAGACGCGTGGAGCAAAGTCTAGGGGGAACCAGGTGTGACTTCAGCGAGCCCTGTTTCAGTGGAGTCGCATAGAATGAGGATAACTTCCCCAGCACCAAGTTGTGAGGACACCTGAGAAATGCTCCCTCCTGGGGAAGGCGGTTAGAGACTCAGTGCCCAGGGCTTTTCTGGGGAGGCTGGTTCCCTAGGCAAGCTCTGCCTAGCGTGCACCAAAATTCCAGACTCCCAGGAGGAAAGTAGGCGTTCACCATGAATCCCATTGTTTGTACACACAGTTTAGGCACCGTGAGCCACTTAGGGTGTTGGGAACCCTCCCAAAATCCAGGTTCTCAGGATGCCAGCCAAGGTCCAAATTTGTAAGCGGGCCTTTCGAAGAACAGCAGTCAAGCCTGCTGTGTTAACGCTTTCCTAGGCGGTTGTCTACGTTCTGGTGGAGTTAAATATATATTCCTTTCCATATGTTTAAGACCAGTCTTCTTTACTTAGCATTACAGTGTATGGCTTGAATAGTAACAGAATTGGTGCCTGAGTAAATTGAGGAAAATCCATACTGTGCTCAGTCAGGAGTGGCGAGGTTAGCTGAGGTGACAGACAGCCACCAAAGCCCGGTGGCTCGAAACAGTGACATTTATTTCTCACATTCACCATGCATCCCTTGTGGGTTGGCTGGGACTCCATACGTTGTCCTCATTCCACACCCAGGCCTGGAGCAGCTGCCACCTGGGACAGTGCTTGTCACTCAGCAGAGGGGGAAGAGGAGGTGCGAAAGCAGATGTTGTCCCACTCCCAATTCATTGGCCAAAGTCAGTCACACAGCCATACCAACCTACAAGGGAGCGTAGAAGTGTGATTCTACTGTTTGGTAGAAGGAGAACAAAGTTCCTGGTGGAAAGACACAAAGACTACCGCATATGTTGACTTAAGATTTCTCTCTGAACCGGCCGGGCACGGTGGCTCACGCCTGTAATCCCAGCACTTTGGGACACCGAGGCGGGCAGATCACGAAGTCAGGAGATAGAGAGCATCCCGGCTAACACGGTGAAACCCCAGCTCTACTTAAAATACAAAAAAGTAGCCTGACAGTGGTGGGCGCCTGTAGTCCCAGGTACTCGGGAGGCTGAGGCAAGAGAATGGTGTGAACCCGGGAGGCGGAGCTTGCAGTGAGCCAAGATCATGCCACTGCACTTCAGCCTGGGCGACAGAGCGAGACCCATCTCAAAAAAAAAAAAAGATTTCTCTCTGAATCAAGTTATTAAGCTTTCTTTTGTTTTTTTTTTAGGACACAGTTTCCCTCTGTCGCCCAGGCTGGAGTGCAGTGATGCGATCTCAGCTCACTCCAACCTCTGCCTCCCGAGTAGCTGAGATTACAGGCATGTGCCACCATGCCTGGCTAATTTTTGAACTTTTGGAAGAGGCAGGTTTCACCGTGTTGGCCAGGATGGTCTTGAACTCCTGACCTCAACTGATCCACCCACCTCGGCCTTCCAAAGTGCTGGGATTACAGGCGTGAGCCACTGCGCCTGGCTCAAGTTATTAAGCTTTTTAGCATTTGAAAATCTTTAAACTCTTTTCTGAGCAGTGGGATATTATATTCCTTCTGGACCTTCCCCTGTAGGCCACCAATCTTCATCTCAGAATACTCGAGGATTTGGGCCTAATGAAGAGAACCCAATTTTGAACCCTGGCCACTTGCATTATAACTTTATGCTGTTTATTTCTTGACCTTAAAACTAAAGACATCATAAAGCCAGGAGAATGTTTCTCATTGCAAGGAATAAATGTTTATGAGCGGCCTATTATGCAGCAAAAAGCTGACCTCAGTAATTAGAGCTGTAATTGGTGGCAGTGAAGTGCCTGGATCCTCCAAAATTAGATGCTCCCATAATGATTCTTCTTTTTCTCTTCAGTTTACTTAATTTTTGTTGAGTAAGGATAAACTAGCAAAGATTAAGTTCAGAAGGCTGAATTTCAAAGCTCTTGGACTCTGATTCTAAGATTGAGGGATTCAGGGACCCCAAAATTGGAACTGGGCATAAAACTGCTATCGTTTGTATACTTTTTAATACTTTTTATTAAAGTGACTGAATTACTCACAGAACCCATTTACTTTTACCCCCGAGGAAGGTATGACAGGGCACCAGGCATCAGTCTTGAGAGTATTACAGACAGTGCTTCTCAACCCATCTGATGCAAAGAAGCAGGTATTTTGTTTTGTTTTAATTTCCACTCTTTTGTAACTACCACTGCTTTGGTGAAATACTAAATTCCATGCTTGGAGGTTGTGGCAATGTCAAGGTTCCAAGAGGTTCTCAATGCTTAGTCTCGGTTTCTGTCCTTTCGTTACTGCCATTAGCCAACAGTTGGCACCTGTTCCTGGACTTCACTTTGAAAAGCCCTGCCACAGGCCAGACGCAGAGGCTCACGCCTGTAATCCCAGCATTTTGGGAGGCCAAGGCGGACGGATCACGAGGTCAAGAGATCGAGACCATCCTGGCCAACATGATGAAACCCCGTCTCTACTAAAGATACAAAAATTAGCTGGGCGTGGTGACACGTGCCTGTAGTCCCAGGTACTCAGGAGGCTGAGGTAGGAGAATCACTTGAACCCGGGAGGCAGAGGTTGCAGTGAGCCGAGATCGCGCCACTGCACTCCAGCCCGGTGACAGAGTGAGACTCCGTTTCAAAGAAAAAAAAAAAAGAAAAGAAAAGCCCTGCCACGCATGGCTAATAAACTCAGTTAAATCACTTCTTCTCCGTGCTTGGGTTGGTTTTAGGGTGTGATGTTCCAACAGCATATTGATTGAAGAGGTGAAAGATTCCCCCAATCCTCAGAGATCTGATTGCCTCTGGATTAAAGGCTACCACAGAGTCGAAATTCAGCCCATCTGTATCTAATATTAACACCTCGCTAAGAGGCTTCCGGTTAGATACTGAGTTTGGTACAAGTAAAAGCTACTAGCACAAACACAAAAACACCTCACCATACAGATCAAATGCTGCTTTCTATTTTAGAACACTTTAGGGAGGAAAATATAATTTAATAATCCAACTGACTGAACACATTTAAAGAGGGAACATTTACTTAATTTCTCTCTCTTGCCCCTCTCTCCACCGCAGCCTTCAGCTCACTCGCGGACTTTGCTGTTGAAATTAGTTCACATATCCAATTACATGATACTTAGACTAAGCATGAGGCCCTAGGCTGCCTTGAAGTAGAAGAATGCATCATTTCAGCAACTTAGTATTCCTTTTCTCTGGGTACTTCTAGTACTATTATATTTTTTAGTCATGTGTTCTCCTCATGTTACAGGTGCCTGTGCTTGTTATCTGAATTTTCGTTGTATCCTGGACTCTAGTTTTGAGTAATTCTCTATTGTTTATCATGTTATGGTTTTTCCAGGGTGAGGAATCTTTTGGTGGTTCATCTCATGAGTTTGGTCTTAGTTTCTTTTTTCTTTTTTGAGACAGGATCTTACTCTGTCACCCAGGCTGGAGTGCAGTGGTGGGATCATGACTCCCTGCAGCCTCAACCTCCTAGGCTCAAGCCATCCTTCCCACCTCAGCCTCCCAAGTAGCTGGGACTATAAGGCATGTGCCACCATGCCCAGCTAATTAAAAAAAAAAAATTTTTTTTTAGAGATAGGGTCTCACTGTGTTGCCAGGGCTGGTCTCAAACTCCTGGGCTCATGCATTCCTCCTGCATTCCTCCCAAGAGTGCTAAGATTATAGGCATGAGCCACCACGCCCGACCTTAGTTTCATCACTTAGTTTTAAGCACTTCCTTCATTCTCCTGATCATTATTCCACTTGCCACTCATGATCCCTTCCTGTGTTTGAAGCGAACAGCCTTCCAATTGGTGGATACATCGGTTTATATTGAATCATTTCCCTCCGCCCCCCGTTGGCAATCATTTTGGACGATATTAGAGTTGTCTGCTGAGAGTTACAACATTGCTATCCTATTTAAAAGAAATAGATCTGACTTTGCTGATTAACTGTTAAAATCATTATGTTCTTCATTCAGCTCCACTTAATCCCGCTGTAGGATATTTCATAATTTTCTTTATATTTGTTCATATAGGAGATGGTTATAATGTTTTCCCCCTAGTGTGCAAAGTATTGGCAACTTTAAATGGAAGCTGCTCACATGTTTGTTGCAAGGCAAGGTGTGGGGAGGGCTTCCTTCTTGGAACAGTGAGAGGGGGCTCCTGTTTGACCCCTAAACCAGTGTCCAGTATGAATGCCAGTACAGAGCTAAAATGCTATTCGCTTTGGTAAATTTTTGGCTTTCATTTGGGTGATCTTCAAAAAAGGAGCTTAGGCCCATTATCCTTTCTCCCATCCTCTTTCCTGTCATAGAGATTTCCCCACTAATTAGAGTTGTCTGATCTGTTTCTTAGACCTGCTCTTTTTACCCAGTTGTCCGGTACAAATTACATAATCAATTGCAGTCCTCAGACTGGAAGTCTCCTCTATTCTCACTCCTATTTTTAACCTTTTGATTATAAAAAAAGAAGACCGGCCGGGCGCGGTGGCTCAAGCCTGTAATCCCAGCACTTTGGGAGGCCGAGATGGGCGGATCACGAGGTCAGGAGATCGAGACCATCCTGGCTAACACGGTGAAACCCCGTCTCTACTAAGAAATACAAAAAATAGCCGGGCGAGGTGGCAGCGCCTGTAGTCCCAGCTACTCGGGAGGCTGAGGCTGGAGAATGGCGTGAACCCGGGAGGCGGAGCTTGCAGTGAGCTGAGATCCGGCCACTGCACTCCAGCCTGGGCGACAGCGCGAGACTCTGTCTCAAAAAAAAAAAAAAAAAAAAGAAGACCAAGAAAACAGGGAATGGCCGGGTATGGTGGCTCACACCTGTAATCCCAGCACTTCGGGAAGCCGAGGCGGGGGGATCACTTGAAGTCAGGAGTTTGAGAACAATCTGGCCAGCAGACGAAATCCCATCTCTACCAAAATTAGAAAAATTAGCTGAGTGTGATGGTGTGTGCCTGTAATCCCAGCTACTAGGGATTTACTTTGTAAAACAAGAAATCGCTTTAACTCAGGAGGCAGAGGTTGTAGTGAGCTGAGATCGCACCACTGCGCTCCAGCCTAGACAACAGAATGAGACTCCGTCTCAAAACAAAACAAAACAAAAAAAAAACAACAACGAGGGAATGGAGCAAATCAATACCTGAGGTGTCTCCATATCTCCATGGACTCGGCTTCAGGTGACTTGCAGCAGGCTCCCACCGTGTTGCCTCTTCTGCCATCTTCCAGTTAAGCAAAGGTGTTTCCTGGTACCCCACAGGGGTGCTAATTTTTTAATAGAAAAAAAACTGGGGCCAGGCTCAGTAGTGCACACCTGTAATCTCAACACTGTGAGAGGCAGAGGTGGGAGGATCGCATGAGGCCAGGAGTTTGAGACCAGTCTGGGCAACATAGTAAGACCCCATCTCTACAAAAAAATTTTAAAAATTAGCCAAGCGTGGTAGCACTTACATGTAGTCCCAGCTCTTCTGGTAGATGAGGTAGGGAATTGCCTGAACCCAGGAGTTTGAAGCTACAATGAGCTATGATCACACCACTGCATTCCAGCCTAGGGGACAGAGCAAGACCTTGTCTCTTTAAAAAAAAAAAGGTCTCATTGTAATAGAATGGTGGCATTTCAGAAAGGAAATTCCGATATTTAGATGAGTCCTATTCATTCTTTCCGATGACATAGCCCTTGATTCTCTCTGTCCTAACAGATTTTTAAAGAAATTTTCTACTACAATGCAGATAAATACACCTGTGTTAAGGCTTATGTAACTTAAATGATTCTTGTGTAAAAATATTTTGATTTCAGCAGGGCTTCTTGACCCTTAATCTGAAAGTTAGAAGTTGCTGAAAGAAGAGAATTTAAAATAAGAGAATGAAATGACTTTGGAGAGTCTTTAGGGGTGGCCCTGTGCCGTTCCCTATCTGAGGGTGTTATGGTACTTGAGAGGGTGATGGCAATTAGCACTTTTGCCGATATGAGGTAATCCATTTCCTGGTCCTATAAACTAAACAAAAAGCCATGTGTTCATCATGACATGGCCTCAAAAGGCTCAATGACTCCCTGGGACCCAGTCTTGTAATTCTGTTTTGCTGTTTGCCTGTTTGTTTGTTTGTTTGTTTGTTTTTCAACCACTGCTTTCCCCTCAGCATTAAGACAGCTATCTATATTATGGGATGATTTTTCTTCCAGAGCTGAAATTATTGCAGATATATACAATGACGTGTGTTCCCATTGTCCTTTGTAGAAATATCTGCAAAGGTATTTCTTTCCTTTAGCAAAATAGGTATTCATTGTGGACAGTGACGTAATTGATTAGGGAAGAATTTTACATGAGGCGGTCTGGAAACAGGAGTGACCAGGACCCGTAACCTTAGAGTTTTGAGTACCTAACATCCTCAAGCCACATAGAATACCTGGGCCTCACTCTGCTTTCCTCTCTGAAGGATGAAGCAGAGCCCAAGGTTAATTAGCAAATTGGCTTTGAGCTCTGGAAGTCCAGAGAAGTATAAGATAATCTTCTGATCCGATACTGCTAGAGTGTGAAATCAGGTACAGTTTCTGTAATGTGTTACTCATATTACAGATTCGTAATGTGAGTTGCATCTTGCTCCTGTTTGCACAATTGTATTAAATGAAACCATTGTCCATATAGTCATACACGTGGATGAACACACACCCTCCAACAGTACAGTTGTAATATATTCTAGGACATAGATTGGATGAAAAATGTCTGAGGACTCTTGAGGTAAGCTAATCTTTCTGTTTTCTGCTTTGGAGGAGAGTATGGAAAAGAAAACAATGATGGCGTTTACCAGGAAGCAAGATTAAACAAAATAATTTGCTTTCCTTTGAGTTGATTGGTAGGTAATATGAAGATAGACATACCTAGTAATCTCTGTTTTTACAAGTAGTGACTTCCAGAGTGATCTAAAAAGAAACCTTTTCTGCTTTGTAAAGCAAGAAAAAACAACCATTCCAAACTCTAATGACAAACATGAAACTTACCTAGTTCACAGCAGGCACTTCCTGTTGTTTGCTAAACATTCAGAAGGTGTGAGCCCTGCCATTCTGCCTTTCTGTGTTTCACAGGGTTTTTACTTTCTTCTGTGGAAGAAGATGGTATTCGAAGGCTGTACGTGAATAGTGTGAAGGAAACCGGTTTAGCTTCCAAGAAAGGTAAGTCAATGAAGGGCTGGTCTGTCCATCTTAAATGCCCTTTGGGGCTTCTCTAGTTTTTGAATGAGAAAGACTTGCCCAAAGGATTCATTTGTGAAAAGTATTTGAACATTTTCTCATTGAAAACCCTTCCAGGGAATGTGCATTTTATTCCATTAACTGAAGTGTACCAGAAAGCTCATATTCTTGAACTTTTTTTTTTTCTTTTTTTAATTTTTAGAGACAAAGTCTTGCTGTGTCACCCAGGCTGGAGTCCAGTAGCGCAATCATAGGTCACTGCAGCCTTGAAATCCTGGGCTCAAGCCGTCCTCTCACCTCAGCCTCCCGAGTCGCTAAGAGAGTACAGGTGCATGCCACCACACCTGACTGATTTATTTACTTGCGTATTTTTCAGAGTCAGGAGTCTTGCTGTGTTCCCCAGGCTGTTCTTGAGCTTCTGGCCTCAAGCAATCCTCCTGTCTCAGCCTCTCAAATCACACATTTTTGGATTTTAAATCTGATGGAGCCCGTTTCCATGGGGCTGGTGGGAAATCCCATTCTCATCATGTGGTCGTCCTTCTCCATCTTCTAGGATGGTGTGGGGTTCCTGGGGGGATTCTTCTTGGAGCAGAGCATGGGGGAAGAGCCCTCTGTACTTTGGTCCACACTGGTCAAAGCTGGCATTGGCCATTACCTGAGCCTGCAGAGCTCTTTCAAACCAGATGTTCTGTTGCTCCCATTCGTAGAAGAATCTGCAGAAGTTGAGAACCTAGGGATTTGGGATCCAGCCTCCCTCCCCTTCTAGACAGCACTTCCCTGCTACATCCTGCCTGTTTCATTTCAGCCCTTCCATGGCCCATAATGCATTTGGGCTACTTGGCGAACCCCAGCTCTCCATCCTGGAAAGTCTTTGCAACCTAGATGATTTGCTCACAGTGCTAATTTCTTAGAGCTACTGTAATAAACTACTGTAATAAACTACTGGGTGGCTTAAAATAACAGAAATTTATCCTCTCACAGTTTAGGAGGCCAGAAGTCTGAAATTAAGGTATTGGCAAGATTGATTCCTCTGGAGCCTCTGAGGGAAGAATGGCTTCATGCCTCCTTCTGGTTTCTGGCGTGAAAGCAGCGCTTGGCATTCTGTGGCTTATGGCTGTATCACTTCAATCTCTGCCTGAAGTCACATGGCTTCTGCCCTGTCTCTGTGTCATTAACATGGCCTTTTTATAATAACACCAGTCATTGGATTTAGGACCTACTCTAAATCATTATGAGTTGATTGTAACTTTCATGTATATTATATAATTATAATGATACTATAATTATATAATTATGATTATAATTATTACATAATTATTATCTTGATATATGATATATATAAAAAATATGATATATGATATTAACTTATATAAATATATAATATATAATCATTAACATAATTATACTATATTATATAATTATATAACAATTATATATAAGTATAATTGTTTATGTAATTGTTATATAATTATGATGTGTAATTATTACATAATTACAATGATTATATTATTATAATTTCATCTGTAATATCTGTCTATCCCTATTTCCAAAGAAGGTTGTATTCTGACATTCTAGGTGGACATGAATGTGGGGGGACACTCTGTTGGACCCACTATACTAACTGTAAATAAATGGGACAGGTAAGTAGGGCTGGAAATCCACCTTTGTTTCTTCTTGCTATGGGATTTGTAGTTTCATCCAAGCAGTGGCAAAATAATACGTGTTGAATCTCAGAGATCAACACATCCAGGTCAACTGTGCTTAGATGTACTTACCTTGCATCTGTTGTGTTAACCACTGCTGAATGGAGCAGAAAAGGGAAATTGAGTGTTGGTCTTCGCCACCGCTTTTTTTTTTGTCCTAGTTCAGCTGGGTTCTGGGTAGTTCATGGCTAGCTTTGCAGAGCTACCTGTGCAGGTTATATTGACCTGTCCTGTCAACACTGGAGAAGCGCAACCGCAGACTTGGCTCTGCATGGAAAAGCAAAGGTGTGACGAGTGGGAAGTCAAGTCAGAATAATGTATCTGCTGCAGACTGTCATGGAGGAGCATTTTCCTTCTTTTTCCTTCCATACTTTCTAGGCCATAGGCAGCCTGGGGCCAGAGTTTGACACAGTCACTGAGCTGTATCTCAGCAAAGAGCAGAGATGACAGGATTTCTTCCCCTTCAAGCCCAAAGACTGATTTTTATCTCTTTCAGCACAATGAGTGTGCCGGTTTGCGTGGCACGGGGGTGGGGAATCTGCCGCCCTGGTTTCAGTCACATCCTGTTTTAGTTCTTTGAATCTGAGAACCCTGGTGTTAAATGAAGATGAACTGTCATCTGTACCAACCCCCTTGCTCTGTCCTCAACAGATGCAGGAGTGATGTCCATTCTGTCCTTCTGGTCCACAAACACGATCCCAACACCCGGCGTGTCTAGAAAGATATTGCGGGTATTTTATGTTAAATTTAGCTGTGAATTGGCCGGGCACGGTGGCTCACACCTGTAATCCCAGCACTTTGGGAGGCCGAGGCGGGTGGATCGCCTGAGGTGAGGAGTTCCAGACTAGCCTGGCTAACATGGTGAAACCCTGTCCCTACTGAAAATACAAAAAATAGCCAGGCGTGGTGGTGAGTGCCTGTAATCCCAGCTACTCTGGACGCTGAGGCAGGAGAATCGCTTGAACCCAGGAGGCAGAGGTTGCAGTGAGCCAAGATCGCACCACTGCCCTCCAGCCTGGGCAACAGAGTGAGACTCTGTCTCAAAAAAACAAACAAACAAACAAACTGATTTCAGATATTTTAGAAACCTGAATAAGGATGTCCAGGGCGTGTGACTCTGTGAAGCTGGGAAGTGAGAACTTCTTTGTAGGGTCATTTTCTGCAGAATCTGAGTGGCATGCTCGAGGACCTGGGAGGCTTTTCATTCCTGCAATTTGTCATTTGTCTTTGCCTGCCCCTCACTCACTCCGTTTTTCAAGTTGGTTTTTCCATATTGGTATATAAAATTAGAAATTGGGCTCCTTTTTTCTTCCTAGCTGAAAGGATTATTTTATTTTCTTTCATGTTCTTTCCAACCTCTCCCTTTCTCAGGCTGCTGGAATGTTTCTTCCAGTGCCGGTTTGAACTGCACCTCGGTGTCTCAACTTCCTGTTCTTCTAGGTTGGGCTTGCTCATGGTCATTCCCTTGGGTCACAAACTTTGGCAGTTCCCCTAGCTGATCCTTTGGGGATCTGCTGAAAGAGATTCATCCCAAGGTTCTGATGTAGTTTGAAAACAAAACAAAAAAGGGCAAAAAGGATTGCATTGGGTTCTTGAAACTGTCATCTCTTAAGTGTATTTGGAATGAGACATCCTTACTTCTGTCCTCATAGCCAGAGTGAACACCCTGCATTTTGGTTCCATGGAAATAATCAATAGGTATTAACTGGCTGTGACTTGAGTGTGCACTGAGGCATGAACATGCACAAAACACAGATGGCAGTCATCAGAGAGCACTGTCATTCCACCCTCGCCCCACCCCAAAAGTGTAGGAAGATAGCCTGAATTAATTAACATTTGTGAGAAATTGGCAGATGCTTGGAACACTTAGATTAACGAAGGAGTAAGTTTGTTTGCTTGATGTATGAAGGACCGGCTAGGCATGTTGTCACCTGCAAATCTAGAACCTTCAGAATCTGAGGCCCTTGTCCTTTCCTCAGGATCACTTCTGAGCACCGCAGCCTGTCTGCAGCAGCACCTGGGGCTGTGAGACCCACAGCAGGTGTGCCCTGTATAGCGGAGCTCCTAAGCTGTCGTGTTCTGATTATGTGTGTGAAATTAAAAATTTTCCATCATGCGTTGGCAGGTCTGAAAGCAGGAGATGAGATTCTTGAGATCAATAATCGTGCTGCTGACGCCCTGAACTCTTCTATGCTCAAAGATTTCCTCTCACAGCCCTCGCTGGGCCTCCTGGTGAGGACCTACCCCGAGCTAGAGGAAGGAGTGGAGCTGCTGGAAAGCCCTCCCCACCGAGTGGACGGCCCTGCGGACCTCGGCGAGAGCCCCCTCGCCTTTCTCACCAGCAACCCAGGTATGACTGTGCAGGGTGCTGGGAGTGAGTCTGAACTCCGTTCTGCCACGACCCGGGGGGTTTATCACGCAGCGTGTGTGTTTCAGTGAGTGCCTCTGTCTGGCAGGTGGTATAAAATGTGTACACAAGATGTGCTGGTGACTGGCCCTGCATTTCCTGTTGAAATTTCAAAGGCAGAGGGATCTTTATTTTCTCATAGACCTGTTTTGCTACAAATCCACCTGTCACCCATGGGCAGCTTTATAGTGCTTCTGCTGTTTCTCATTTTGGAGAAAGGTGAATGTTTAGAGGCCTTTGGCTGTGGATAGAGATACGGAGGCACAGAAGTGTTGGGAATTGGGCCACGTGTGGTGGCTCGCACCTGTAATCCCAGCACTTGGGAGGCGGAAGTGGGAGGATAACTTGTGGTCAGGAGTTTGAGACCAGCCTGGGCAACATAACGAGACTCTATCTGTATGGGAAAAAAAAAAAAAATGAGCTGGACACAGTGGAGAGCACCTGTAGTTCCAGCTCCTTGGGAGGCTGAGTCAGGAGGATTGCTTAAGCCCAGGAGTTTGAGGCTACAGTAAGCTGTGATTGCACCACTGCATTCCAGCCTGGGAGACAGAGGCCTGTCTCTTAAAAAAAAAAAAAAAAAAAAAAAAGAAGTGCTGGGAATCACATAAGATGCTGAGACTAAGTCCTACCTTCTCTGTCATCATCTTCCAAACCACCCAGCCCTGCTTTCCTACTGTCTGAGAGAAGGACGTGAGTTGAGATGCTGAGAGGCCCGGAGTGGAAATGTGTGCAGAGCTCTTGTTTGCTCTGTCTTTTGGACTTCTTTACCCTGAAGGCTGAACCTGAGCCCATCAGTGACCCCCCTGCCCTGCCCTTCCTTCCTCACCCCCTCCTTCTGGCAACCTGTGCTCATTCTACTAGAAGCAGTGTGAGTGCCACCTGCCTTTCGAAGTCTTCCTGTGACCCCACAGAGTTAGCTCTGTCCTCTGGGCCCCCACGACCCTGCACGTTTGACTTCCATGTGGGCTCTCATTAGATCATGCGATTCTTACTTGCTTGTGTCTCTCTTTTTGCCTAAATGTGTTTCCTGAGACTGGATTTATATTCCTCATTTTCGTCTTCCTGGCTCTTTACGTGTGGTTCACTACGTGGGTGGCCCCGTCTTGTTCAGCAAGAGAGTGAGTGGATGATGGAACAGATGAGCAGCATAGATTGCTATCGTTTATTTCTCCATGACTGGGTTCTAGGGTTTGGGTTGATTTAGTAAGTTGGGGTTTTGTCATTATTTTCTCTTTTCAAAGCTTGGGATAAAAAAAAAGAGGGTTCCGTTCAGAATCTGAAATGGAAGCCTCTTGGGTCCTTGGATATTCTTGCCCTGCTATTGTTTTTCAAATCGTTTTCTGAAGCTCGGCTTGCTGAGGAAGCAGGAGCCCTCATTCTTTTGTTCATTGACTCCTTGGAATATTTTGACAAGTTGAAGCTTCAGAAAATTGATTGCCCTCAGTTACAGTTGACTTCCTTGACTCATTATGTTATTGTGGTCCCCACATTTCAATCACGTTTTGGAAAAGTGACTCCAGTGAGTTGTGTACCCTTAATAAAGGAGAATGAAGACCATAAAGGCTGTTGTTTCATGTGACCACAAGATGGCAGGCTCGACCCCATCAAACGGTTCACAGATACAGTTGTTTCTGGAATATGACTTTGAATGAGACATGTTATGTTAGATTAGATTATTTAAAGGATTTTATAAGCTTGCACACCTACGTGGTATAAGCAACAGTGTGTACCCAATTTTCTTTGGATATTTTTCTTCTGTCTGAGCCCTTCTTCTGCGTTACAGATACGGGGAAAAAAAAAAAAAAAACAGGTTGGTAAACTACAACCCACAGGCTAAAAGCAGCCCACCACCTATTTTTGTAAATAAAGTTTTATTGGAACACAGTCATGCCATTTATTTACACCTTGTCTCTGGCTGCTTTCTCTCTGCAATGGCAGAGTTGAGTAGTTAGTAGTTGTGACAAGGACTTAGAGTCTGCAGAGCCAAAACTATTTACTCTATGGCCCTTTACACATAAAACTTGCTGTCCCCTAATGTATAGTATGACTGAGATTGCTCACAATTTGTTTTTTTTAAGGATAGCCACTGTTAATGTGTTGGTCTATTTCTTTCTTCTTTTTTAAAAAAAAAATCTGTGTATGCATATGTATATGTACATGTGTTTGCTTAAAAATCTATTAAAATACATTTAATAGAGTTTAAAATGCATTGAACAAATCTTTACATGCATTTAAAAGATTTTTAAAATGCATTTTATATATATCTATTTCAGAAATATCTGCGTATTTCTGTGTGTACAGTTGCTGTCTGGTCTTTTGTGTGGTGGAATTTTAAACAACTAGACTAGTTGTTTAAACACTAGACACAACTAGTGTTACCTCCTTCAGACCACTCACCTTTGGAGGCTGTGCACTAAATCCATGGACCCTGCCATTATTTTGAAACACATTAAAACTACAATTTTGGGATCATCTTTGGAAGGTTTATTATTATGTTTTTTTCAATTAAATGGCCATAACTCGGAACTATTTTTTAAGTATTTATTTACTATGTGCCAGGCATGGAGCTGAAAGTATGATAATAAGTATGACTCAATTTTGTGCTCCAATTTATGTTTTAGTGTAGTTTTTTTGTTTTTTCATTGCTTTATCTTTGTGGTTTTTTTTTTTTTTTTTTTTTTTGTAACGGAGTTTCGCTCTTGTTCCCACGGCTGGAGTGCAATGGCACCATCTTGGCTCACTGCAACCTCCGCCTCCTGGGTTCAAGCGATTCTCCTGCCTCAGCCTCTTGAGTAGCTGGGATTACAGGCACCTGCCACCTCGCCTGGCTAATTTTTGTATTTTTAGTAGAGACGGGGTTTCACCATGTTGGTTAGGCTGGTCTCGAACTCCTGACCTCAGGTGATCTGCCCGCCTCGGCCTCCCAAAGTGCTGGGATTACAGGCATGAGCCTGCACCCGGCCACATTGCTTTATCTCTTGAAATCTTGCAATTTTACAATCATCAAAAATCCTTCAGGCTAGGCATTAGGATTAGGGTTAGGGTAATCCCAGCCCTTTGGGAGGCCAGGGCAGGCGGATCACCTGAGGTCGGGAGTTCGAGACCAGCCTGACCAACATGGAGAAAATCCGTCTCTACTAAAAATACAAAATTAGCCGGGCGTGGTGGCACATGCCTGTAATCTCAGCTACTAGGGAGGCTGAGGCAGGAGAATTGCTTGAACCCAGGAGGCAGAGGTTGCAGTGAGCCGAGATGGTGCCATTGCACTCCAGCCTGGGCAACAAGAGTGAAACTCTGTCTAAAAAAATAAAAAAATTCCTTCAGAACAGAGTCTGCTTTGTCAAGTTAGGTAATCAGACTGAGTCAAGAATAAAGCATGAAAGTAAAGCCACTGTATTGTTTGGAGTTTTATTTTATTTATTATTTATTTTTGGTAAGATTTCTAAACTGGCTTCAAAATTAGTAAATTTCGGAAGAATTTCTGAATACTCTGGTCAAGTAGCAGCCCAATTGGACCTGCTGGCAGGGAGAAGGCGCTTCAGTTCTCCACCTGGGTCTCTGCCTATCTACCTTCTAATTGCTTCTGCTTTCTAGTCCCCACTTAACAATGGAAGATAAAAGTGGAGGCAAGTAAACAGGATAAAATAACTGAAAGACTGCTCCGTGATGGGGCAGAGATAAGCAGTATCAACAGACAGCTGCAGTTAAAACAGAAAACCACCAAGAAAATTTCGTACAATGGGCAGGCTGGACTACAGCCTTAGCCTAAATTTAGAAGTAACTAAAAATAGGAAACATCCTGAGTGGCAGGTTTGAGGTTTGATGGGAGTAAGTTAAGGTGGATGATCGGTGTCCTTGACAGAGAGCCTTGCTGAGTCTCAGGGACCCTGGGGTCCATGTGAGTGCTGGCTGCTGCCTGGCTGCTGGAGGCTGGTCCTGCAGAGCTCCACGGTCTCACAAACTCAAGTGTGCAGACTTGGCCAGGTCCTCCCCTAAGAACCCTGAGTGAGTATGGGATTAGCTTTCAAAGTTGTATTGTTTCTGAAATGCTTTCTCATAGAGAGGTTTGTTTCTTCTATGTGGAAGCATCACAGCCTAGTGGCTAAGAGTAGGGCCTGGGACCAAGTTCTTTGGAACTTAGTCCATTTCTTTGGAACTCAGTCATTGGCCGGGGGGACAGAGTCTTACTCTGTCACCCAGCCTGGAGTGCAGTGGCAGGATCTTGGCTCACTGCAACCTCTGCCTCCTGGGTTCAACTGATTCTCCTGCCTCAGCCTCCCAAATAGCCAGGATTATAGGCACCCACCACCACGCCCAGGTAAATTTTGTATTTTTAGTAGAGACCGGGTTTCACCATGTTGGCCAGGCTGGTCTCAAACTCCTGGCCTCAGGTGATCCACCCGCCTTACCCTCCGAACGTACTGGGATTGTAGGCATGAGCCACCGTACCCGGCCAGAACTCAGTCCATTTCTGTGTTCATCAGCTTCATGACCTTAACCTGGTCATGTTTAATCCCTCCGTGCCTCAGTGTCCTCACCTATAAAATGGGGATAATGGCACCCTATCATCTCACTGGGCTATTGTGAGGACTAAATGACGCATAAAAGTAAAGCGTTTAGAATATTACCCAGTAAGTGCTCAATAAATGTTCTGTATATGAAGCCATTCCCTTATGGGGCACATGAGGATTCCCTGGCCTATGACCAGAGATTGCTCTTTTTCAGCCTTCTCCCTGCCTTCTATGCTGCCTCAGTCTGCAACAGGTGAATTACCTGATAACTAAGTTTATGAATGACACCCTTTTATGTTTTCCTTTCTCAAGTAGAAAGAAATGAATTCTGAGGTTCCTGGGTCCTTTTTCAGAGCTCATGGAGTCATCTAGTCTGGGATGGGGTCTGCGTCTGCATTTGTTCTGGTGGTTGCTTCTAGCGTCCAGCCCTGCTTGGGAGCCACTGCCTTAGGTCACCAGCTCTTCCTGGTTATTGCTCCCCGCCCTTTTTCTTGTCTTGGTGGAATCATAAGATAATTGGAATTTTACAGTGACATGCAAACCTTCTCTAGTTTCTTGATCACGTTTTGTGATCTGCTTCGCTGAGATTTTTTTGTAATGAAAATTT
This sequence comes from Papio anubis, assembly GCF_008728515.1. Lineage (NCBI taxonomy): Eukaryota > Metazoa > Chordata > Mammalia > Primates > Cercopithecidae > Papio > Papio anubis. The sequence goes on along the minus strand of NC_044979.1, from coordinate 166,770,830 downwards.
GTTAGGTGGTCCTGTAGTACATTCTCCATTCTCCCGTTCCTTGGTTTACAAGGGAAGCCTGCTGCATGGGTTGCCACGTTGGCTTAGAAAGCCAGGATCTGCATAAGGAGAGTCTATCCTGAGTGTTCTCTGTAAGACTCAGTTTCCTATCCTTGGCTGTTTGCCATCCCCGAGTTCTAGTTGCAATCTTACTGGAGCTACTTTCATCTGTTTGGGTTTTTTTCAAAGCATTTGTTTTCGTACGTATTGGTAGGAAAAAAAGGGAAGGATGTCTAGGACAAAAAGATAGTTCCTTCAGTGGCTGGTTTTATAAAAAGATCTTAGCAGTGTAGGGGAAGCTAGAATAGGAAGTTGCAGAACTGTATTTGTGTGAGGTTTCAAAAAAGTCTCTCTTATGTTCTTGTGTGATTTATTTTGAATACTGATCTTATCTAGCAATATTAACAATCTGGGCTAGGTAATGCTTTGCTGTGGGGAGCTGTCCTGTGTGTTGATGTTAGACAGTACCCCCGCAAGCCACTACAAGACAATAGTATGCCACCTCCGCAAGTTGTGCCCATCAAACATATTGGCAAAAGGCCACTGGGCAGCAAAATCTCCCCCAGTTGAGAACTACCGGCCTAATTTATTAAAAGGTATAGCTCTATCACCCTGTTAGGAAAATGTTGCAGGGAACATCAGTATAGGAAAGTAAAGCAAATCTAGATGTAAAATAGTTTTTTAAAAAAGTTTTATAGGCCGGGCGCAGTGGCTGACACCTGTAATCCCAGCACTTTGGAAGGCTGAGGCAGGTGGATCACCTAAGGTCAGGAGTTCTAGACCAGCCTGACCAATATGGTGGAACCCCATCTTTACTAAAATTACAAACATTAGCTGGGCGTGGTGGCACACGCCTGTAATCCCAGCTACTTGGGAGGCTGAGGCAGGAGACTCGCTTGAACCTGGAAGGTGGAGGTTGCCATGAGCCGAGATTGTACCACTGCACTCTAGCCTGGGCAATGGAGGGAGACTCCGTCTCAAAAAAAAAAAAAGTTTTATAAAGCATTTGAGAGAATTCCAACACAAATACCCTTTTATGGCCTTGTCTTTCCTTCTTACATCGAGGAGAAAGCAAAGAAAAAATAAATGCAATTATGTAAAAGTAATTATGCAAAACCCCAGCTTTTATGCAAATTATAAGAATCATAGTTCAAGGGACACCATTAGTGTCTTTCCAAAGTTTCAAATGGCTGTTTCTCTCTGTCTCTGGGTTCACGTTCACTTTATTTTTGTGGTACGTACAGCTCTGCTGTGATTGTCCCTAGAATTCCACTTGACCAGTTGGGGCGAAGCACGTGCCTTTGGTTTACCTCAATGAGTAGCCCACAGGATTACATTAAAAGTGCCAGAGGCCAGGTGTTGGTTGTGGCGCACATCTGTAATCCCACCACTTTGGGAGGCTGAGGTGGGAGGATTACTTGAGCTCAGGAGTTTGAGACCAGCTTGGGCAACATAGTGAGACTTTGTCTCTATAAAAATTTAAAAATTAGCCAGGCGTGGTGGTGTGCACCTGTAGTCCCAGCTAATCAGGCAGCTGAGGCAGGAAGATCACTTGAGCACAAAAGGTTGAGGCTGCAGAGATCCTTGATCACACCACTGCACTCCAGCCTGTGAGACAAGCAAGACCCTATCTCTAAAAAAGAAAGTAACAGCCTGGGCACGGTGGCTCATGCCTGTAATCCCAGCACTTTGGGAGGCTGAGGGTGAATCACCTGAGGTCAGGAGTTCAAGACCAGCCTGGCCAACACAGCGAAACCCTGTCTCTACTAAAAGTACAAAAAATTAGCCAGGAGTGGTGGCAGGTGCCTGTAATCCCAGCTACTCAGGAGGCTGAGGTAGGAGAATCGCTTGAACCGGGGAGGCGGAAGTTGCAGTGAGCTGGGATCGCACCATTGCACTCCAGCCCAGGAGACAACAGTGAAACTCTGTCTCAAAAAAAAGAAAAAAAAAAGGTAACAATTTTAAAAATAATAAAAGTTCCAGAGTTCTAAGAGCTGCTTCTTGTTCAAAAAATGGTTATTCCTGCTACTGTGTTGGAGAAAGCCTAGTGCGTGTGGCTAACAGCAGGCCCATGGCATGTTAAAGGCAATTAGGGCCAGCGCTGGAGTTGGAGAGTCAGACCCTTTGATAAACCTCAGGCGTGTCTGTCTGATGCCAAGTGGAAGCCTGTGCTCTGCAGTCCAGACCAATGCCCCTCCTGCAGGAAGTAGATTAAACAGCGTTTGTTGAACAGGAAAGGCCTCTGTGATAGCCGTGAAAGTCGAAGGCACCTTGCTTCAGAGCGAGGAATTGCCAAGCGCTGAGCACGGACAGCCGCTTGGTCTGCGTGGGCGGGACGTGCCTCTGTGCAGTACCCGTGAAGTGTGAGGTTCTATTTTGGTCTGATGTTCCATGGAGATGGCCTGGAGCTCGATTCTGAAAACCAAAGACAGTCAGGCGGCAGGGAGGGGCAGCAAAGGAAGAGGAACTGCACAGATTTCTCTTCCCACAAACAAATATGGTCCAGGGCTTCAGGTTCTCTGAAGTCTCACAGATACCCGGGCAGCACATGGTCCTCTGTTTGTTTGTCGATAACATTTGGAGCCATGCGCGCCTGGTAAACTGTCGGCCTGCTGTGCTTCTTGTCACACAGCACATGGCCTGCTTGGGTGGGCCCTGCTAGGGCCGGGGGCGGGGTAACTTCCAGTGAGATTTGACTGATGACACCGTCAAATCCTGCGTGTGAGAAAAACATGTTTCGGAGACTGAGATGCTCTATTTTGATATTTTTAAAGATTATTAATGTACTTTATATTTGACTTTCACAACAAGCTAACAGGATTAGTAAGTTTTTACGGATTTTTGAATTTCTCTCTCTAGGAAACAAAGACTGAGATTTTGTGACAAGAAGTTATTATTTGTCTACCAAGTTCAAGTTGTAACGTTCCTTTCTCTCTCTTTCTTTCTTTCTCTCTCTCTCTTTTCTCTCTCTATTTTGGTTTATTTTTTAGCTTTGTTGGACGGGTGAGCATTTATGCTGATCTTATTATGGGTGCTTATATGGAATTCTTAAAATCTTACAACAGTAAAATGAGTGAAACGCAAAATAAAATTATATCCTAACGGTTGAGTTCCAGCTAAATATCTTTATAGACAGTGTCTAAGCTTTCTTTTGCCCCCACCCCCAGTCGTTCTTTTTCCATCAGGGATTTAAACTCAGGCATTTAAAAGACTTTTTAAAAGTGTAGTGTTATAATTGTTTCTCTTTGTCAGTGTTTGAATTGGAGGATCTGCTTAAAACACAGTGTTAAGACATCTCACGAGGCCAGAATATTTTTTCTTCCTCCTGTAAGCTTAAGTCTCACATGGACTTGAACGAAGCCAAAGTAGATGTGTCTAATCTGGGTAAACGAAAGGTAAATCTCAACGTAAACTTACACTAATATGTTTGTACTTTCCCAAATCTCCTCGTTGTCTGTCCTGCTAATGGTGTGTGGGAGGTACTGATTGCAAACATTTTCACAGTAACAAAAATATTATTAATGGAAGTAACTTAAAAGGCAAAGCATTGATTTTACCTGTTCACAACAATGAATTTTATTTACAGCATTACCACAGGTTTTTTTTTTTTCTTTCAAGTAGAATTGGGGTTTCACTCTGTCACCCAGGCTGGAGTGCAGTATCACAATCATGGTTCACTGCAGCCTTGAACTCCTGGACTCAAGCGATCCTACTTCTCTAGCCTTTCAGGAGTTTGGGATTACAGTTGGGAGCCACTGCGCCCGGCCCTATGGAGGCTTTTGACTTGGCCTATGGACCCTGTCTGAGAGGGTCCGCAGTCCTGCTCTGGGCTTCTTCATTCCCTGAGGCTTTGTCTCTCTAGATTGAGCCCTCTTCCCTCTCCCCTGCGCCTCTGCTGCATGCCTGGCCATGTGCTCGGTACCGAAATATGGACGGGCATTCTGCTTGCTCTGGCTGCTTCTTTGGCCACTGCCAAGCCTTATCTTCAGTCTTCTCTCTCTGACTGGTAGCAGAGCTGTCGTGCATTGTTTCCTGGTAAGTAGGTGGGGACGGGAATGTCCAGAACAAAGAAGATAATTCCTTCAATTTCTATCATTAGGGGAAAGCCTCTTGCCTACTACTGTTGTGAGTAGTACAGAGGAAGCTAGAATAGGAAGTGGCTAAATTCTGTTTGTATGGGATTTAAAAAAAAAACAAAAAACAAAAAACAAAAAAACCAAAAGTTGACAATGGTGGTGTCTACACTTCTTAAGCTGGGAGTGTTTAGAGAAGGCCCTAAAGTATGGGAGTCAGAACAATGGCCTTTCCCACTTGAATTCCTTCTTCCTGCCATGCTGGTGTCTCTCCTCAGCTTCCTTGAGGTGTACCACAGTCAACTCCTGCGTTTCTGGCTTTCTTGTATCATGCAATTCCCCCTAATCACTTACTGGTTATCTCCTACCACGCAGCAAACTTGCTCACTGTTCTGTGGCTCAGCAGTTTGGGCTGGGCTCAGCTGGTTGGTTGTTCTGCTGATCTTCCCTGGAGTCACTCATGTGGCTCTGTGATCCAGTGGCTTGACTGGGGCTGGAGGGTTTAAGATGGCCTAACTCACTCCCACGTGTGGTGATTAGACAGCTGGGCCACCTTTGCTTGGGGTCTCTCATTGGAGGCTAGCTTGAGATTTCTTTGTATGGTGGGCTCAGAGTTACCAGCAGGGCAAGATCAGAGACTGCAAAGTCACTTGAGGCCTTGGCTCATAATTAACATATTATCTCTTAAGTTGCATTCTGTTGGTCAAAGCAAATCACAACACCAGCCCAAATTCATGGAATGGCAAAATAGACACAAAAGCCTGTGCTTAAAGAGATGAAATAAATAATCACTGTCATCTTTGCAAATGATCTGCTGCAAACTGCATTGCCTATTCTAATTCATTTTATTCAGTTAAGGGTAGAAAACATGACATACGGGGATAAAAAAAATATATGCTTTAGAATCAGATACACCTCCAGTTATTGATTTGTAGGAGTTCTTTTATATTTTAGATGTTAATATTTTGCTAGTTATATGTATTGAAGATAACTTTTTTAGTCTGTAACATGTCTTCTTGTATTTATGGTGCCTTTTTACAAACAAAAGTGTTTAATTTCAGCAAAATCTGAATTTTCAATCTTACATGGTTTGTACTCTTTATATCTTGTTTAAGAAATCTCTCTCTCTCCTGAAGTAATAAACACTGTCTTCTATATTTTCTTCTAAAAGATTTACAGTTTGGGCTATTCACATACTGATTTATATCTCTGGTACTGATTTTTGTCAATGGTGTGAGTTGGGATCCAATGTTATGTTTCTTCATATGGCTACTGTCCTAGCATCATTTATCAAATATTCTATTCCTTTCTCACTGGTCTGCAATGGCACAACTGCTGTATTTCACATTTCCATATACAGATGGCCCCCACTTTTTTTTGTTTGTTTTTGAGATGGCATTTCACTCTGCTGCCCAGGCTGGAGTGCAGTGGCACAGTCTCAGTTCACTGTAACCTCCGTCTCCTGGGTTCAAGTGATTCTCCTGCCTCAGCCTCCTGAGTGGCTGGGATTATAGGTGTGTGCCACTACACCTGGCGAATTTTTGTATTTTTATTGGAGATGGGGTTTCACCATGTTGGTCAGGCTGGTCTCGAACTCCTGACCTCACGATCCGCCTGCCTCGGCCTCCCAAAGTGCTGGGATTACAGGTGTGAACCACCATGCCTGGCCAGATGGTCTCCAATGTATGATGATTTGACTTAATGATTTTTTGACTTTGTGATGGGTTTATTGGGGCATAACCCCATCATAAGTTGAGGAACCTCTGCATGGGATAGAGGCACTGTTTCTGAGCTCTCTGTTCTGTTAGCCTGTTCTGCACTGCTTTAGATTACTGTAATTTTGTAATATGTTTTGAGATCTGGTAGGTAAAATCCCCTAATCTTGTTTTTCTTTTTTAAAACTGTCTTTAGTGTTATTGGCCTTTTTTTCTTTCATAAAATATTTAGTTCCAAGAAGAATGTTGCCATTGTGGTCTGCATCCATGCAGATTCTTTGGTATTGCTTAAAACTTATACTGTGGCCTGATATGTGGCCAATTTGCATAAATTGCTAATTTTTATGGAAAATGTATATTCACCAATTTCTTGGGTATAGGTTTGAAACGCATTCATGGATCAAGCTGTATAATTACTGATGTTTACGTATTCAGTATCCTGACTAATCGATTGTATCTGACATTTTTGAAACTTTCTTTATGTTTGCCTAATACAGTTTTCCAACCTTTTAATCTTCTGTGTCTTTTATGTTTAAGTCTGTCACTTCCATACAGCATGCCGCTGGGGCTTTGTTTTGCACTGTTTTTTTCTATAATCTAAACATGAAATTTAAGTATTATGTTAGGCTGTCTTACATTTGTTTAGAATATCTACATATTTTTATTTGTTTCTATTATCTTGTTTTGCTCAATTTGTCTCACTTGTTTTTCTTTTCCTTTCCTGTCCTCTTCCAGGTTGCATTGATAAATTCTGCTTTCTCCTTTCAACCTATATAATCTATTTCTGTTCTTTTAGTGGTTGATCTTAAAATTTTAACATGAGTATTAACAGAAACCAAAGTTAGTGTTTCTAGTTCCCTCTTGCATAAAATTATGAAATGGCTTTAAATATAATCATTTCCACCATTGTTTTAGTTGCAGTTTGTATTTTTTTTTTTTTTGCCCCCAAGTACCTTTTTTGGGGAGTTGGGGGGGAGTTGTCGTATATACTAAGACTTATCTGTGTGTGTATCAGCTGTTTATCATTTTCACTTGTGTACCAGATCTTTCTTTCCTCACCTGAAAGTACATCCTTTAGAGAACTTTTTCAGTGAGTTTCTGTTCTTGGTAAACTTTCTCATTCTTTGTTTCTCAAAAGTCTTTATTAAAGTCTCTTTCTTGGGTAATATTTTAGCTGAAAATGCAATTCCATTTTGATAGTTTTAACATTTGAAGATTTCTTTAGGAGCTCTAGTAAGGTAATGTCTTCAGATAGATGTTCTAGTCTTTTCTCATTTCATCAATTTACGTCTCATCTATTGAGTATTTCCTTTCATTGGTTATAGTTTCTATTTCTAAAATTTCTATTAATTTACTTGGTGTTTTTTGAAATTATCTCTTTCTTCTTCTGTTCTATTATTATTATTTTTGAGATGGAGTCTCACTCTGTCTCCCAGGCTGGAGTGCAGTGGTGCAGTCTTGACTCACTGCAACCTCTGCCTTCCGGGTTCAAGCGATTCTCCTGCCTCAGCCTCCCAAGTAGCTGGGATTACAGGCACGTGCCACCACCCCCGGCTAATTTTTGTATTTTTAGTAGAGATGACATTTTCACCATGTTGGCCAGACTGGTCTTGAACTCCTGACCTCAGATGATCCGCCTGCCTCAGCCTCCCAAAAGTGCTGGGATTACAGGCATGAGCCACCGTGTCCGGCCCCCTTTCTTCTTCTTTTGAAAAAGTATTTTAAGCATACTTACTTGATATTCTACATCTGATCATTGCGGTATCATTCCTTGGGGGTCTGATTTTGTCCATTACTGTGTCTGTTGCTTCTTGCTCGTAGTGATGCGTTGCCTGTTGTGTTTTATAATATGGGATTACGGGTCCTTGTTTGACCAAGCTCTATCTCTGGGTATTATGATATCATCATTAAGGGTGAAATCTTCCAGAGTAGATTTGTTTTTGCTCCTACCAGATGCCTTGGAATGCAAACACATGAAGTCAGTCCTATGACTAGAATCTCAGGGAACAGGCCAAGCCCTGTGGCTCATGCCTGTAATCCCAGCACTTTGGGAGGCTGAGGCGGGCAGATCACCTGAGGTCAGGAGTTCAAGACCAGCCTGGCAAATATGGCAAAACCCCATTTCTACTAAATATACAAAAACTAGCCAACATGGTGATGGGCATCTGTAATCCCAGCTACTCAGGAGGCTGAGGCGGGAGAATCACTTGAACCCAGAGGGCGGAGGTTGCAGTGAACTGAGATCACACCACTGCACTCCAGCCTGGGTGACAGAGTGAGAATCCGTCTCCCAAAAAAAAAAAAAAAAAAATCTCAGGGAAGAAACCTGCTGTGTTCCCTTTCCATTCTCCTACCCCAAAGTATAGGCAGAATTTCTTTTTCCATCTCTTTTTCTTTTACCAGTGAGCACTTTTTTCTTGTAGTCTATGTCTTTTTAGACGGAGAGGTGTCGCCCCTCAGGGGAACCATATGAATGTGGGAAATTCACTTCTAACTCCCGAAGTTATATTGACCCAAGCCCTGTTTTCTGTATCATATATCATGGGCTTACAGTTAAAACCAAAGGCTCCAGGGCAGTGGTCTCAAACTGGGTGGTGCTGCTGTTGGGAAATGTGTGGGTGCATTTTTGATTATCACAGTGGCAGTCAAGTCCTAATCGTTTGGTACTCAGAAGCCAAGGAGCCTAGTGCCAAGTGTCCCTACCAAGTGCACAATTCTATCCCAAAAGAGCTGTCACCCTGCTAACACTAACAGGTTCTCACACCCTTTGGGAAACACTGCTTTAGGGCTTGGGGATTGATGGATATACTTAGGCTGCCATAGCATGGACACTACTCTCCTTCGTTTATCAACTTTATCTTTTTCATTTGGGCTTTGGAGAGTTTTTGGAGCTCAGCTTTGTTTAAAAAAGACATTTGTTTTACTTTATTTAGCATTTCTAAGTGTTTTGTAGAAGTAGGTTTATTTGTTTGCTCTTCAGGAAACCTGGCTCTCACAGTATTATTAAAAATGAAAATCCAACCAGGCACTGTAGCTTATGCCTGTAATCCCAGCACTTTGGGAGGCCGAGGTGGGCGGATTCAGGAGTTCAAGACCAGCCTTACCAACATGGTGAAACCCTGTCTCTACTAAAAATACAAAAGTTAGCTGGACATGGTGGTGGGCGCCTGTAATCCCAGCTACTCGGGAGGCTGAGGCAAGAGAATCACTTGAACCCAGGACGCAGAGGTTGAAGTGAGCTGAGATTGCACCACTGCACTCCAGCCTGAGTGACAAGAGTGAAACTCCGTCTCAAAACCAAAACCAAAGGAAAATCCTTTTACTTCCTTTCCCACTATTTAATGAGCATCAGCTATCCTAGGCATTGTGAGCAATGGGATGGGCGGGGTTGCAGCATTTCTCTGCACAGTCTGTGGCTTGTTCAACTCCAGGAGGTTGTGATTCTGCAGACCACAGTGTGAAGGGGGCCCATGTCCGTCGTGCCTCCTGGCTGCTCTGGACGTCGCACTGAGGATGCTGTCGTTCCTGTGATCAGAGCACTCAGTGCTGTTGCCATTGTGTTCCCAGACGAGCTGGTCAGATGTTCCAGATCAGGGATGAATACTTGTACCTAGGTCATTGCCCCTGTGCAAAATATTCAAGCACTTTTGCTTTGGCAATAACAGTTGACATAGATGATATCTGCCAAGTTAACTGAGCTTCCTTCTTTGACCACTACCCCCTTAAGAGCAAGTAATGAGTGATCGAATAATGAAAAGAAACACAAGAAAATCCAAGAGCCAGAGCCAAAAGGTGGGGAAACAGACAGAAACCTCTAAGCCATTCAGGGTACACTCACTTAGTTGGTGCTTCATTCCAGAGAAGAAAGGGACAGTAGGAGGCAGCATGGGTGCCAGGTTTGCTCAGAGGCCCATTTCCTCCCTAACTTTCCTGGCCAGTGTGGACCTGAATAGAAAGTGTTGCCAAGCAGCTTATGGCTGTAATGGTGTCATTGGAGCAAGGCAGCCACTTTGCAGACTGAATCTTTCATCTAAAGCATCAGAGGCTCCTTCTGCTCCCATTTCTTCTCTTTCCTTCTCTCTTGTCTGGTTATATTGATAGTGCTCTAGTCCATGATCCAGTGCCTCATATTGTAGGACAGTGGTACTCAAACTACTGTCTTCTTAGCTGCAACTAGAGAAAGTTTTTGATGTTCTAGAGTCTTTCTATTCCAAGTGTGGCCCATGGACCTGCAGTTTTGATTAGTATCATTCGGAGCTGGTAAGACATGCAGAATCTTAGGCCCAACCCCATGCCTACTGAATGGGAATCTGCATTTAACATATTCCCCTGGGGATCCAGATGCTCCGTCAGTTTGAGAAACACCCCAGGGGAAAGTGATCCTCACATTCTCTTCTCAATGTGGAGAACCACTGTAGAGAACCACTGTGGTAGGCACTCAGTAAATAGCAAAGGAGGAAAGTTGTTTGTACTTTTGCACAGAATATCATGGGAAGAGCAGGTATTATAAGATGTTTATAGTTTGCCAGACTTGGCAAAAACAGATGTTGCAGGATTTTTCAGGTAATGAATGTGGGACAGTCATTTTTTTGGTTGTACTGTTCTCAGTATGGCTTGTTTATTTTAGTAATTAATGAATTAATTAATCAATTTGCTACTTGTAAAATCAACAAAACCAGTTAATTTTTTAGTATATTATATATGTATTCTTTTATTATAAACTATTATTGTCTTAGCTTAGGCTGCTATAACAAAATACCGTAAATTGAGTGGCTTAAGCAACAGTCATTTATTGCTTATGGTTTTAGAACCTGGGATTCCCCATCATCTGGGTACTAACCAATTCAGTTGCCTGATGAGGGCTCTTTTCCTGGCTTACAGACAGCTGCCTTCTTACTATGTCATCACATGGTGGAGAGAGAACGAACTCTGGTTTCTCTCTCTTCTTACAAGGACACTAATCTCATCCATGGGGACCTCACCCTTATGACCTCATCTAAACTTAATTATTTCCCAGACATCCCTCTTCTAACTACTATTACAATGGGGGTAGGTCTTCCACATAAAAATTTATATGGGGGGAGACAAAGACATTCAATCCACAATTATTATTTATTATGAAAAATATAAAGTAATAATACTAGTTCTAACAGTAACAACTGTCATTTGAATTTGATTGAGCCAAGGTGATGGAGCTTGTACTTGGAGGGTCTTACAGTATGTGTACACGTCATGAGCGGGATTCCTTGTCCCCCTCACACAGGGTTGGCTTTTAAGCAATTACTATCCATGTTGACCCACATTTTCTTCTGATTTCATGTGACAGGGCACAGCCTCTGCAGCGAGCAGGGCAGCAGTGCTGAGACCGCTCCAGAGGAGACCGAGGGGCCAGACTTGGAATCCTCAGATGAGACTGATCATAGCAGCAAGGTGAGAGATTTTCATTTTCACATCCCATGCCTTGAACCACTGAAGAATCACAGCTGACAACGTCACCTACGCAGCTGTAGGTGGTTACCAGGCCTCTCCATGGATGAAGTGTTTTTACTTCTGAGATGTTGCTGAATAGCAGGATATGAAATCCAAATTACAGCCTTGGTAACAAACCTGTATGTGAGAATATAGGGCAGAAATTACTCGTAATGCAATAAAATCCCTTTTCTTTAATTTCTACCGCTGCTGGAGCTCCCAGTGAATGCCATAATTTTATGCCATTTCCTTATTACATCTTCATTTGTGTAGGATGAAACAGCATCCAAAGTATGTGAGATTCAGTCAGCTATGCTTTCTTGCTACTTAGGGTTTCTGTAATGAACTCCTTTTGAATCACCTGCATTCAGCTCTTGTTAAAAGTGAGCAACTTTTATGTTAAAGGGAAAGAAACCGTATTTTAAAATTAATCCAAATACACTTTCCCTTAGTTGAACATAGTAAGAAAGTTCTTCTTCTGACTCTTTGGTGCAAGACACTGAAATCGTTGCCCATAATTTATCCTGCGTCTATTCCACTTCATAAAGTGTTCCATGGGTCAGCAGCCTCTTTTCACCACAGTCTTCAAAACACAACCCAACTTAAAATCTCTGTGTTACCTGAATCCAAAGACATGCCCCCTCCTCCCCAAAAAGCAATTGCATGTGATTATGGTTCTATACTTATCTTTTTCTATAATGTTGAGATATTTACATTCCTCTGCGATCTCAATTTTTTGCTTGACACTTACTAGTCACTTAACCTAAGCAAATCATGTAACTTTATACCTTTGTTTTCTTATCTGCAAAATTAGGGTGATTCTTGCCTTTGCTTGGAGATTGGATTTTTGGGTGGGTCAAATAATATGAGAAAGCACATTGATAACTGAAAAATGCTTTTCAAACATAAACTATTATTTTGAAAACCTACATTTGTACATTTCCTGTTTTGATTCCCTCTGTATGTGTATATTCTGTAGGACTTTCTTGTGTGCACATATTTGATTCTTCAGTGTCTTTTATCCATATTTGTTTCTCTTTCCTGACTGTAGGATCTTCATTCTCAGTGTCTTTTTAAGTTGGGCACAATATAAAAGCAACATTATTTGAAAGCAACATTAATATTTATAGACTGAAAGGCATTATGTTGTTGGTTGTTAATTAAAAAGCAGATCATTGGAAATGCAGGTGTTTCCTTTTAAGGCAAATTTTAAAAACCAACTGCTTAAAGTTACTTTTTATTTAGGTGATCCTTACATTTCTTTTACCCACTTACTTTTGTGGGGTCGGTCAGTTGTCCTCAGGAGAAACAGATATTTCTATACTGATGTAAGACAATTTGAAGGGTATCTATTAAGTTACTATATTATGGGAACTAAAAATATTAATTTTCAATTTCTAACTGGATTTAGGCAAACAGCAATTTTTCCTGTATCTAAAACATTTATTTCTGAACACTTAAAAAGTATTGGATCCAAAATGATTGGATCCTTTTTACTTTACCGTAATAGTCAGTGTTCTCATCTCCTTGTGGATTTTGAGAGAGATCGTTTCCGTGTTAAATATAGTGAGTCATGAGGTCATACACAGAGTCCTGTATAATGTGAGGGTCTGGTTTGGAGGGGACGGAAGAGGCTCCAGGGCTTTGCTGACTGGTCCCATGTGTCACTCTAACTCCACGGTTCTTTTTCCAGAGAACAAGGCTCTCGAACTTATCTGGAACACAAGGGGTCAAATACAGAAATAGATGGTGCTGTTCGAAGATTTTCTTGTAGAAATTCTTAGTGGGCTTTCTAAAAAGGGACAGAATTTTCTCAAAATTATTGACAAGCTACTCGGGAGGCTGAGGCAGGAGAATTGCTTGAACCTGGGAGACGGAGGTTGCAGTGAGCCGAGATCACGCCACTGCACTCCAGCCTGGGAGACAGAGTGGGACTCCATCTCAAAAAAAAAAAAAAAAAAAGATTAAGAAGTTTGGGTGGTGATTTGAATATTTTTGAAGATCATGCAGTAGACTGCATTCAAGCCATAAGCTGGTATTTCATTCTGCTAGGTTGGATATGGGGAGCACTGTGTGTCCGAAATACTTCCTAGTTTTGCTTTGATTCAGACTTCATCTTCTTTATTTGAAAGTTTGTTATGCAACCCAAATTAGTTAGCTAAAATAACCTTTGGTCAATTAAATTTCTCACTTAAGATATTTGAACACAAAAAGCTTAAATGAGCAGTTCTTGGTGACTGGGTTCTACTGTGTGTTAGTAATAATAAATGAGAAGTAATACTTATTTAAGGGCTTGTATATGTTAAGTACTGTTCTATATAAATTCATCTTAGCCTTATAACACCCTTGAGAGAGATACTATTATTTGCCCTATTTTATAGATGAGGGCACTAGAACAGAGAGGTTAAGCGACTTGCTGAAGGTCACACAGCTCTGTAATGACAAAACCAGGATGCAAGCCCAGTTTGCTCCAGGTCTTGTGTTGTTAATGGCTATGTTAAAACTACTTTGTGTCCAGACTGTTAACATCTGGTGTTAAATACCAGGCTTCATAAAAAGAAGGCATTAATTTATTAGTGGTGCTGTAGGCCATTTATATATACAGCCATAAACCACTTAAATTTTTTCCTAATGCTTAATATTTCTGTGTGTCTCTTTTTATGATTTAAAGTTAGAGCAAGCAAACACCTTAAGTTTCTTGATTAAGGCTAAATATTTTTTGATGCATCTCCTATATAAGTGTGAAATTTTCTTGAGAATAAACTGAAAATTAATTTTGAAATCATTAGCTGTCTAAACTTGGAAGCATGATTTAGCCTTGTCTGAATGCACCAGGCTGAGTGTAGAGATGTAAATATGTAAATAACTAAACAAACAGAAACAAATAATCACTTTTTATTCCAGCTGAACATGTTAGAGCTGTTGATTTTGTTTAATGTTCTTGGTTTCTTTCTAAACGGGCTGTTTTGCATAATATTGGTCAGGATAAAGAAAAAGCATGTTGGAGTTCTGTGCTTTTCACTTGTATTGAATAGCAGTTTTTGCTATGTGTGGCCTTTTAGAATTGAGCAAGTAAATAATTGTATGCTTGTTGTTGAGCGTGGTGGTACTGGAATGTCACAGCCACTGGGGAAGGGCGGGGGAACATCACACTGCAGGGACAGTCTAGCAGCCTTTCTGTTTCTGAGCCGCCTCCTTTCTCCTGTGACCGTGGGTGACAACCTCAGAAAGCCTCATCACCGCCGGCTACTTTTTTCTCTGCTTCTCATTGAAAACTCTTGTTTCTGGAAATGAATGCTAATTAGCTTCAGGGCAGCGCGGTCATGTGTCATGCATTCCAGGCCTCCTGGCAGCTGTGATTTTGTTTTCCATGTAGCAAATGTATGAGAATAATTTTCAGGACATTTCCATTAAGAATGACTTTTTTTCTTTCTAATCCATATTGTTTTTGTCTCAGAAATGTCTGCTTTTATAACAAAGCATGAGTGGAACAATGTGAAACTATCAACGTTCAAAACACACACACGCACACACCAAACTTTTTTTTAGTTGCCTGCTCCTGACTCAGTGTGGAATGCCTTGAAAGTCGTCGGAGCCAGGCAGGTTTAGTATTCCTGTGCAGTGCAGGATGCTGGCCAATCAGCTGATCTCGGACTGCAGGGCAGAGACGCTTGCATCCCGGGAGGCATTCAGTGCTTTGTTTTCTTGCCAGTTTCAGCTCTCCCTTTTTGGAACTTTTGTTGTTTAGCCAGGTGAAATCAAAGCCTGAGTTCTGGTCCACAGTTTAGCCTTTTGACAGCTTCCCAGAGGGCAATGGTGGGAAACGAGTGCAGCTCTGGGGTTGCACCGTCGCTGTCCTTGCTGCGTTGAGACGTGGCCGTAGATTTTCATGGGAAAACCAGCATGGGACGTCCATATGAGAGGATGCTCTCTTCGGAGCTAGGAGGCGTTTGGTGCTCTGGGAATATTTTAAGAAACTTCTGTCTCCGTGCTGAACACGTCAGGTGGTAGAATTAATTACCATGAGAATACAGTCCTGATGATGTCTGCACTGTGGAAAATAAAGCGCAAGCCCAGGATTGAAAACAATGACAAGTCCGGTGACTCTATATATCGAACACTTCATCTGGTGAGCGCCTTTGCTGTTTGAATCCTATCTGGCTAGGTTTGATTATGTTATGACTTTCTAGCTCAGTTGTTTTTCAATCCAAATGACAGTGATTATACCTTTCCCATTTCCCCATATTCTGTCCTTTTACCCTCTGGATCCCCTTGTTCATAAAGTCTGTATTGTAGCCTTTGGTGGGGAGATTCGGAGTTGGTATGGAGTTGAATTTGCCTAGCGTCTTTATGTTTTTCTACTCTTTCATACTTAAATGGCAGAAAGCTGTAATCTGCATTTTTTTTTTTGTTTAATTAATTGTCAGTTGCAATTTTTGCCTTTGTTTTGGTTATTGAGATTTTGATTGTGTCTTGTGTTATGTGCGTGGTGAGACTCTCCCATCCCCCCTCAGAACGGGCAGTCTGAGTAATCGGCAGGGAGGTCTGGAAATAGGATGTTCAATTTGTTTCCTTTTATAAGGCTTGAGGTGTTTTTGACTTTATTTCTGCTTCCTTGAAAGAGAGATAGATATAGAAGGGTTGGCTCAGGGGACATGTTGTTGGTTTGATGGCAACTGACCTATTTGAACAGGTCTAGTCTTACAGTAAATGTTAACTCTCCAGTAAGGAAGTGTAGTGGGGTAATGGCAAGAAATAATTTATCAAAATCAGATTCAACCTTTTGATAGTTTATTATTAATAGCGCAGTCTGTCGACTATTAGACATTGTGTCATTTAATCAAACTTAAACTTCTACAGCGCGTGCACCTGATTTGCTCAAATAAGCCTTCTTCCTTCTTGGATATTTCTTCTTTGAAGTTTGCTCAACAGGAAACTGAAAAGGTGATTGAGAACCTTAGGGATTACCATTGTACATCAGGTCTCTGAAATTATGGAGCGCATTGTCCCCAAAAAAAGCTTAAGTAAAGGCTATAAGATTTTAGGCCACTCTGGCCCCTTTTAAATCTGTGGGATGTGTTAAATCGGTCAGACTCAAAGAACAGTTTTAGAACTGTGAACTCATCTAGAGTTAGAAATTGCCTTTGGTGGTTGCATAACAGGAAGAGCTTAAACAGCTGGGTGGCTTGAGTTGATAGTGTGTACTTAAAAGTCTACCCCCCTCTTTTTGTACTTTCTTTTCATCTTCCACAGGAGGAAAGCAGCATTCTAAACATTGAGCATCATGCTGGTCTCAGTAAAGTGGCCCATTTCCTCTTGCCATTGTCCTCTCCTTGTCTGTATGTTGGTTGGATAATTCTTAGTCCTGACAGTGGAAGAGCTCTGCTACCCTTTAACAGTTTTAAACTCTCAAAATGCCTGTAAGTGCTTTTTTGGTTTTCAGGGTGACTGATTACAGTCCTCAAGCAGGGGAGAGGTTTGTATTTGCCCCACTGGAGAAACCTGGTCTGTCTTCCCCTTGCTGGAGCCCTAAGCTGCTTGTCCCACATCCAGGATACTTGGCTTTTGGGAGCATGTTGGGAACTTCCCATTGAGGCGACCTTTCTGGGCACCTGTGGCGACACGCTTGGTGTGGGAATGACTAGGATGCCATCTCTAACACTCAGTGGGGGAGCGGGGCAAAGCCCTGCACCCAGCTCCTCCTACATTCTACCTCGTGGCTAAGCTGCATGGAGAAGGGCCTGATGGATTTGATGTAAAGAAGTTTGACCACAGTAAAGAGGGAGGGGGATTTAAAAGCTGAGCCCCACAGTACGGAAAAATCTCTAGCTTAGAGGTGTTCTAAAGAAAACCTGCGTTTCATAATTCCTTCCAAAAAAATTTTGGGGGGTATTAGTTTAATCAAACAGAATTTTCAAACTTGATGACATCCTTTTAAGTTTTTTCCAAGCAAATTTTAAGAGCCTTGTATATAACACCCCTTAACATGTATGTGCATTATAACTTGTAATTATGCATATGGTACCTTTTTATTCTTTATTCAAATAACATGCAGTTGACAGTAAAGAGATTACATCCATTTGGACTCAGTTCCTTGTGCTGCACCTGAGGGTTGGTGCCTTGAGTCTTAAATAGGGTTGCCAGTGGGGAAACCGCTTTGCCTCTTACTCAACTTGAGAGACCACTCAGCTAAGTCTATCCTAGGCTTAGGTTGTATATAAAGAAGAGATATTTAAGGCTGTGAAATGTCCAAAGAGGACCCAAGAGAATTTTAGCTGTCCCCTGAGATGCTAAAGGTGTTTCCTAATATAATCCAGAACTTAGCTCTTGTTGTCTGAGGGTGAGGTTGGGGTAGGAGACAGCTGGATTTAGAGCACTGAAGCCCTAGCCTGCATCCTATTAACCTGAGCTCACCCCACACGCCTGCTTCAAAGTAAGGATGCCAAACCTCAGAAGTGGTAAACTTTACGTAGACCAAGTCAGAAACCCTGTTCACACTCTTAAAAATGGAATTCTCCAAGTATTTATGGTAGAACAGATGGAATGAGAACCCATTGATGAGGTGTGAATTGGAAGCACAAAGGAATATGTTAGGTTCCTTTGTCTTTTGGATTTCCTGCCTTTGATATGTGTCAGATCCCCATGTTTGTAACGTTTTGCCTTTTGTGAATCACGGATTTCACACGGGCAGTTTGCCTAAATGATAGAAGGTGTGCTGTGCCTCTATGGCAGGTCCTCAGATAACGTTTTGTTCAACATCATTTCATTATAACGTTTTTGTGAAAAAAATTGATTTCTGACCAGGACCACTGTCTATGTGGAATTTGCATGTTCAATCCAGGTCTTCATGGGTTTTCTCTGGGTACTGAGTTTGCTCTCACGTCCCAAAAACGGGCACGTGGGATGAATTGGCATGTCTCAGTGATCCCTGAGTGTGTGTGTGTGTGTTTGTGTGTGTGCACCCCGTGATGGAATGGCATTCTATTCAGGCTTGGTTTCTGCCTTGCACCCTGAGCTGTCAAGATAGGCTCCAGTCACCCATGATCCTGAGCTGGAATAAGTAGGTTGGAAAATGAGTGAATAAATGAATACAAATCATTATAAAATAAAAATTTGTAAACTATACAATCATACAAATGCATAGCAGTAAACTATGCAGTACAAAAGTATTCAGAGATCCTGCCAAAGTTGTTCTTGCTAGTCTTTGAACTGCATGGTGGTAGGAGGTGCTCCTTAAAATTTTTGCTTTGCAAACATTTATTGCTTGACTTAACACATTACTGCTGTGACCACTATCACTCACCAGTTCACCAGCAGTTGGGTAAATAGTTCTCTTAACTTGTTTTTATTTATCTTACTTAAATGTGTATCTAGCTTACATTTATTTCAGTGTTTAATATTCAGAGTCTTTTGGTCTTTATTTAGAAGTGTGGTGATTTTTTGTGTGACCAGAAATGTGCTATAGGAACTTAACTTGTTTGTATCAATTAGCCTACGGTAAAAATGGTTTCTTTATGCCATTTAAAGTCAATTTCCAAGAACCTATAAACCACGTGAAGTAAGGACTCACTGTATTAGACTGCAGTGAAGGATGTATTTGCTATGAGCAGTAGCTTTCCCATTAATTCTGTGAAAAACAGACAGCTGTGGTTACAGTTGGAACCTTTAGAAAAGCATGGTATAAAGAGAGGTGCCAATTATACATTTGTTGTGTTAGGTGCCTTTGCCAGGTACCAAATCAAAGCAACCATGGAGAGTTTGGGATAAGATAAGGGCAGGGAACAGTTAGTTGTCAGCTGTTACCACTGTCTGTCCATGGATTTTTATTTTGTCAAGGGTTTGCTTTCTTTCTTATTATGACTATGTTATAATGAGTTTTCTATTACAGTTATCAGTGGATCATCTAAAAGACACATGAAGATTTTTGCTAAAATGGATGTATTTGTTCCTATGTAATTTTTAAGACGAAGCCCTATTTGACTGTATTATTTAATGATGATTTTGAGTTAGTGAAATTCTAGCATAACTAAATAAAATTGTTTAGTTTATTTCTACTGAAACAAGCTTTGATCAAAAACACATAGTTTTTCTTTTTTAACAGCCCTGTTGAGATATAATTTACATACCATACAGCTCAGCCCATTTTGGTCAATTTTTCCAGTCGGTCACCTAAGGGAAAATTGTTTGTGTCAGAAACATGCATTTCTACAGAAAACACTGGATAGTGCCACTGAGAGGTGACTGACACCTTCTGGCACATAAGACCAGGGTTAGTGCTAGCAACGAATAAGCTGTGGTGATTGTAAGAGAATTAGCATAATAATTATGTGGATGTGGGTCCTGGCTCTCCTCTGTCCTGTCGTGCCACTGCGGCTAATGCATTCTTGGTAGGTTCTGATTTTCCCTGTCCTTGCCTCATCTTTATTCCAGACTTCCTTCCCTTTTGGATATGCCAATGAGGGAAAGGCTCTTCAATGTTAGCTGCCTTCCTCTGTGTTTAAAACTGCTCCATGGCATACGCTTGATTTTAGCTTTTCTGCCTTACACAAAACACCAGCCTTGACTTTCAGCTCTGTGCACCAACTGTTGTTTTTGGGAGGATATTCTCATGTTCTTGCCGGGTAGATGGGTGAGAGAAGAAGTTATTATTTATTTGCACCGGGATTTACTGGAAATACTTTGTGCCTAGAGTTGAATTAGACAACAGAAGCAGAGAGAGAAGTGTAAGAAGGGCAGCCACTCGCTTCAAGAAAATTTCTGGGGCCAGGCACGGTGGCTCACGCCTGTAATCCCAGCACCTGGGGAGGCCGAGGCGGGTGGATCACGAGGTCAGGAGGTCCAGACCATCCTGGCTAACATGGTGAAACTCTGTCTCTATTAAAAATACAAAAATTTAGCCAGGCGTGGTGGCAGGCGCCTGTAGTCCCAGCTCCTCGGGAGGCTGAGGCAGGAGAATGGCGTGAACCCAGAAGGCAGAGGTTGCAGTGAGCCGAGACCATGCCTCTGCACTCCAGCCTGGGCGACAAAGCCAGACTCTGTCTCCAAAAACAAAAGAAAGAAAATGTCCATCAAACATTCATTGAGTGGTGCATTGGAACAAGTTTTAGTGAATGAAATTTTGTGCTACTGCATAGCCTCTAGAGCAATTACACGGAGAGCTTTAAAAAATACTGATATCTGCATATCCCATGCCAAAGATTCTGATGAAATTGATCTCTGGTGTTCACGGGCATTGGAATGTTGAAAAGCCCTCTAGGTGATTCTCATAAGCAGCCAAAGTGGAGAACTACTGGTCTCATGGGTTTTTACAGTAGCCCATGCTTTGGAGAACTGTTTGTGTAACTGCAAAAGTTGGAATTTTAGAATCCTGGAATCCTAGATTTCAAATGGATGACAAAATATGTGCAACCTTTATGGTCTGCACCTGATTCATCCCCGGTAGGTGTGGAGACTGGGATCTCCCGTTGAGGCCCATTTTAGGGCTAATTCCCTTATTCTTAAAGGGGAGTGGTATCTTTTTGCCTTTGGAGAAGGTGGAGAGGGAGAAAATTTTTTTAAAGTACGGGTATCTTTCTTAATCTAGAAAGTTGACTCAGTGTCCATTTTTAACAGGAAGAACCTTAGCTTGTAAAATCATCTTTGCAACATTGCAAAGTAGATTGTGTACTGAACTGGGAGTCTGATAATTAATTAGGCTTGTACCTTGGGTGAAATGCAGCTAAGTTTTATGTCTCCTGATTTATCAACTTCTGGCTTGGGGAGTGGTTGAGATCCATAGGCTTTGGAACCAGATTGCCTGGTTCAAATCCCAGCTCTGCCACTTATGTACTGCATCATCTTGGATGAGTTACTTAACCCTTCTGGGCTTCCGTTGTCCTTCCTGTGTGAGCAGGTGAAATGCATCAGACCGGCGTAGGCGTGTGGTAAGTGATTAGTGTATGGTAGCAATTGTTATCCTGGTTGTTTTGAGCATTCAAGAAGTTCTCCTAAATGTGGAGCAATTTGTGGAAACACAAGGCAACATTCATATGTGACATTTCATTAACCAGGAAGAACACATCTAGGCGGTCCAGGTGTCAGGTGCGTCTAATGAGGGATAATGACCTCTGCCTTCCCTTCCCCGCTGTGCTCTGAAGAGTACAGAACAGGTGGCTGCATTTTGCCGCAGTTTGCATGAGATGAACCCCTCTGACCAGAGCCCATCTCCTCAGGACTCCACGGGGCCTCAGCTGGCGACCATGAGACAACTCTCGGATGCGGATAAGCTGCGTAAGGTGATCTGCGAGCTTCTGGAGACAGAGCGCACCTATGTGAAGGTATGTTTCTTCCCCTCCCCTCCCTCTGCCTCGTAAAGGAGAAGTCTGTTTTGCTGGTTTTCACTAACAGCTGAGTCAAACTGTGGTCATGAAGAGTGTCTTGGGTTCTCCTGGAATTTTGCCTTTACTCTGAATGTTAAAAGCTTGTTTTGAGTTGTTGTGTTTTTTTAAGATAGTCTCACTCTGTTGGCCAGGCTGGAGTACAGTGGTGTGATCATAGCTCATTGCAGCCTTGACCTCCTGGGCTCAAGTGATCCTCCCCGCTCAGCCTCCTGAGGAGCTGAGACCACAGGTGCACACCACCATGCCCAGTCCCGTTTTCTATTTTTTGTAGACAGGGAGTTTCACCATGTTGCCCACACTGGTTTCGAACTCATGGGCTCAAGTGATCCTCCCACCTTGGCTTCCCAAAGTGCTGGGATTATAGACATGAGAGCTACCACGCCCAGCCTCCTTGTGATTTTTTTTTTTTTTTTTTTTTTTTTTTTTTAAAAGACGGAGTCTCGCTCTGTTGCCCAGGCTGGAGTGCAGTGGCGGGATCTGGGCTCATTGCAAGCTCCGCCTCCCAGGTTCATGCCATTCTCCTGCCTCAGCCTCCTGAGTAGCTGGGACTACAGGCGCCCGCCACCACGCCTGGTTAATTTTTTTGTATTTTTAGTAGAAACGGGGTTTCACCGTGTTAGCCAGGATGGGCTCGATCTCCTGACCTCGCGATCCACCCGCCTCGGCCTCCTAAAGTGCTGGGATTACAGGCGTGAGCAGCCCGGCCGCCTCCTTGTGATTTTTAAGGAAGCCTAGCAATTCTTAGAGCAGTTCATTTATGTGTGTGTGTGTGTGTGTGTGTGTGTTTGACCTAATAAGAAAGCTAAATTTAATTTTTTAAAAAGTTGATGGTATGATCTTCCTAATCTAATTAGAGTCTAGCCAGAAGAGTGTCAGGTCTGTTGTCTTTGTGTTATCACTTGTTTTGACACCTGGTCACATTCCCCATGAGAAAGCAGGGTGATCTGTTTAAGTATCTGTGTTTTAGTCTTTAAATCAGAGGTTAGCAAACGACGGCCCTCGGGTCAAATCCAGCCCGCTGCCTGTTTTCGCAAATAAAGTTTGATGAGAACACAGCCACACTCATTCCTTGACGTATTGTGTATGCCTGCTTTGGTGCTACAGTTGAGGAAGTTGCAACGGAGACCGTATTGTAGTCCTCGAAGCCTAAAATATTGACAGAAACTCCTGCTTGAAATGGACCTTACTGACCTGAAGTCTCTAATGTTAGCCTTCAGGACATGATCTGTTTGTTCTCTTCTAGATCCTTTTATAGACGTTAACATATGCTAATGAGGTCTCTTTTCATTTCTTAGGATTTAAACTGTCTCATGGAGAGATACCTAAAGCCTCTTCAAAAAGAAACTTTTCTCACCCAAGATGAGGTATTGTGGAAATGGTTTCAACTTTGTGAATATCATACCGTGGTTTGACTTGTTGGTAAAAAGGGAAAATGGGGACACGTGTAACACTGAAAACAATTTAAATTTATGTAATTGTAGTAAGGAGGTGAAATTATTGCCTGCTAAGCTTTGGCGTGCTCGTGGAGAGTGAAAAACCGCCCCGCTCTCTAGTGGGATTATTCTCTTAATTGATAAGAATTGATGGGAAAACCTTGTAATCAGATATAAATAAAGTTTAGGAAGACTAATGAGATATGAGGTGGATTAAATTCTGTTTCATTTCTAGCTTGATGTGCTTTTTGGAAATTTAACGGAAATGGTGGAGTTTCAAGTAGAATTCCTTAAAACTCTAGAAGATGGAGTGAGACTGGTACCTGATTTGGAAAAGCTTGAGAAGGTCGACCAATTTAAGGTAAGTAGTGCAAAGCTGCGTCTGGCGTCAGGGCCATAATGTGGCACAAGTTGAATCCCCTGATCATGTTGACGTCTTCCTTGGAGGGCCACAGTGGCGTCCGTTCCTTAAGGGTGTCTGAGAGGAGAACAGAGTGTGTCTTGCTGGTCTGGCTAAGGGAAGACCAAGGCCATCAATTTGCATTAAACTGGTGCAGCTGCTGGCTTTTACGTGCGAAGTTCCAACCTTCACCTTTTGTTTGGTTTATGCGGGGGGCCTTTAGTGCTTTAGCTGTTAGTGAATTAGAATAAGCATTCCTGGCTGGACACGGTAGGTCACGCCTGTAATCCTGGCACTTTGGGAGGCCAAGGCAGGCGAATCACCCGAGGTCAGGAGTTCGAGACCAGCCTGGCCAACATGGCAAAATCCCATCTCTACTAAAAGTACAAAAATTAGCTGGGGATGGTGGCGGGTGCCTGTAATCCCAGCTACTCAGGAGGCTGAGGCAGGAGAATCTCTTGAACCCGGGATGCAGAGGTTGCAGTGAGCCGAGATTGCAGCACTGCAGTCTAGTCTGGGGGACAAGAACAAGACTCTGTCTTTTAAAAAAAAAAAAAAAAAAAAGGCACTTCTGGTCACCCAGTAGACACATTAATTTACCTTGTTCTGGGAAACTTTGCTTAATGGAAATGCTTATAATTATCCAGGAGGAAGACAATCTTCCAGCACACAGTGTCCTTGCAGCCTAATGAGGATTTATGACTAGTGCCTTAGCAAGGCTGCTTATTTCCTCTCCCCTGCTTGGCTTTCTTTTATTGCAGATTTCCTGTGTTGCATCTCCAATTAACAAAGCACACTGCTTCATGTGTTGGCTTACATGTCACCCTCATGTGCTTTAACAAACAGATTAAGGTATAATTGTGCAGTAGAATATGCCGCATATGTTTAGTGTGGAATTTGATGAATTCACACACACGCCCCCCTATGAAACCATCGCCACAATCAGGACAATGCACATAATCATTACTCCTAAAAGTCTTGTCCTGCCGTTTTGTGGTTTTTCTCTCCTGCTTCTTACTGCCCTCCCACTCTACCCCGGCTCCCTGTTATTATAAATAACGTTTGCATTCTGGAATTTTATATTGGTGGAATCCCATACCAAGTACCCGTTTTTTTTGGGGGGGGGGCTCCTTCCACTCAGCGTAGTTTTACTGAGATCCGTCCATATTGCTGTGTGTATCAAGAGCTCATTCCTTTTCATTGCTGCGTTGTCTTCCATTGAATGGATAGACCACACTTTGTTATCCACTCACCTTTCTTGGGCATTTGGGTTGTTTCCAGTTTTTGGTAATTACAAATAAAGCTGCTGTGAACATTGGTGTACAAGTTTTAGTATGGATATGTGCTCTCATTTCTCTTAAGTACCCAGGAAGGGAATGGGTGGGTCATATGGTAAGGGTATGTGTAACTTTTTAAGAAACTGCTGAACTACAGAGTGGTTATACCATTGCAGCTCCCTCCATCTGTTCCTCCTCATTGTTCTGCTGAGGTCCCGGTCCCTTTTTTAGCCATTCTAACAGGTGTGTGGTAGCACCTCATTATGGTTCTAATTTTAATTTCCCTAATGACTTACGATGATGAGCATCTTCTTTTATGTGCTTGTTTTTTGCCCTCGGTGTATCCACCTTGGTGAAGTGTTTGTTCAAATAATTTGCTTATTTTACTGGGTTATTTGTTTACTTATACTGAGTTTTGAGAGTTCTTTGTATATCCTGAATATAAGTCCTTTATCAGATACATGATTTGTAAATTTTGTTGTGTTTGAGGCCCATCTTTTCATTCTCTTGACAGTGCCCTTCACAGAGCAGAAGTTTTTAATTTTGATGAAGTACAGTTTTTTACATTTTCCCTTTTTGAATCACACTTTTGGTGTCTTATCTATGAAATCTTTGCCTAAACGAGGATCATCAAGATTTTTTCCTGTGTTTTCTCTTAGAAGTTTTGTAGTTTTCTCTTAGAAGTTTCATAGTTTTACATTTAGACTTCTGATCTATTTGAAGAAATTTGTTATGGTTTAATGTAGGAATCAAAGTTAACTTGTGTGTGTATGAATATCCAATTTTTCTCATCCTGTTTGTTGCAGTGACTATCGTTTGATCCTTTTTCCACTCAATATCTTTTGCATTTGTGTTAAGAATCAGTTGTTCATGTATGTATAGGCCCCCATACTCTTTGCCTGTCTTCTAATACTTGCAGAAATCTAGCTGTGTAATGTTAGGATACAAGTTTCGGAGCTGAGGTAAAGACTGCCTCACCTCGATACTCTACCTCAATATATGTTTGTGTGTGTGTGTGTTATTTCTTTACATTGCCTCTGTGCAACAGGAGCTACTAAGAATTACATACACACATAAGTATGTGAATATATATGTATATATTATAGGTGTTCATTTTTGTTTGGATATAATTTCAGACTTACAGAAAAGTTACAAGAATAGTGCAAAGAATTCCTGAATACCCTTCATCTAGATTCCCCAAATGGTAACATTGGGCTACATTTGCTTTATTCTTTCTTCCCCTCCCTGTCTCCTATGCGCATGTGTATCTATATGTGCATGTGTGTATGTTATGCATGTATGGTGTGTCTATGTGTACATATAAAGTGTTTTCTTCCTAAACCATTTAAGAGAAAGTTGTAGGCACAATATATCTTTCACCCTGAATACTCCATATAGTTCATTTTTGTATTCAAAAATTGCTTCTTGGTGGTTAATACTCTTCATTTGAAATACAGTTAGGTTCCTTGTAGTGATATGTTTTCTAAATTAGTAAATTAATAATTTGCACAGTAGAACATGTGATGTGGCCCGGTAGTTAGATAAACAAAAAAGCTGCTTAATAAAAATGGATGTATTCTGGAGGCCAGGGTTGGTTAAAAAATGGATATAGATGTACTTTAAAATATTGTTTTAACCTAACGTAGCTAATATTCATTAGTAAGTCTTTTGCTGTGGGACTGGTTCTTTGAGTTTGGGTCCAGTTCATCACTAAAAGGATTCACAAGAAGGAGACTTTGGGTACCAGAACTTTGATATGAACTTGAGTGTACTGAGATCAGTGTTATTCTAGGGAGGGGCTGGTACGTTGCTTCTTTTAGCTACAGGTGGAGCTTCTCAAATCTGAAAATCTGCAATCTGAACTGCTGTATCAGCAACTTTTTGAGTACCCACATGATGCTCAAAGGAAATGGCCATTGGAGCATTCTGGATTTTCAATTTTTGATGCTCAACCAGTAAATATAATGCAGATATTCCCAAATCTGAAAAAATATGAAATCTGAAATACTTCTGGTCCCAAGCATTTTGGATCAAGGATACCAAACCTGTACTTCTATACTCAACAGTCACTCTTCTCAATTCCACGTAAACGGGACCCTCTTCATAGACCTTCACTTGGCTGCTTACAGCACAATCTGATTGTCTCCATTCCATCTGTAAGGCGAGATGGCTGATGGGCACTGAGCGTGCCTACCTGCGGGATTCTCTCCGGGCTCTCTGAGTTGGTTTCCACACAGTCGCTGTTTGCTCCCAAACCTACTGCTGTCGATTTCCACAATTGCTGCCCTTTTAAAAATTATCATTGTTGGCCGGGCGCGGTGGCTCACACCTGTAATCCCAGCACTTTGGGAGGCGGAGGCGGGCGGATCACGAGGTCAGGAGATCCAGACCATCCTGGCTAACACAGTGAAACTCCGTCTCTACTAAAAAATGCAAAAAATTAGCCGGGCTTGGTGGCGGGGGCCTGTAGTCCCAGCTACTCGGGAGGCTGAGGCAGGAGAATGGCGTAAACCCGGGAGGCGGAGCTTGCAGTGAGCTGAGATCCGGCCACTGCACTCCAGCCTGGGCGACAGAGCGAGACTCCATCTCAAAAAAGAAACTAAAAAAAAAATTCCTCATTGTATATTTGACAAAAAACAAAAAAGAAAAACTTGTTAAAATCTTCAAACTGAGTTGCATAGAGCATTAGTCTCAGGTAGTATCAGAAGGAAATAATTAGTTCTGATGTTAAATAAGTTTTGATAAAAATTTTCATTTGGAAATTTGCAATGTACATCAGCCTGTGAGAAGCGTTCTTAAGTCCTGCAGAACAGAAACATTGGGGAAGTGCAGTCTTTGTGTATAAACCCCTCATACTTGTGTGCACTGTGTTCCCTGAAAATCATAAGGCAGGAGGAATAAGAGAATACGTTAATGTTTTATCTGTAGTTACGGTAGGGTAAATAGACACTTGGTAAATATTAAGTTAAACAAATGAATGGCTTTAGGATGGCTAAAGGGAGGGGTTACATTTAGCATACTTTCTTCCACAACTGTTTTTTTAGCTTAATTCTTGAGTATGACTCTGTATTAGTTAATTTTCACATTGCTATGAAGAAATACCTGAGACTGAGTAATTTGTAAAGAAAAAGAGGTTTAATGGATTCACAGTTCCACATGGCTGGGGAGGCCTCAGGAGGAGCAAAGTCACGTCTTACATGGTGGCAGGCAAGAGAGCGTGTGCAAGGGAACTGCCCTTTATAAAAACCATCAGATCTCATGAGACTTATTCGCTATCATGGGAACAGCACAGGAAAAACCTGCCTCCATTATTCAGTTACTTCCCACAACATATGGGGACTATAGGAGCTACACTTCAAGGTGAGATTTGGTTGAGGACACAGCCAAACCATATCAGGCTCCAAGGATAACTGTCCCTCTCAAAGTCCGACGGCCGTACCCAGGGTACTCCTGCTGACACCCTCCACACTAGGGTAGAGATTTGGGGAGGACTTGGAAAGTAAAGGAGAAAAAGGAGAACATGCAAGAAGAGAAGTGAGGCCTCTAATGACCAATTACGTATGGTTTAAAATAAACTTTTTTTTTTTTTTGTCATGGACAGACTGTCAGTGTTCATTAGATAAATTGCATTTTGGGGAACCTAGTTTGTTACTCAAATTCAAAACCTTATTTCTTTGCTTGAAGTCTGCCTTTTAATTCTAAGCCTCGATAAACTAAATAAGGCCTCTCTGAACAAGACTCTTTCAGTGTGAAACTCGCAGATGTTTTTCTGAGGAGATACATATATATATATGTATATATAGTATGTGGGATGCAAAGTATCCTGTCAGGCATAGTAAAATCTTAATGAGAAGGCCTCTACCCAGTTGTGAACTACTGGGACAGGGCAGACAGGCTGGGGAGATGATACTGATTTCCATAGTTGAGCGTGTTTCTTCTTTTAATATTGCTTATGTTCTTAGCCAGTAGAGGAGAGGGTGGTTTTGGAAGGCATGAAGATAGCGATCAGAGGAACGTGTTCTACTTCGGGAGCAGGGGATATGAGCATTTCCTGCCTTTATTTAGTTTGCCAGCAGGAGCTAATGAGAGAATTGAGATTTCTGATTTTTCCAAAATATATACTTTCTCATCAACATTCAAACAGCCTAGATAGGTTATTAAAAGACACAGACCTGGAAAACTAGGGACATCTCCCTTGTAAATACTAAGAAGACAAAGTCCAACACCTTGTACACAACCCTGTACGTGCACATACTTTGTAATGGGCAATTTTAGGGCCTTTGATAACAAAGAAAGGCTCTGACAGGCACGGAAGGTGTTGATTGGTGGGGTGAGCCAGGCAGATGTGAGCTCCCTGCCATAACCTGCTGGTATTTCCAGTGGAGGAAGGAAACAAACCAATTCTGCCTTTTCTCATCAAATCCAGAAAGTGCTGTTCTCTCTGGGGGGATCGTTCCTGTATTATGCTGACCGCTTCAAGCTCTACAGTGCCTTCTGCGCCAGCCACACAAAAGTTCCCAAGGTCCTGGTGAAAGGTAAGGCCTCTGAGGATATGGAGGTGGGGGTGTGCTGCTTCTCAGTTGTGTGGCTGACAGTGGTTGGGGGCTTTTGGACAGAAATCTAGGAGTCATTGATTGCCAGATAGATGTTCCAGCAAGCCACTGATAGGGGTGCTGAACAATGCAATGTGTTCTTTTTTTCTTCTTTTGAGACAGAGTCTCACTGTTGCCCAGGCTGGAGTGCAGTGGCACGATCTCGGCTCACTGCAACCTCCACCTCCCAGGTTCAAGTGATTCTCCTGCCTCAGCCTCCCGCGTTGCTGGGATTACAGGCATGCACCACCACACACCCGGCTAATTTTGTATTTTAGCAGAGATGGGTTTCATGTTGGCTTTCAGGCTGGTCTTGAACACTTGACCTCGGGTAATCCACCCGCCTCGGCTTCCCAAAGTGCTGGGATTACAGGTGTGAGCCACTGCTCCATGCCTTTTTTTTTTTTCTTGAGACAGTGTTGCTCTCCCATCCCCGGCTGGAGGTGCAGCATGCCAATCTCGGCTCACTGCAACCTCCACCTCCCAGGTCAAGCGATTCTCCTGCCTCAGCCTCCTGAGTAGCTGGGACTACAGGCACCTGCCACCACACCTGGCTAATTTTTGTATTTTTTGGTAGAGATGGGGTTTCACCGTGTTGGCCAGACTGGTCTTAAATTCCTGACCTCAAGTGATCTGCCCACCTCAGCTTCCCACAGTGCTGGGATTACAGGCATGAGCCACACACCTGGCCAATATCTTGAATTAATGATTTTGTCAGCTTTCTTGTAATGAAAGTTTTACCTTGCTATTTGGGGCCAGAATTGATGGGTCATTTTGCAGTTATGTAAAAATGTAGGGAGTTTAGAAATTCCCTGCTTTGTTCCTGTTTTTCATTAGTTTCGATTATAACCTACCACACTTCATAACTAAGTCCTCACTGCATGTTGTTGATAGGTTCTTGGAAACTGTGACTTTTAAGTGACACGATGTACAGCAGGTCCCCAACTAATGTATTCTGTTCAACATCATTTCACTATAATGTTGATGAGGAAGACAATTGGTTTCATTATATGTCATTTTGCATAAAGTTGCAGTTTCTAAGAACTTACTGACTACATTAAGTGAGGACTTACTGTATACCTTTTTGTGGAGTTTTATCTTTCCTTCACCTACTTTTGCTCCTAGGAGTGTGATAACAGCTCCCAAAAGCACTTCTAGAGTTGTCTCAGTTATCCTTGAAAATTCTTGCATTTGTGGTTTATTTTTGTGCAGGACAAAGTAGAATTTTTATATTGGCAAGCTGCTTTTTCTTAAGTATTCTGAGAAGACGGTGGAACATTCTGAGAGTCTCCAGAAAGTGGTTATGTCTCCATAGCTCAGCATATGGTGGTTTTTGATGGTAAAAGGATTAAGGAAACATTTTCTTGGCAAACAGTAGCACCAACAGAAAGTTTGATTTCAAAGAATCTCTGGAAATCAGCTTGCTGTTCCTTAACACTTTACTGTAGCTGCCAAGTAAACAGCTGCTGATCAGGTCCCCGGATATGTAAATAATGTTCTTGTGTTGTGTTTATGTTTGCTACCAAAGAGAACTAGCTTGACTTAATTTAAAACCTATTGTAGGAAGTATTAGCACAATACAGATCTCCGGGTAACAAAGAGCCTGCGCCAGATAAAAACAGTCTTCATGGTAGTGGTGATCTGTGCAACAGAGTTCTGGTGGAACCTCAAATGAAAAGGGGACCTGGGATTCTCCTGGTCGTGCTGCCTGACCTTTCCCGTGTGCTGTATTGGGCATATGGCTCTACGTGTGCCGTGTGTTTCTTCTACAACCTTTATTGAATGCTAATTGTTATGAGATTGGTAAAGTAACAATTTTAGAGTGCTTTGCTCCACAGTGAAATGATATACCCACCTCAGCCCTTGAGCAATTTGTGTTATTTTTAATCACTCAATTAGATTAAATTCTGCCCCCATGGATTGTTTCTTAATTCAATAAGAAAAATATTATATTATCTTTCAAAACTATCCCTTAAAACAGTGGGTATGACCCATATTTTTCTTTTTTTTTTTCTTTTTTCTTTTTTTTTTTGCTGAGATGGAGTCTTACTCTGTCACCCAGGCTGGAGTGGAGCGTAGTGGTGTGATCTCAGCTCACTGCAACCTCTGCCTCCCGGGTTCAAGTGATTCTCCTGCCTCAGCCTCTTGAGTAGCTGGGATTACAGATGCACACCACCATGCCCAGCTAATTTTTGTATTTTCAGTAGAGATGGGGTCTCACCATGTTGGCCAGGCTGGTCTTGAGCTCCTGATCTCAGGTGATCCGCCCACCTTGGCTTCCCGGAGTGCTAGGATTACAGGTGTGATCCACTGTGCCCAGCCGACCCATATTTTTCTAATTGTCTAATGAGCCTAGAGGGTCGGGATAACTTTGAGAACAACAAAGTGCATGTTCACGTTCATCACGGACTCACAGCTGGACTGGAGGAGCGATGCTCCCGTACCGCACCACGCGCTGTGAACCGTGCACTCTTTTGCTCTGATATAGAATTCAGTTGATGGGTGAAATACCCACAGGCATATTTTTGGACATGAATATTTTGTTGGGGAAGAGTTCCCAGGTCCCTTCTAGACGTAGCCCTAGATTCGGGACGCCCCACAAAATCTATTGCTTCCCCATATTCTGGCCCCCAGCCTGGCCCAGCCCTTCTGTCACATGGGGCCAGTTGGCCACTTTTCCCAGTGTCCTTTCTCTTCAGGAATTTGTGCTTTGGAGAGACAAGAAATGATGCCAACTCAGGGAGTCTGATTGCTGTTAATGGGGCTTAACGGGGATTATAAGATTGTGGTCTTATGAGGGCTTCCCCCATGATTGCTGTTTTTTAAAATTAAAGACAGGGCCAGGTGCGATGGCTCACGCCTGTAATCCCAGCCCTTTGGGAGGCTGAGGCAGGCAGATTGTTTGAGGTCAGGAGTTGGAGACCAGCCTAACCAACATGGTGAAACCCCATCTCTGCTAAAAATACAAAAAAAAAAAAAAAAAAAAAAAATTAGCCAGACATGATGGTGCATGCCTGTAGTCCCAGCTACTCGGGAGGGTGAGGCAGGAGAATCGCTTGAACTCGGGAGGTAGAGGTTGCAGTGATCCACAATGTGCCATCACACTGTAGCCTGGGCGACAGATTCAGACTCTGTCTCAGGAAAAAAAAATAAAGACAGAAGAATCATGTTCTGATGCCCTTTTATAGCATCTTTAGTCTTAGCTCATACCCCTAACCACTGGGGATGCAAAGACATTTTTATTAGACAGTTTAAAAGTTTAATATTTATTTTAAACTTTCTAATAAAATCTATAAATATCATTAAACTTTTAAATTTTTATATTTTAAACTTTCTAATAAAATATATATATCAGTAAACTTAAATTTCTATATTTTAAACTTTCTAATAAAATATACATGTGTGTGTTTATATATATATTTAAAAAATTATATATACACTCCCCCTGTTTTTTGCAGGGAGAGGGTATTTATTTATTGAAGAGATTTTTGAGTTCCCGTGACATTCCAGGTGCTGTTACGAAAAGTATCGAGTCATTGGAGTGCCATGTAAAATTTCCAATGGAGGAAAGTCATCCAGATGAATATTTAGGTTCTGAATGTGAAGAATGTGCTTTTTTCAATGTTGATTGTGTTCATTTATTGGTTTATCATAAAAGGTGCTACTCAGGAATAGCCAAATGGAGAGGTGATTGGGCGAAGTATGGGGCAGGGGTGTGTGGAGTTTCTGCGCTCATGCTGGCCGTGCCACACCACCCAGCACCCCCACGTGCTCACCAACCCAGAGGCAGTGTGTGTCCACTGTTACGTTGCTTGGATACATTGTTTCTTCTTCTTCCCATATTTTGCCCTCCCCCCTGGCCCCCGACATTCCTTTGTACCTGGAAGGCATTAGCCATGGCTTCCTATCAGCCCTTGCCAGGTACCTCTGTCTGGGGCCCCACAACCCCCCAGGGCTGCTTCCCAAACCTGCTGGGACACAGAGGAAGGAGGCAAGGCTGGTGAGGAAAGTGCTGCCTGAGTTGCATCAGATCAGATCCCACAGACGCTAAGGTGGTGCCACCGAGTTAACTTTGAACAGATCACTGTGGGAGAGTCTGCCTCTGTCTACTTCACCAGCACTGTGAGGTGCTGCTGCTTCTGCATCTGCTTGCCGTTCTTTTAAATTTTCATTCTTTTTTTTTTTTTTTTTTTTTTTTTTTGAGACGGAGTCTCCCTCTGTCACCCAGGCTGGAGTGCAGTGGCGCGATCTCGGCTCTCTGCAACCTCCACCTCCCGGGTTCAAGTGATTCTCCTGCCTCTGCCTCCTGAGTAGCTGGGATTACGAGCACCTGCCACCAGCCGGGCTAATATTTTTGTATTTTTAGTAGAGATGAGATTTCAGCAGGTTGGCCAGGCTGGTTTCAAACTCCTGACCTCAAGTGATCCACCCGCCTCGGCCTCCCAAACTGCTAGGATTACATTCATGAGCCACTGTGCCTGGCCTGCTTGCCTTTTTCAAAAGAGGTTTTTCCAGCAGTGAAATGCTTGAAAGATTAGGAAAACTAGGGTAAGGAGTGTTCAGAATATAGCTTTATCCTTATTTTCGGATGACAAAGCCAACAGCTCAGGGGATGGATGATTACCAGTTTGTCACTCAGAGTTCCCAAGAGGCAGGGGCACCCCATGCCATGCGGGCCAGATGAGGACCTGCAGGGTCAGTCAGGAGGCAGAGGGAGCGAGCGGAAGATGTGGTCAGGAGCCTTTCTTGGGGTTTCTGAGGGAAGGAACTGGGGAGGCCGGGCTCTGGGGTGCACTCGAAGCCAAGATGTCTGCTCCCCACCCTGAGATGATTAGGACGAGAATGGTGGCCCAGGGTATAAGAGCCTCAGAGAGGAGGTGACAGCGTGTGGGGACTCTATAAAAGGCACATTTCCTGGCAAGTCTTTTACTATCTCCAGGCACTGACCAGCGTGGGTGGGGCAGTCTCCCCATGGACCGTAAAGCCCCAGGTGTCAAAACATCAGGATAAAAAAAAACATGTGTAATAGGAGGAGGATAAAGAGCAGCCGCTGGAAATCCGGGTGTCTGCAGTCTACACTCCGTCATCCTGTAACTCATCAGGCTTCTCCCCACTCCACCCCAACACATAAATACGTAGATCTGACTGCCTGTGGTCTCCCTGACCGCCCTCCCCTACCTTTCCCTCTTCCTGCCACCCACTCTCTGCTCAGTCCTGCAAAAAGGCACCTCGGAGTCACGGAGGAAGGGAGGGAAATTGTGGGAAGAGAGTCACGTGGGCGTTCCACCCCGATGACCTGTGTTTAAACCCTGCCAGCCAAGACAGACACGGCTTTCAAGGCGTTCTTGGATGCCCAGAACCCGAAGCAGCAGCACTCATCCACGCTTGAGTCGTACCTCATCAAGCCCATCCAGAGGATCCTCAAGTACCCACTTCTGCTCAGGGAGCTGTTCGCCCTGACCGATGCCGAGAGCGAGGAGCACTACCACCTGGACGGTAGGCCTCGGCCCGGGACCCCCGCAGACCTGAGTCTCCGTGAGGGTCTCTAAATAGCTTCTCATTTCACGGCCTGTTTTCTTCCAGTGGCCATCAAGACCATGAACAAGGTTGCCAGTCACATCAATGAGATGCAGAAAATCCATGAAGAGTTTGGGGCTGTGTTTGACCAGCTGATCGCGGAACAGACTGGTGAGAAAAAAGAGGTGAGGGTCCCCATCTTCTCAAGACACATCTGTCAGGAAAGCCGAGTTTGAGTTGCTTTTTTTTTTTCTTTGTTAAAAAAAGGTGTTACTTATAAGTAAAACAGTTAAGATGCTGTTGTTTTTCTTAGTGGAACATCTGTGCTTTATCCAAGCCTGCAATGTGAATTTTCTTCCTCAGCTGGACTGTTTCTTCCTGTAAGAAATGTTTTCCTGATGTTCAGCTCCTCACCCTGGGGATCTCTGGCTTTATTCTGTGTTAAGTGTGAAAGTGAACTTCCATCACCACAATCTGGGCTGTTTCTAGAAGTGTCATTAAAGCCCAGGGCTCTACCTCCAGAGATTAGAATGACACAGGCACCTAGTGGGTGCTCAATAAATAGTTGTCAAAGGAATGAAAATTTCAGATGACTCTGAATCGGATCTACCCAAAAACCTGCCTGGAAGAGCAGTGGCAGGAACAGATACACCTGAGAAAGACTGAAGGTGAGCTAAAAGTGGTGCCCGAGTCATTAAGAAGCTCTTACCTGAATAAAAGTTTGTTGCCAACACAGAGAAGTGGTAGATGTTTGAGATGCATGGAGAAGTTAATTGCTCTGATCTGATGAGTTATACAGTACATGTATCAAAGCATCGCTGTGTACCCCTGAATACATACAATTATTATTTTTCAATTAAAAAAGCCAGTAATACTTAGAGGAATTGTAGGGATATGATATATGTTAACATTCATCAATGCCTCTGTACGCTCAGATTCAACTAGAATATTAGACTCAGTTTTTCTTTCCACCTTAAAAAAGAGAAAATGTGGGAAGGAACCTAGTGGAAAAACACTCTTGCTGTGACTAGCAGCAGGGTTAAAAGCCGTGTGGGTGGGACGAAGTTTGGTTGTTTAGTGTAGACTAGTGAAAGCACCTTATCTCCAGAAATATTAAAGGCCATTATCCAGGCTCATTTTTTTTTGTCCTTAATGAAACAAAACAAGTTTTCAGGCTGTTAAAGGATAATTTTCTGAAAGAGGTAAAATGTTGATATCTCATAATTTATTTTACTCATAAGATGTGGGGGACCCAGGCAGGTGTTGTAAAAGTTCATTGGAAAAGTCACAATTACACAGGTTTATATATGGAGTGAAGAAATGTTGAGATGAATTGTAAATGAGACAAACTGGTTTTTCCACAGCTGGAGGAAATCAACTAGGCCAGTGTCAGACTGGACAGAATTTACACATCTCTGTTACCTACACCTTACAAAGAGTTGCACAGGCTCTCAAAGACAGTGTACAGTCAGAATCTGATAGCCCAGGAATGTCTGCTGTAGAGGATGTGTAGTTTTCAACTGAAACACAATTTTGTTTTTACATAACAAGCAGAGCATGAGAATGTTCTCAGACTATTTGGCAGATAATTTAATCTATCAGAGTATAGAAAAGATGAAGGTTGCCTCCCTGGACTGAGTTCTCACTTTCTTATAAAACTTTATAAGAAGAAAAAAATTATGCTTATTAAAAAAAGAGGGCAAAATACAGAAAAAGGCAAGAAGAAAACTATGGTTTCAAGACATAGAACTTACAATATTTTGGTGTTGATTTTGATTGTTTTTAATATCTATGTATATGTTTAGTTATATCTTGAAGGTAATTTTATACCTTGATTTTATGTTGATCAGAGAATTTTAATGCTTTTTTAAATTGACTAATATGAATAATACTGTAAACTTTTTTTATTATAAGAAGTCCTCCTCTCCTTTGGTTTATTTCATTCTAACAGAAGCGCATTTTACTGGTAAAGGCCATGGAAGTGAACATCTTCATTACATCATATTATATTTTCTTTATATGCCAAATTAATTATTGGATTTTAATGACCTTAGGAGCAAATGACCATGATGCTAAAGATTAGAAGGCGAGATGGATAGTGGGTTACAAAGAATTTAGGAAAAAAAGATGATCATGATCAGAAGTCAGAGACTATTAAAGGGAATGTGGCTTCAGTGAAACTGGAAGTCCTTTAAAATGAAATTCTGACATGTAAGAAATCTTTCCAGTGAAGAACAAAGCCATATAGTGCTATACAAAGTATTTTTTGTGGGCTGAGATTGTAAAAAGAAATATGCAAAAGATGGAAGGAGGGACACTGGCTGAGTACCAGGACTGAAGAGGAGGAAAATCCTACTTTTACCAGGAGGTGCAAAGCCCAGAGAATTTCTGGCTTGGAAAAGATGCCAAAGAGAGCAAGAGAAGATATTGTTGTGGCAGGATAAGACAAACGAGCAGGAAATAGACCCCCAGTGGGAATCCATTACTGAAAGGCCGTTGGTCACTCAAGTCTCAGGCCCCGTTTCATCTCTCTTTCTTCCATTGAGGAAAACGGCCTTTAAACTGGGAAGGATGCAGCAGCCTCAGTGCCCTAGGGAGAATGAGTCTTGGGAAATAGGATGGTCTATGCCAAGATCAATGACAATTCTACTCCACTGCTCTCAGCAGTATATTGGAAGAATTACGGATACTGAGGCAGGTGATTGTGGAGGTACCCAAATTATATTCAGATTTTCACAAAAGCAATTCTTGAACTCTTGATCCTTGTGGTTCCCTCTTAGTGGCAATAAGAGTTAACAGCCTAGAATGGATTGATGAAGTTTGTAAACAGGAATAGGAACATTTATCAGTATCTGCTGGTAACAGCAGGTTTATTGTGAAACGTTAACATTCTAGGAACGCAGGGTACCTGAATCCTGTCTTCAGCCAACATTCCTTAAGATATCTCTGAAGGCAAGTAGGTTCATAGAGAACAAAGCTGGCAAAGAAACAGCTTTTTGATGAAACTGGGTCTTCAACCTCATACCTCCATGTTAAACTCTGGGGAGTTGGGCTAAGGAATCCCTTTGGCTTAACTAGGAGGAAGAAGAATGCAAGAGGGCATTTCCCCTTAAAAGAAGTCCTTAAAAATGCTGGCTCAGTAGGGCATCCCAGTCTTTAGGAAGGTAGAGGCCTCCCAGCAGAACTCTCTCTTGGGGTTTGGGAGGAAGATTCAGAAGGGAACCAGGGGAAGCGCTGTGGCCAGAGGGAGCACCCTGACCCCCTATTCCACTTGCCATGGGAAGCTTGCCCAGAGAGAAACCTTGTGCACAGGCACAGCATCAGCCCATTTTAAGTTGTGTAACAAGTAACTTAAAATCTCAGTGGTTCTCTACAACAAATATTTATCTCAAATGTGGCTTTGTCGGTCAACCAAGGTTTGGTTTCTCTTGGTTAGCTCCAGTTCTGAAGGTTCTGGTGTGCTCCTTGTCTCTTCCTTCCAGGATCCAGGCTGAAGCAGCAATGGCTGTCTTGGGCAAGTCCTTCCCATGGCTGGAAGGTGGGCACTAAGTCAAATGCCTACACCCAAAGTCATCTGGGCAGTGATGTATGTACCCTGCCTAGCCTAGTGGGAGGTGCTGGAAAATCACATGGCAGAAGGTGCAGATAATGTAATTCTGTGGGAGGAAGTAGAATTGGACAGTCTACCATGTTGGCCTTTAATCACTTTTAAAGATGTACTCCCAGGGACTGTGGTACCTGGGAATTTGACTTTTGTGTATAATTCCTCCTCTTCTGTGTGGGTCTTTGGGGGACAGGTAGTGGAGACGATGTCATTACCTTGGCTGATAATATCCTGGAAGTTTGGTTGATGAGTTACTTAATACCTGTAGACAAAATAATATAGCTGCTTAAAAATTATTTTAACCCTTGGTTATACTAATGGTACTACAGCTCAGTAATAATGACAGTGATGATTACAATAATCCCAATCAAGGGAGGCAGTAATGCATTGTACTCCGTACTGATGGAGCCACATCTCAGCATGGTAGCCTGTTTTGGTGGCTCGAGCAGGGCCATCCCAACTGCACTGCGTTCAGTGGAGGGTTGCCAGGTTGCTACTATATAGGAAACTCAGCTCAGTTTGGAAGGAGGTCAGTGACTCCAGTGAGAAAAGCAGATGTGACTGTTGTGAGGCAGACATTGAACTTGCATCAGGCTCTCTGGATCATTGTGTCTAGATGGCTCTGCAACCAGCACTTGTCTGAGACAGTTTAGCATGTGACCGCTGGGGGCAAGTGACTACACCTCATGGTCTGTTGGGGTTCCAGCACTCACGCAGCCCGTGCCAATAGAGGAATCTTCAAACTCTTCATTTGGCTTCTCTCTCCCTCATCTAAAGTGAAATAAAGTCATCTTTGAAATGGATTGGAAGAAGAAATAATTTGCTTACACTTCCAAAAAGTGGATACTCACTGGTGGAAATGTATGCAGTTATCTGGGGGTGGATCTTTGTCGTAGACAACCATTAGCATCTCCTTGGGAAACTCTCTCTGTTTGAACACAAAACATCTCCAGTTTCGTAGATCAGTTTTAACAGACTAACTGCATGTGAATTTCAGAGCCCCAGTTTGTACCTATTTGCCATCTTATTCTGAAATTCTTTTTTTTTTTTTTTTTTTTTGAGGCCGAGTCTCGCTCTGTCACCCAGGCTGGAGTGCAGTGGCCGGATCTCAGCTCACTGCAAGCTCCGCCTCCCGGGTTCCCGCCATTCTCCTGCCTCAGCCTCCCGAGTAGCTGGGACTACAGGCGCCCGCCACCTCGCCCGGCTAGTTTTTTGTATTTTTTAGTAGAGACGGGGTTTCATTGTGTTAGCCAGGATGGTCTCGATCTCCTGACCTCGTGATCCGCCCGTCTCGGCCTCCCAAAGTGCTGGGATTACAGGCTTGAGCCACCGCGCCCGGCCCATTCTGAAATTCTAGTAGACGAACATGGCGTAAAGGGGGGAAAAAAAAGACGAGCCTTTTCTCTCCCCTGTATTCCGTGTGTTTCTTTGGGAATAGAGAGGATTTATTTTTCAATTAGGAGATTTCATATGAGTTAAAGGATTTTCTTGTTACAATTTCATTGTATTGTTCCTAGCTCAAACATGGCTAGAACATAATGATACTATTATTTCCCATTGGAAAGGTATTGTATCTTCAGCCTGTTTTGATGGGATATTGTATCCTCAGCCTGTTTGGTGGTGGTGACTGAGACAGTCACAAATCGAAAGTATTTTTTAAAAATGTAATCTGTCATTTTGGTGCTATTTCTTTTCTCAAAAACATGAAATTGAGAAGTAAAAATTTTACATATTGTGTACAGCGTGATGT
This sequence comes from Papio anubis, assembly GCF_008728515.1. NCBI lineage: Eukaryota > Metazoa > Chordata > Mammalia > Primates > Cercopithecidae > Papio > Papio anubis. The sequence goes on along the minus strand of NC_044979.1, from coordinate 166,730,582 downwards.
TTTGATGTGTTACGTTGTGGAATGGCTAAATCAAGCAGTTTAACTTACGCATTATCTTGTATATTTAAGCAAATGTTTTTAGGAGCAGTATTTTCTTGAAGGAAAATTAATACCAGCATGCTGAATTTTCAGACGTCATGAAAATCTGAGTGTTAATAATACTGCCCGGTAAGCTTTGTCACATCTCTGGCTTTCAGGTTGCAGATCTGAGCATGGGGGACCTGCTTTTGCACACCACCGTGATCTGGCTGAACCCGCCGGCCTCGCTGGGCAAGTGGAAAAAGGAACCAGAGCTGGCAGCCTTTGGTGTGTATCAGAAAAGGGTTTTATGGAGGGGGAAAAGTCTAGCTTATTTTTCAAAACAAGAACATTTCTTTTTCAAGACCCAACTGATTAAAAATAAAGTTAATTGCAGTTACTTGAATGGGTCTTCCTGCTGTAGCCACCAACATCTCGCAAACACTAAATGAAACCTTCGAGTTAAATTACACTGTGTGGTCACTCAGCCACATGGGTGGGCGGAAGTGGCTGTGCCCAAGTCTGTCCCAGACATAAACACATAGGCAGGAAAAGAATTTTTTTTCTTTTTTTGGTGGGGGGGCTGCTGCTCTGAGTATCTTTTCAAAATAATGGGTTAATTATAAACCAAGGAAAAATAAAGTGAAAAATCAAGACAAAATGGCCTCTGTTTCTGAGACCCCCAAATCCTAGATCTTTTATTTTCTTCCTGACTTTGTTACTGTTTGGTCTTAAAACCAGGATTTAGGATGCTGGTTCTCAGCTGAGCTGTTGTGGCAAACTCTGGAGTGCCTGGATCAGCTGTGAGGTGCATCTCAATCGCATTGCCACTCAATGCTAGTGAAATTAGAGACGTTTGCGAATGATTTATTCTTTAATAAACCAGTTTAGATGGATGCAATTGCTGCAATTAGAGATCTCATGTGATTGTATTGTAATATGCTTTTTGAGAGAGAGAAAAAACATGGGTTAGCTTACTGGGAATTATGTATAATTTAGGAAACACGGCTTGTTGTTGCAATGGAAATGCTTATTGGCATATTGCTGTGTTGTTCATGAATATAAAACTATCAACACTCCATGCTTTTGTTTTAGGTTGTGTTTTGTCCTAGCCTCCTCCTAAAAGACTCATTGGTAGGAACATAATATAATGGAAATGTGGCTTATTCTCTTGCCTTATATTATTTGTGTGGGCTTGTGGGGAACGGAGGTTGCTTACTCCTTCTTAACTAAACTTTTTTTTTCCTCCATGATGTGAACAAAGTATCCCCAATTGGAATGTCCTAGTGATTTTAAAATCAAAGTATTTCATGCAAAGATTCATTGGACTTTCTATTTAGATCACTTAGCCTTCACTGAAAAGTTACTGATATTCCTAGAATTTGCAAAGAGCCCCTGTAGCTGTTGATGCCATTTCATTAAAAATAACAAAGGAGGCCAGGTGCGGTGGCTCACACCTGTAATCCCAGCATTTTGGGAGGCCAAGGCGGACGGATCACTTGAGGTCAGGAGTTCAAGACTAACCTGGCTAATATGGTAAAACCCCGTCCTTACTAAAAATCCAAAAATTAGCTGGATGTGGTGGCAGGCACCTGTAATCCCAGCTACTTGAGAGGCTGAGGCAGGAGATTCGCTTGTACCCGGGAAGCAGAGGTTGTAGTGAGCTGAGATTGTGCCACTGGACTCCAGCAAGACTCTGTCTAAAACAAAACAAGACAGAACAAAATATATAAATGCAGAGAAAGCATGTGACTAAATAGGCCATTCAAAGGAATATTGGGGGTATTTTAACAAGTTGTTAGTTTTTGATGGGGTAGGTGTTTTGGGGGAGGGGGGCAGTAGTATTTGCTTTCTTTTCAACATTACCACTTGTGTTTCTTCTATAGTGATTTCTTCTTGGAGGAGTCTGGGATCTCCCTGATGCTGCTTAATCGGTCATTCATGGGATGGAGGATATTGATATAAATGACCCACACCATGATGTAGGACTAGAGGTCAACATTTAGATTCTTTATGGCTTTGCCCTCAATTTTACAGATTCACTGCAGTTAGAAATCAACAGATTTAGAATAAGAAAATAATTTAAGTAGGAGAAAATGGGTTGACAAACTGTTTTCTGTTTTTTTTTTTTGGAGGGTGGGTGGTACGGAGTCTCGCTATGTCTCCAGGCTGGAGTGCAATGGTGCATTCTCAGGTCACTGCAACCTCTGCCTCCCGGGTTCAAGCAATTCATCTGTCTCAGCCTCCCGAGTAGCTGGAACTATAGGTGTGCGCCATGGTGCCCAGCTAATTTTTGTATTTTTAGTAGAGACGGAGTTTCACCATATTGAAGCATGATCTCAATCTCTTGACCTTGTGATCTGCCTGCCTCGGCCTCCCAAAGTGTTGGGATTACAGACATGAGCCACCGTGCCTGGTCCTCTTTTCTTTTAAAGGCTACATGGTACATTTTAGGCTTTGGGCCAGGAGGCCACATGCTTTTCCACTGGAGCCAGAAGCAGCCGTAGATAACGTGTAAATGAATGAGATGGCTGGATCCGCGGTTGGATCAGCAGCTGCACCACACAGGTGGCAGCAGTCCTGGGTCTGGCCTGAGGGCCCTTGTTTGCCAGCCCATGGTGTAAGTGATTCAGGAAAATGCTGGTTTTGAGGTTGGGGATTTAGGTGCCACTTTCTGCACAGGCTCAGATAGTGGACTCTGCATTACTCTGTTCCCTGCCTCCTGGGCTGTTTATGAGAGGTCGGTGTGGGAGCTGCCTCCAGGAAGGTGGGCCCACAACACCTGTCCCAGGTGTAAATGGAGACTGCATACTCCAGCTTCAGAGCATCACACCGTCAGCAAACTCAGCAGGGGCCGTAGTTCACAAGAAAAAACTGAAGGCTCTGAGATACAAGACAGGTTTGTCATTACTCAGAATTCTCTCCAGAGTAAAAGGAAAGAGGAGGGGAAGGATTAAAACTGGGATTATGAACAAAGGCTGTAGTCATGATGAGCTTCTGTGGATTCCCAGTCGTTAAAGAGACAAGTTTGATGGTTTGGGTGTGATTTCAAGTAGTAAGGCAGAACTAGCAGAGAGGCTGAGCAAGGAGTTGAAATAAGGAAGAGTTGCTGTGAAGGAAGGATCACGGTTCCCCTCAGTCGGCAGATTTGGGGTTAAAATGTGGTTGTCATCTTGTTTTGGTTTAAACCTCTAACCTCAGGAAATAGTGCAGCTTTCTGCTGAAACCGAAGTCGACTTGCTGCCAACGAAGCACCTTGATGTTTCACTCACAGGCTGGCTCGTGTGTACCAAATGTTGGTGATCGTTGCCTTAAACAAAAAACAAACACAAATAGAAATAGGCTTCTGCCTTGAAGGGTATTTGACATTCACATTTTTGGGCGCAGAGTGGAAGCTTTAGGCTGGCAAAGGTAGTGTGAGTTTTGGAGATCATCAAGGCCATGTCTGAAGGGATTGGGCAACGCTGTGGAGTCACTTGAGGAACACTATCTCCGAGGGTTCGGGGAAGTTTAAGGGAGAAGCGGAGGTCCCGGTGCCAGGCTGACGCTCATTCTCTGGCCCTCCTGCTGTGATCCACGATGGTTAAGATTGAGGGACATGGGGGCAGTCATACCATTGAGCTGTGGTCCCAGTGGCAGGGTGGCGCTTCTGAGATGAGAGGCATTGGGGTAGAGCCCTTTCATTTCTAAGAGGACCTAGCTGTCCCAGCCTCTGATTTCTGAAGGCTTCATAGTGGGAATGAAGGGCCTTCTCAGGTTGCTTGTGCTTAGCTACTATGAAGAGGCTGGTGTGGCCGCTTCAGGTCAGTGTGAACCTTTGGAGGGAATCTGCCAGTCTGTGCTCTGGGAATCTGGAGGGGTCAGATGCTGTGAGGTGTGAAGGGCTATGGGCAGTCTAGACCTAGTGGCTGGAGTCAGTTTCTTTGCATCTCAGGGCTTATTTCCCTGCAGTGGAGATTAGCATGATCTTACACAAAGAGGAGACAAGACCGGCTTGCCCTACGTAGGATAGAAATTGAACCAGATACTTCCGGTTGGCCTCCAAAGGGCCTGTGAGCCTGGTGGCCCATCCCTGAGAATTCTCTGAGTGCTTGTTCCTTTTGTAATTCTGTGTCTGGTATACAAGGCTGTGCCTCCTTCAGCTGCTGTGTGACTGGGGTATTCCTTGGGGTCAGAGTATGAAGAGATAATGGAGACTATCTTAGTCCATTTGGGCTGCTATAACAAAATATCATAAACTGGCCAGCTTCCAAACAACAGATTTATTTCTCACAATTGTGGAGGCTGGAAGTCCAAGATCCTGCTTTCTCATACTTCCTAGCTGTGGCTTCACATGGCGAAAGGGTCAAGGCATCTCTCTCAAGTCTCTTTTATAAGGACACTAATCCCATTCATGAGGACAGAGTCCTCACGGCCTGATCACTTCTCAAAGGTCCACCTCCTGAAACCACCAGGGTGATTAGTTTCAAGGTATGAATTTTGGGGAAACACAAACATGTGGACCATAGCAGAGACCCTGACACAGAGAACGAAGGACAGGCAGGAGTCGGTCACCCTTCCAGTCCTTCTGGGTGCCAACTCTACTTCCCCTTCTAGGAAGAATCAGAATCACTGCATATTAAATGTGCTTGGCATTGCTTAACGAATTCTCTGGAAGATTATGCATAACTCCGTTGTATCTCCCCACCCCCGAAAGAATATAAGAATGAAACTACTACATGTTTACCACTCCTAGAGAGCTTACTCTGATTCAGTCATTCTGGAGGAAGTACAGTTGAATTCTATTTCATAAACTCATTTTTGTTTCTTCAGGTGAAACGATGAGTTATATTTCCTAAATTATCGCTGTCTATGTGCACTATTACCTTAATTTGCATAAGTATAAATCATCTTCAGCAATTGCATTGTTATTGTGAAAGACATTTATATTATTCCTCCATCGACTGAATTAGTACAGTTTTGTTGAATATGTATCAGCTGAAGTTTTAACCTTGAAATGATAGCATACCTAACGTATTGTACCCAAAAGTGTTTTGAGGCATAGGTTATTTCCATTTATGTAGGCTTTCTGTGTTTATTTTGAACCTGGAAAATTGTGTGTCTCAATAGGCTTTTGATTTTCACTGATGTGATGAATGAATGGGAGGTGTGTGGGAGTCAGTTAACTGGGATCTCAACGTCCTCTGCATAACTGTAGTGTTTATTACCACAAGTTAGTGATGTCAAGAGGAAAACCCTACACATAACATGCCATAACTATCTTTATTTTATTTTTTCCAGTCTTCAAAACTGCTGTGGTCCTTGTGTATAAAGATGGTTCCAAACAGAAGAAGAAACTTGTAAGACTTCTTTTGTCACCTGATGGTTTGAAACTATTTCTCTATCTGCTTATCAGTTATGTCTGCATAATTCTACCATTTTGTCAGTATGAGCCTTTTTATGATCTTGTTTATTTCTCAAGCATTGCTAAGGATGCTTGAGATCACCCATCCTGCCCTCTTTTCAGGCAGGCTTATGTTTAGAGCACAAAAATGAATTGGTCTCATTTTTGTGAATTGGAACCAATTGGACTCAATTGCTGATTTGGTCTGCCATGGCCCAGAACCTTCCTAACGCTACTTTTCCCCTTCTCTGTTGCCCCTGTTCTTGTTTTGGGATCCCTTTTCTCCTCTTCCCTGTGTGTGTCTCTCTTCACTGCATTTGCTTAGCAAACTTATTTGCCCACCCTCCCCTCAACGTATTTATCACGCAGCCTCTCACTCCCTGCTGGATGAACAGGAGCTCGTGGGGGTGAAGATCCTTTGGGCACGCCTGGAGTTACTGCGTGAGAGTCTGTCGCTGGTTTAGCAAATGCAGGGAACTGGTCCGGGGCAGGTTAGATTCTTCTTACGCAGCTGACTCCTTCTCCCCTGCAGGTGGGATCCCACAGGCTTTCCATTTATGAGGACTGGGACCCCTGCAGATTTCGACACATGATCCCCACGGAAGCGCTGCAGGTTCGAGCTCTGGCGAGTGCAGGTAAACTCTCACCTGTGCTGGGTATTTCACACACTTATCTCTGGTGTGTGTAGAAATTACTTGTTTGAATCCACACTCTAGGTCTAACCCTTCTACTGTCTTTTTTTTTTTTTTTTTTTTTTCTATGCTTAACTCTCTTGTCTCTCAGTCTCTTTATGGCCTCTTATTTACCCAGCCATTGATTAAATATTGAATGAATGAATGAATGAATGAATGAATGAACCAAGTGAATGAATGAACTGAGTGAATGGATGTGTAATGTCTTCAAAATTCCTGGAAGAGATTCTAGTTATTCCATTCTGTACATCAATACTATAGCGACTGCCATCTGAGTACAGTGAGCCTGTGCTTCTTGAAACAATCCTTGAGACCGTGAGCAGACAAAGCCCAGGTAAACTACTCCCTTGCCTTTCAACGGAGAGATCCAAATATACCGCCCAAAGCACTAAAAAGCATTGACTACACGTTTTTTCCCTAAAGTATTACAAATCTTTATCTTTGGTATTAGTGTGAAGGCTTTTGAATGTTGATTCTTTTTTAAATTTATTTTAATTGTTTTAGAGACAGGATCTCATTCCGTTGCCCAGTGCTGTCGTACCTCACTGTGGCCTCAAATTTCTAGGCTCAAGCTATCCTTTCCAAGTACCTGGGACTACAGGCGTGTGCCAACACACCCAGCTAGTTTTTTAAATATTTTGTAGAAGTGGAGTTTTGCTATTTTGCCCAAGCTGGTCTTGAACTCTTGGGCTCAAGCAAGCCTCCCGCCTTGGCCTCCCAAAGTGCTGGGATTACAGACGTGAGCTGCCACGCCCAGTCTGAAATGTTGGTTCTTTTTCTATGATCCACATAGCCGTGAGGTAAGTTGTTGGGTAGCTGTGAGTATACTTGATAATATAATTAGACGATGCTTTAAACACATGAGTAGCAGGGTACTGACAGAAAAGTGATATTTTTGTGACTCAGAAGCTCCCCATCCTGGGCCTAATTTGAGGCCAAGTTCTCGAGAGGAGGAATGGGCTGTGTGACTCTCCCAGGCGCACCCTGGAAAGAGCATCTCTGGGGAGTCAAGTGGGCACTCTAGCCACACCTGTTCCCTGTCCCACTTGGACAGCAGGTGCAGCTTTGGTAAAGAAAAGCCCTGGCGGTGGAGACCAGCAGGTGTGTGATCAAGTGAATTTCTATGTGATGCTTTTGGCATCTAAGGTGAACATTAAGTTCTTACTATCCAATTTCTGTTGTGTAGCCTCTCCTTGTTTCCACTTGCCATAAGCAGTAAAACTGGATCTGATCCTCAGAAAACCAACTCACACTAGTCCAACATCATGAGGAGAACCTCTTGCCATATTGTGCACACTTTGAGTTACTCTTCCAAATTAAAGGTGTTTCTCCCTTCAGTTTTTCTGCCTTACAGGAGGAAATCTCCAGTGCACAAACCACGTAGGGCAAATATATTTGGAATGATTATTTGTTTTAGAAGATTTCTCTCTAATCTCCCAGCAGTGATTTGCTGGATGCCCTTTTACTTACGATGTGATTTGCAAAATTGATTTACACGTACATTTGCAGGCACCTGTAAGTCGTGAGTCTAGGGCAGCTACAAATAGCATTTTGAGGTTTGGGCACTTAAATACTAAAGTCTTACTTTAGAATCGTAGATTATGAATTATCCAGTTCCTTTGTTTCCTCATGCCAGGTTTACAAATGGGAAAGTTTATTTTTGTAGCAGACTTGACAGCTTCTAAGCCAGGAATTTCGCCTGCATTGAGGAGTAAACACATAAAGACTTCAAATTTTGAAGACAATGCCATCTTTGTAATACGACGCTCCATTCTCTCTCTCTAGTTTTCATTCAAATCAAGTTTAAAACCATCAAGATAAAAGCTTATTTTACTTGAGTTATAAAGACTCGTCAAGATGTTTTTCGTTATGAAATCCACTCTAGTGGATTTGAGAATCAGAATGTGGAATTTTAGGTTTTTATCTTAGTTCGGAAAGTTTGTAAAATTTTTTGCAGATAGATTCTGGTTAGGGTTAAATCATGCAACCACAGTGAGGGTTTGTGACCAGGGTTCTGAGCCACTGGATAAAAGTGAGACTTCACAGTGTATGGCCTGAATGTCTGCAGTGAATTGTTCCTTTCATAAACACTTTATTCGTGACTTAAAGTACTATGCCATTATAGGCACTACAGAGCTTCCAAATTATTTTAAAATTGTTCCTTCCTTTCTTGGCATACCATTTCTGCTGTGTTCAAAGTAGACTCCAGGGGGAGGCGGGGGGGCGAGAAACCCCATTAGATCTCCAGGGCTTTAGGCCCAGCCACCTGGGGGAAGACTCCCTTAACAGACAGCAAGGGTTTACCTGTCATATCACTGGCCAGATGAAATCTGCATAGGAGGCTTTGGCTCCATTTAGTCCAACTGTTGCCAAAACAACTAATCATTTAATTGAAATGCACAGTTCAGTTAAACAGACTGCATGGCTGAAAGAGTGAGTTCAGGCCGGGCGTGGTGGCACACGCCTGTAATCCCAGCACTTAGGGAGGCCGAGGCGAGTGGATCATGAGGTCAGGAGTTCGAGACCAGCCTGACCAACATGGTGAAACCCTGTCTCTACCAAAAATACAAAAATTATCCAGGCATGGTGGTGTACATCCAGCTACTCAGGAAGCTGAGGCAGGAGAATCGCTCGCTTGAACCCGGGAGGCAGAGGTTGCAGTGAGCTGAGATCATGCCACTGCGCTCCAGCCTGGATGACAGAGCAAGATGCCATCTCAAAAAAAAAAAAAAAGTGAGTTCAGTCAGTATGATTGACTGGCCTTTTAGACCGTCTAGAAGATTTTACCAACTGGAAATTTTCCAAGTGTTCTCTTCTTAGCATCCATTAAGCTTTCAGTCGCTTCATCTCTTTAGATCGTGGAATAGTAGGAAAATATCTTTGATCTTGTACATTTCTGCATTATTAATTCTCTATCACAGCTGGAAAATGCTTTTGTAAACATGTAAATAAATCCATTAGAAACATACCCTGATTTCCTGTTGTTTTAATGTCTTTAGACGCAGACGCAAATGCCGTGTGTGAAATTGTCCACGTCAAATCTGAGTCTGAAGGGAGGCCGGAGAGGGTCTTCCACTTGTGCTGCAGGTGAGCCTGGGCCTGTGAGTCGAGGCCGTGATGACAGTTCTGCAGATTGGAATGGTTTGGTGTCTTATGTTGTATTCTGGTGTTTGGTACATTGCTTGTACTGTAACATCGCTGAGATGCAGTAAACGGAGAGTCAGCTGGGAGGAGGTGACAGCGTGTGAAAGTGTCATCGGGATTCCTGATCATTTGGAGCACATAGGGAGGTCGCCCTGTGTTGATCACCTGCACGTCTTGAGGGGAAGCTGGGCTCATGTGGGCTTCTACTTATTTGTTGTTGTTTTTCTTCTACCCTGCCACCCTCTTTCTTTCCTTCCTTCTCTCCTCTCCCTCCCCCATGAGAATTTGAGGTCTTCCCGCATATGCAACCATTTGTTTTTCTAAAAATATAAGATGGATGACCCCAACAGATGGCATTTAATATATTTGGCTTTAAATGTGCCCATATTGAATCATGCTTTAATTTAATCATAGACACTCAGTGATTTACTCAGTAAATTACCCAGTACCTCACACAGTGAGTACTAATATACTATGGATTATCTACAAAAGACGATAGAATCAATATTGTATGATTAGTAGCAATATTTTATAATGTTAGTATGGTAAGAAGGTACCTTTACCAAGCATAAACTTTGCTAAACACCTTACATTCATTATTTCGGTTAGTCAGACCAGGGTATTAGGTTGGTATAAAAAGAAACTGCAGTTTTTACCATTAAAAGTAATTAAAAGTGCCATTAATTTTAATGGAAAAAACTGCAATTATTTTTTGCACCAGCCTAGTACTATTCTTACTCCAATTTACAAATGGGGAAGCAAGGCTTAGAGATGGTACTTTGCCTAAGGCCTCAGAGAAAATGAATGCTGGTGCCGGGCATGGTGGCTCACACCTGTACTCCCAGCAAGGCAGGCGGATCACTTGAGGTCAGGAGTTTGAGGCCAGCCTGGCCAACATGGTGAAACCCTGTCTCCACTAAAAATACAAAAATTAGCCAGGCGTGGTGGCAGGTGCCTGTAATCACAGCTACTTGGGAGGCTGAGGCAGGAGAATCTCTTGAACCTGGGAGGTGGAAGTTGCAGTGAGCCAAGATCATACCACTCGCCTGGGTGCGAGACTCTGTCTCAAAAAAAGAAACAAAAAGAAAATGAATGGTGGGTTTAACCTCAAAACCCATGTTTTGTGTTGCTACATCAGATCTGTCTGTGTTGGGTGACAGAGGTCAACAAAGGTCAGATCCCCGGAAAGCTGTCAGGACTACAAGTGAAATGTTGTTTGTATAACCCCATGGGGTTTGAGCACCACCTTTACTGTCTGTTGTGGCTCATCTGTTTGTGATTTTGTTGGTAAGGTCCGTGGAGTTTAGTAAGCCTACTTACACGGATGCCGTATGTATTGTTAATAAGGAATACCAGATGAAACTTACCTGGGTAAAATTATTGGGAATATAACAAGAAAAATAACTCTCGCCTAGGAAGCACTTTCTTTTTTTTTTTTTTTTTTTTAAACCATGGGAATTGGGACTTGGGAAGATTTGATAGTTCTTTACAGCCTTAATATATACATGTTGAAATGTGTCATGGGAATCGTTGATATTTACCAGGAGGGAGCTCAGCTCTAGAGGACATTAGGAACGTTGAGACATCAGCCTTTGGGTGCTCTGCAGAGCTGCAAGAATCTTGTGGTTCATTTGCCCTCAAAAACATTTTACAATGAAAAGCTCTGCCTTAAGTGCCAGGAGCAGACTTTGGCAGCTTCGTGGTACAAACTCCCACTGTCCATAGACCTGTTCGTTAATGGGCTGCTCTGCCCCACATCGGTGACAAGAGATGGATCACAAAGCATGAAGGGAAAAGAATTATGTGCTCTTTCTCCCTGGCTGTAAAATCACCACTCAGCATAGAAATTGGAGTCAAGGCCTCAGTCTTCAGCCTTTGGCCCTAAGGGTTATTTGTTTGGTTGCACCTGATAACCTTAGAAGTTCCCCATGTGTTAAGCCCTGGTTCTCTAACATCTGTAAATCTTTTCCTAGCTCCCCGGAGAGCCGAAAGGATTTCCTGAAGGCCGTGCATTCAATCCTGCGCGATAAGCACAGAAGACAGCTCCTCAAAACCGAGAGCCTTCCCTCATCCCAGCAATATGTCCCTTTTGGAGGGAAAAGATTGTGTGCACTGAAGGGGGCCAGGCCGGCCATGAGCAGGGCAGGTACTGTGGGGATTCAGACGTTCAAGATTCCCGTCACCCCCACTCCGCAGTAGAACTCCAGTGAGCTTGACCTCCTTGTTGAGTGGGGGTGAGGTGTGGCCTGGTGGGGACTGATGTAGGAGGACGGTTCTTCCCTGGTGTGAGGTTCCTTGCCCTTGCCTCCTTCCTGGTGGCTCCTGGGGATCCGCCCTATATCTACATTCCTCTTGTCCTCCCTCAAGCCTTCCCTTTGCCTCCCTTCTCCTTTTGGCTGGTGAGCTCCTCTCTCATTTGCCAAGCCGGGATGCAGACACATCCTCTTTCTGGAGAGGCCGTCTCCGCCTGCTTGCAGAATGAGAGTCGCTGCTTTGCATGACAGCCAGCTTTGTCTAGCAGAAAGCCGTGTGTCACATTTCAGCAAGGTCACAGCCCTCTGTTCTGAGAACATGGTGGCTTCACGGTCTGGCAGCACAGCAATGCCTGCTCTGAGTAGTAAGGGTTCTAGGTTTGGTAGCCCACATGACACTTCCAGTTTTTATCCTGGCCTTGTGCCTGCAGCTTTATTTTTAGTCTCCATGTTCATTTGGGGAAGCCTCGAACTATTCTTGGAAACAAGAATCTAGAGTTTAAATGGCCCTAGCATAAATATTCTTGTAGGACTTAATCCATTACGGTGGAGCAGTGGAGAAGTAAAATAAATACTACCCCCCGTTAATGGTAGCAAAATTTGTCTAGGGATAAAGCTGTTTTCATACTTAGGGACTTAATGACATCAAGATACTAACATTTTTCTCAAAACTTTCTTAACAGGCAGCCTAGAATTATGCAGGGAGGAGGATTTCATTAAAAGAGACCCCCTTTGCACTTGCCAGAAAAGTGTCTGGCCTTTGTCCCCGTTACCATTCTACCTGTTGAAGAGGCATGGACAGAAGTATGAACGCCTGAAGGTTTTCATAGACAAAACCTCCCTGGCTTGACATGGGATATTACGTTCTTTAAGAACCTTAAATTTGGCCGGGCGCGGTGGCTCAAGCCTGTAATCCCAGCACTTTGGGAGGCCGAGACGGGCGGATCACGAGGTCGGGAGATCGAGACCATCCTGGCTAACACGGTGAAACCCCGTCTCTACTAAAAAACAAAAAACTAGCTGGGCAAGGTGGCGGCGCCTGTAGTCGCAGCTACTCGGGAGGCTGAGGCAGGAGAATGGCGTAAACCCGGGAGGCGGAGCTTGCAGTGAGCTGAGATCCGGCCACTGCACTCCAGCCTGGGCGACAGAGCGAGACTCCGTCTCAAAAAAAAAGAAAAAGAACCTTAAATTTAACTAATGTTCGGGGACTAGTTAGTGTAAACCTCTTCTCCAATCAGTTGATAAGTGTTTATTGAAAGCTTAGTGCAGTGAACACCCAGCACTTTGCTAAGTTTTCTGAGGTATCCTAAGTGTCTTGTATACCTCCAGATGCACAGTTTCTCATGGGGTCCCCATGGAAGAATAGTTTATTGGTCCTTTATAACTCACTTGAGAGATTTTTATCTTGGATTTGTCTTATCTGCCCTTCTTGTTTGCTAGGGAAATGTTTAAAAAGGTTTGGAAATACGTGTCTCAACCTCAGGGAACTCACCTGTTTCATTTGTTAATCAATGAACCTAAATTCAGGGCTGCATTTACTTTCAAACTAAGCATGGTTAGTCTGTCACTCAGTTTTCGGGCTGAGATGCATTTGGAAAGAAAACAAAACCAGCCCACAATTTAACACCATCATCCAGCATCATGATTACCAAGAGAAAGCCTTGATGTCATAGCCTTTGGATTTAGCTGATTGAGAGATTTTTCTGCCTGATGGCTCATTTTTGGCTGAAGAAAGTCTGTATCACTTTGCTTCGGAGGCATCTCACTATCCTCAGAATCTTCATGTTAGAGGAGTTTAAAATGGTGCCTGAGTAGAACAGCACAGCAATACCCGGCAGTCTTAACAGTGAACACTGGAAATAGTCAAAGATTGCATCCCTAAAAGACTGGGAAGAACCCAGTAATGGTAGCCGGGTTCCTAAGCATACTAGGAACAGCTACTCATGCTTCATTTTGCTTTGTCCTGAATACCCAGCTAGTTTATTTCTCCCTCTGTTCTGTTTGGCTAGGATAGTAAAGCCAAATACTCTGCTTCCGTATTAAGCCTAAAGTGCTATATACATCTGCCAATAACTGAATTAAAAGATTTTTTTCTTTGTTCTACTTTCTAAGAAAATTTTCAAACTTATAGAAGAGCTGAAAGAATTCCCACCTACCATGTATATTCTATATTTTTCTATCTTCTCATTATCACTCATCTATGAGAATCCATCTATCATTTGTCACCTCATCTTATTTTTGACACATTTCAAAGATGTAGACATTAACACACTTTACCCCTAGATACTTCAGCATGCAAATCATGAACAGATATTTCCAGTAGCTTTGAGCTGAGGTAGTTCTAATGTAGTGATTGGAGAGAGGGATGCTGTATTTTGCTGGTGCTGAGATAAAAGTGAACAAGGGCCGGGCGCGGTGGCTCAAGCCTGTAATCCCAGCACTTTGGGAGGCCGAGACGGGCGGATCACGAGGTCGGGAGATCGAGACCATCCTGGCTAACACGGTGAAACCCCGTCTCTACTAAAAAAATACAAAAAACTAGCTGGGCGAGGTGGCGGGCGCCTGTAGTCCCAGCTACTCGGGAGGCTGAGGCAGGAGAATGGCGTGAACCCGGGAGGCGGAGCTTGCAGTGAGCTGAGATCCGGCCACTGCACTCCAGCCTGGGCGACAGAGCGAGACTCCGTCTCAAAAAAAAAAAAACAAAAAAAAGTGAACAGGAATTTTTGTCTCTTCTCAATAGAAGTCAGGATTTTTTTGTTTGTTTCTTTTTTCTCCTCTTTTCTATTCCCTTTTTCCATTTTGCCTGGAAATGGCTTTTATTCCCATCCTCAACCAACAGTAGTGTCCATTTGTTCCACGGTTTTAGATGGTAGAACTCTCAGGAATAGTGATGGACACACAGGGGTCTGAGGCAGAGCCTGGCTGCAGTGGGAGCCAATTCAGCTCCTCGTTGACGTCTCTAACCTTGCGCCTGCTGCGTTTGAAGTCAAGGCTGCGTTTGGCAGTAACTGAGACACGAGGCATCTTCTAGTAGCACGGAAGCAATTAGATGGTTTCTGGGGCTTTGGTTTCAGGAAAGCAGCTCCCAGTTGACTTTGAGACTCTTCCTCTCCACTGGAAAGCCCGTGTTGCATTTCACCTTTTCGTGTCTAATGCAACAGCCGCTTCACTCTCGAGGGAGAAGCAGCGGCCTTCCCTGTGAACAGTCTCGCATAGGCGTGTGGTGGGATTGTTGGCTTGATTGGATGGTGTCTTTTGTTTGCTTGTTTTTAATTCTGGCTTCCTAGAGGGCAGTAGGTGAAAGAATGAAGTTTTCGTAACTGGTAGTCACTTTATACAGCACTTTGTTGATCAAACTGCTTGCGTATCATCGGTTTTTTATTTCTCATTCCACTGAGGCACTGATACGTTAATTGCTTTGTAGAAGAGTGAGCGACGCACAGACTGTAATTGGGGGAGACTAAGGCTCACGTTTGCTTAGCCTCCTACCGGACGTGGGACTTTGTCAGAAAGAAGACAGGGAAATAACTGAAGATTCCATGTCTTTGAGAGCCACTCTCTTTTCATAGGCTCTCTAAGAGGGATGTGGTGCCGTTAATCTAACTGCAGATCCCAAGAAATGTTACGTTCAAGTTCCCAGAAAACAAGTAACTTAGACCGGTGCTTCTGCCTCCTTGCTGCATTTTCTACAAAGACAGCAAAACTAGAGAGGCACCCCCACCCTTACTAAAAACCTATTCCAGCTAAACAACCCTGGGACAGCGCTGGGGATCTTCATAGCACTGGACCATGGGACATGACCAGGATTGAGGATACTAACTCACTAACTCATCCCCAAATCAGTGGTCTGTCTACTTGAGAGCAGCTGTAGTCTATGTTACCCATCTCTTAGGTGCACGGGTTAGAATAGTAGATTATTTCCCAGGGAGTTGAGTGCCCCTTTGCCCATAACCTACAACCTCTGCTGTGTGCCCCGGTTCCCCCTTGCCCTTCCATCAGTTGCTAGAACATCTTCTAAGTCCAGATACCTCGACAAGGTAAATGCTCCGAGACAGACTGGTGATATCTAGACTGTAAGCCCCAAAAGACATCAAGGCATTCAGTGCATACCATTTCGGTTTTTATTTTCTCCTGTCCTTTGCTTTCTGGATTTTCATCTCACGTAAAGCATGTGGGGGTTTTATTTTTATATTTTTGTGTGTGTGTGCAGTGTCTGCCCCAAGCAAGTCTCTTGGGAGGAGGAGGCGGCGGCTGGCTCGAAACAGGTTTACCATTGATTCTGATGCCATCTCCGCAAGCAGCCCGGAGAAAGAGTCCCAGCAGCCCCCCGGTGGTGGGGACACTGACCGATGGGTAGAGGAGCAGTTTGATCTTGCTCAGTATGAGGAGCAAGATGACATCAAGGAGACAGACATCCTCAGTGACGATGATGAGTTCTGTGAGTCTGTGAAGGGCGCCTCAGTGGACAGAGACCTGCAGGAGCGGCTTCAGGCTGCCTCCATCAGTCAGCGGGAAAGAGGCCGGAAAACCCTGGATAGTCACGCGTCCCGCATGGCGCAGCTCAAGAAGCAAGCTGCCCTGTCGGGGATCAATGGAGGCCTGGAGAGCGCAAGCGAGGAAGTCATTTGGGTTAGGCGCGAAGACTTTGCCCCCTCCAGGAAACTGAACACTGAGATCTGACTGTGTCACCTGCCCCTTAGAGAATGTGTGTAGATACTTCCTGCCCTAACTCTGCCCACCCTCCTGTACCGTCGACAAGAATGTCCCCTTAGGTCGCGCTCTTGCACACACGGTTTTGGCAGCTGACTTGGTTCTGAAGCCATGTAGCCACCCAACTTTGTCATTTTCAACAACATCAGAAATAATTCCTCAGAAACCCAAATAAGCTTGAGTCCTATCTTCTGTATATTACTAAGGGCTTTTATTTATTCTCAGTTAATCAGGGCCTGAACAATTAAAAGAAAAAAGATTCTATAGCACTGGAAAGCAGATCACCCCCAGGAGTTAACAGATGTACAGCAGATTAATTTAAGGGATAGTAGCACACACACGATCCTTCTATCTGAAATCAGTCCCTAGTTGGGAAACCTCTTTCAAACACAAAATGAAATGAAATGTGTACAGCTTGCAGTGTTCTGACTGTACCCTTCCCTCTTCCATGTCTCAGAATCTCTGTGTATTTTAAGAATGTGTGAGGAGAGGGTGGCAATTCATGTTTCAATGAGCCTTTTTTTTCCCTTCCTGTTTTGGTCTATAGCTGGTCTTACTCTGTGTCCATGTTCGGAAGCTCTAGTTTTGCATAGAATTATAGAGATGCCAAACTCTTTGAAAAGAGATCCAAATTTATCGCTTGAGAGAAAGAAGAAACACTATTTTTTGTATTTTACCTGAGATACAGGGGCACAAATAGATGAGGATTTTACAGTGTTAGTGTAACCCTGAGCCTAAAAAATGAGGATATAACCTTTTACAGAGAGAGTGAGGTGTGGTGGTTTTATATTTATACATGAAAGGCCAACAAGCTCATGCTAAGGATATACTTTTCTTCCAAGAAGCGGATTTTTTTTTTTTTCTTTTTAATGTTTGAATCTGTATTTGAGCTGGGAGTTTGGTTGGATTAAACATGACACCCAGGTGGGCGGGGGTGTATGTCTGTTGCACATGGCAGGGAGGGGAGCCTCCTTCTCATGGGGTTGCCATGGTGATCATTGGTTTTTCCATTAAAATTGCATCTTCATCCATAGATTACCTTCCCCTTCCCTGACAGTTCATAACCAAACCTTTAAACAGAACAGCCTCTTTAAAAACTTCTCTTGTGTTGAACACTTTCTTCATGCCAACGAAACAGGGTAAACACGCTCAACACATTAATGGTCTAAACAGATATCCAAATACTAAGAAGAAAAACAAGTTATAGCACTTTCAATTTTTTTTTTTTTTTTAAAAAAAGGTTTATAGCTTTTTCTTTTCCCATGTCACAATGTCCACTTCCTAAGAAGGGTTTCAAATACTATGAAAACTTTCTTTTTGGGGAAAATATCTATTTGGTGTTTGACACATCAGTAGGTACTTTAGACCTGAATTTTATAGTAGCTTTAGGAGTTATATTTTATAAAAATCAGTTATGACTTTATATTTCCAGACAATAGAGAGTTCAGTACATCATGCTCTTGTGCCTCTGCCTGCTTTTCCTGCGTTCCCACCCTGTATCCCCGTCCCCCCGCCTTTCGGGTTTCCAGGGCTTCGAGCTTGATCTTTTGAAAGTTTTATTCTATTAAATTTTTGCTATATCTTCTGGTTTTCTTAAAAAGCTTTAGAATGGTTTCTATAGCCTTTGTACCACTGCATTTTCCCATATCATCTCCGGTTCGATCGCGTCCAGATGGAAAACGGAAGCAGAGGCTTCTAATCGTCGCATTTACTGGTTCCAGTGCAACACATCCATCTGAAAACACTCGGAAGTCTGGTGCTTGGAGAGGGTGCCATTGTCTCTTGTACATAAGGTCATGACGTGTCTATGTCAAAAGTTCTTATATATTTCTTTTATAAGCTGAAAGAAGGTCTATTTTTATGTTTTTAGGTCTATGAATGGAACGTTGTCAATGCTTGTCAAACAATAAAAATACTGAAAAGTGTCTGGGCGGTTCTATGCCTTTTTGGATGGGAGGATGAGTATGAATTGTGGGCGGGAGAGAGGCCGTGGGAGAAGATTCCTGGGAATGCCGTTCGTTGAAGTAACTCATGATCATCAGGAGGACGCTGTTGTGGTAGTGCTTGAAGCTTTAACAGGAAAACAGGTGCATTACAGTTGTTGCCTGGCAGCTTGACCTAACGTTACCCTACTGGGTACTGTTTCTTTTCCAGTCTCCTGCCTATCCCACTGGGAGCAGGCTGGGGGATTCCCATGAAAATAGTGGGGTGAAGTGCAGAGCTCCGACCGGCCTGACTGAGCTCTTGAATCACTCCACATTTTATCACCGGGGATCCGCTGCCTGAGCCTTTCACAGAATCACAAAACAAGGTACATAGTGTCTTGGCCTGCCTTTCTCTTCCCGTCAGAGTCCCCAGATCTGACCCTCCTGAGTCCCTTACAAACCTTACCCGTCAGCGTTACCCCATCCGTCCCTGCCCTCAGTGAAAACATTGTCTCCTGTCTCTAGAGCAGCCTCTCCCTGGCGCATGGCGAGCCCTGTGGTGTAGCTACTTGCTCCTTGCAGTGGAGGTCCTGACACCAGCAGCGTCATCATGTCGCTGGGGGCTTGTTGGAAGTGCAAAAAACTGGGAGGCAGGAGGAGCACTTGAGGCTAGACGTTCGAGACCAGCCTGGGCAACATAGTGAGACCCCATCTCTATGAAAAATAAAATACTTCGCTAGTCGTCGCGGTTCACACCTTTAGTCCCAGCTACTCAGGAGGCTGAGGTGGGAGGATTGCTTGAGCTCAGGAATTTGAGGCTTGCAGTGAACTGTGATCACACTATTGCACTCCAGCCTGGGTAGCAGAGAGAGACCCTGTCTCAGAAAAGAAAAATGCAGAAACTTGGGCCCCACCCAGAGGCACTAAACCAGAACTTCCATCTTAACGGGATCCTCTGATGACTCATCCATGTTCATGTTTGAGTCACATTCATTTGGTGGCTTCCAAACATTTTGATGTTGAGCAGTGATTTGGAGCACATTCCTCTTTCTTGTAAATATATTCAGGCATTACAGCAACAATATGTACATCTGTAAGACACAAGATTTCTTTCTGTAGCCAATGCATCCGTCTTGGGGGATGACTGAAGCCAGCTTTAACACCTGCTCCATGAAGTTCTTCCAGCAGTTAGAACTCTGGTGTAAATGAGATTTAGCAGTTTGGGCTGCTTTCCTCACCAATAGCTGAGCCTATGTGTGCGGAGGAAATGAGTGCTCAAAGTCAACTATAGAGGAATAATCATACCTCTTTCTCCACTAGTTTCGTTTATTTTCAGGCTCATCTCCCACCAGGCTGGTAGAAAACATCCTCAGTTTTCCTCTCCCTTTCTGTTCGTGACGTTTGGGGGCGGGGAGCTCCCTTCTGCAAAGATAACTGTAGCAGTGACCAGCGTGCTCATCCATCCACGGGCTCCTTCACGCGTGATGGTGGGCTCTCTAGTGTATCCTTCTGCTCACCCAGGACACGTCTGCAGCCTGGTCCCCGGCATTCTGTCTCCTCTCTGGGACGTTGCCAGGATGCTTTGCCCAAGTTCTGGTCCGTCCCCTTCCACAGCTCTCCTGCCTGTATCCCCAGCCAGGGGCTAGTACTGTTTTTGTTTATTTGTTTGTTTGAGAGGGAGTCTCGCACTGTCGCCCAGGGTGAAGTGCAGTGGCATGATCTCGGCTCACTGCAACCCCGGCCTCCCAGATTCAAGGGATTCTCCTGCCTCAACCTCTTGAGTAGCTAGGATAACAGGCGCCCGCCACCATGCCCAGCTAATTTTGTTTTGTGTTTTTAGTAGAGACAGGGTTTCACTGTGTTGGTCAGGTTGGTCTCGAACGCCTGACCTTGTGATCCACCCACCTCGGCCTCCCAGAGTGCTGGGATTACAGGCACGAGCCATCGTGCCCTGCTGGCTATTGCCTTTTCTGTGTGTGGGTGGTTATGGGGATGAGGACAGAGAAGCTGGGTTGCAGCGGGGAGCCCTTGTGTTTTTTTGCAAGCTTGTTGATACCCAAGTTTTACAGGCAATTCTGCTTTTTGGCGCAAACCTATTCCAGGATAGGGAACCACTGTGACAGTTGCCTTAGAAGGGAGGTGCTGAGCAGGTTGTGGGGAAGTTGTGCAAATACAAGGAGAGAAAGAAATAGTCAAAATATTCAGCCACTTACATAGAGAATGTGTGAGATCAAAATTGCAGTGTCAACGGCCGGGTGCAGTGGCTCGTGCCTGTAATCCCAGCACTTCGGGGGGCCGAGGCAGGTGGATCACTTGAGGTCAGGAGTTCGAGATCAGCCTGGCCAACGTGGTGAAATCCCCTTGACTAAAAATACAAAAGTTAGTCGGGCGTGGTGGCACACATCTGTAATTCCGGCAACTTGGGAGGCTGAGGCAGGAGAATCGCTTGAACCCGGGACGTGGGACTGCGGTGAGCTGAGACTGCCGCGCTGCACTCCAGTGTCCTATCACTCCTCAACTCCAGCAGATAGGACAGTGGTAATGGCTCCAGGAACACTCCAGCCTGGGTGACAAGAGTGAGACTCCATCTGGAAAAAAAAAAAAAAAAAAAAAAAATGCAGTGTCACAGTCCCCCTAGGCTTCTCTAAAGGAAGTCGTTGGAAGAAGGAAAAAGGAATACTCAGAACAGAAATCATGAATGTGTAAGGCTTCTGTAAACACATGGAGTATGGATACTGTTGGCAAGATACTGCCTTCTGCTGAACAGTGTAGGGGTAGAAACCCTCCCAGGTCGTGTTCCTGGGATCGCCTTGTTTCCATTCTTCTGCTTGTCATATGCCTCCCCACCCCCACCATATACCAACAGAATGCATTCTGTAGAAACCCTCATTCATCAACAATGGAGTTTATTCTGGTCTATTCTTTCTACATCATGAAGCAACCTTTAGCCTATACATTCTACTGTTTTAGTAAGTCAATTTCTACTGTCACTGAGTCCACCACCTCGACCATGTTCCTGAGTGAGATGTGACTCATGCACATCTTCATGTCACTGCTGTCAAACTGGGCTGATGGCTTCTAACTTGTGTGCAGTGGATCCTCTGCTGTTGTCTAGTCACTTGGGATCTCCCTCTCTGTCTCTCTCTCTCTCTCTGTCTCTCTCTCTTCTCACTCTGTTGCCCAGGTTGGAGTGCAGTGCTGCGATCTCGGCTCACTGCAACCTCCACCTCCCAGGTTCAAGCAGTTCTACCTGCCTCAGCCTCCCAAGTAGCTAGGATCACATGCCCGGCTAATTTTTGTATATTTTGATAGAGACAGGGTTTCACCATGTTGGCCAGGCTGGTCTCGAACCCTTGACCTCAGGTGATCCACCCACCTTGGCCTCCCAAAGTGCTGTGATTACAGGCGGTCCCTTGGGATTAAAAATGACAAGGGATTGGCTGGGTGCAGTGGCTCATGCGTGTAATCCTAGTACTTTGGGAGGCTGAGGCAGGTGGATCACAAGGTCAGGAGTTCAAGACCAGCTTGGCCAAGATGGTGGAACCCTGTCTCTACTAAAAATACAAAAATTAGCCGGGCATGATGGCACTTGCCTATAATCCCAACTACTCAGGAGGCTGAGGCAGAGAATTGCTTGAACCTGGAGGCGGAGGTTGCAGTGAGCCGAGATCGCGCCACTGCACTTCAGCCTGGGCAACAGAGTGAGACTCCGTCTCAAAAAAAAGAAAAAAGACAAGGGATTTAGACTACACGTGCACACCTTGCACTTTCTGTACAGTCAACTACCCTCAAGTCAGGGAGATGTGACACTTTTTTAAAAAACGCAAATCCAGGGTCCCTAATATTTTTTTAAAAATTCAGGAATCACATAATGCTTCAGAATTTCTTTTTCCTTGTTCTTCAACATACTTCATACCCAGGTCAAGCCAAAGTTAGATTTTTTTAGCCCGTGAGGCCCTGGTGGGATTGCTTTCACCTTTCTGGGCACCAGCTTCATCCTTTTTGACTTCAATACGTAGTTTCTTTTCTTGAACACCACCCGGGGCTTCCTGGGCTGCTCCCAAGAATGATTTGGTTACAGGATGTCCTGTGTTCTGTTCTACTCAGCTCTGTGCTTGTGTGTTCTGCCTGGTGACGTTACCTTGTATTTTAAACATTAATGGTTGGTTAATTATAGGCCCCTCACTTTCAATCAAGACGGTAACATTTGATTGTCCTTGATGGGTTTGTTGAATACAGGCATGGGTTGTGCATGCATACACACACTTAAAAATGAGTTTATATTTTGTTAACATACTGTTTTGTTAACCTAATTTTTACTCTTAGTGATACAAGTTGTAGACATTTTCATGACATTCTATAAAGGTCTGCATCACTGTAAGACATGGTCACATCCATCATAATGGTCATAGTTCACCGTAATTTACATAACCAATTCCTACCTTACATAACCAATAACCAATGGGCATTAAGGATTCCAGGGGTTTTGTTATTAAGAAAACACGATGAACACCTGTATTGGATGTTTCTGTGCATTGGTCCAGTTGCTTCCTGAGGGAATACTGAAGAGGTAGCTTTGCGTACCTTTTATACATTTTAAATCCTGATGGCCATTTCTAAATTCTAGGATGCTGTATTCCTGTTTGTCTTCTGGTGAGATGTCAAGATCTACTTCCTGTCTAATGTCTCCACTTTGTCACAGAAATGGCTTTTCCACCTGAGTTTGCATTTCGATTATTTTGGCCGGTTATGCTTGGTGGGCTGGGCCTTCTCCCACTTCTGTCATCCTTTCTCTGTTCACACTCAGTTTTTTGTTTTGTTTTGTTTTGAGATGGAGTCTCGCTCTGTAACTAGGCTGGAGTGCAATGACGCGATCTCGGCTCACTGCAACCTCTGCCACCTGGGTTCAAGCAATTCCCCTGCCTCAGCCTCCTGAGTAGCTGGGACTACAGGTGTGTGCCACCAGTCCCAGCTAATTTTTTTGTATTTTAGTAGAGATGGGTTTTCACCATGTGGGCCAGGATGGTCTCGATCTCCTGACCTCATGATCCACCCACCTCGGCCTCCCAAAGTGCTGGGATTACAGGCACACTCAGTTTTACTGTCAGTCTTCAGGGTATTGGGGTTTTCTGGTGATAGGAATAGCATCCATGCACTCCCCTTCAAAGTTTCAGAGATTTGAAATATTCCCCCACCTCATACATGCTGTGTGATGTCATGCCTCCAGATTTAAATGAAGGTTGAGTTTTTTACAATATTGATAAAATCAGTTTTATGTGACAGACATGGCCATTTTGAGGAATAAGCATTTATTGCCTCTTTTTTTTTTTTTTTTTTTAAGGTTTGAATAGACTTAATAGTTGGACCAGCGATGTCACAGGACTAGGTTGTGGCTTAAGCGACCGTAATGTTATAATTCACTCCTAAACTCCAGCAGATGGGAAAGTGGTAATGGCCCCAGGAACAGAGCTGTTTAATTTGGGGAATGGATAGAAAGTCGAGGTAGGGATGGAGTGTCATTCACTTGAAACAAATCTTGATACCTTTTGCTAAAAGCCCTTGCATAAAAGATGCGTTTTTGTGGAAAATCAGGGAAACAGACAATGACTGGCAGGTCTCCTATTAAACTTTCAAGTCTCAGGGAGTTTCTCGCCACCAGCTGGAGTAAGGTGCATCGGACCAGAAAGAGCAATGATCCTTGAACCAAAATGTGACTTTCCAAGGGTTCCAGGATGCAAATAGTTTAAGGAGAATCCATATCTAGATACTCAGTGTCAAGTGCCCTTTCCTAAAACTGATCTGCCTGGGAATGTGCTTGTGATAAAGTGCACGCTGTCTTCCCTCCCTCCTTTTTCACAGTCATCTTGCTCCCATTTTATTAAAAAAAAAAAAGAGAGAGAGAGAGAGAGAGAGAGACTCCTCTCAGCTGTCCTGTCCTGAGAGAGAGAGAGAGAGAGACTCCTCTCAGCTGTCCTGTCCTGGATTGTACTTAGGGGGAAGAACCTCTGGGATACCAAACAAACGGTCACAGAGAAATGGCGTGTTCAGAAAGTAAATGACACCACCGACCAGGGAGCTAATCCTTCGGTGAGTCAGGTGGCTTCTAATTATTTGCTCCTAATCAGTTTGAAGAAGGACCTAATCAAGTCGTCAGGTGATAAATCATTAATTATGGATGATATCTCTGATTTGGTGCAGATAATTCAAGAGGTCAGAGAATTGAGTGACACATAAAACTGCCGTAATTAAACTCCTTTCACTCCCAGTAGTCTTCAAACAAGGCTTTTCTGTGCTTGCAGCTACAAAAATGAAAAATAGAAATAGAATTGATGCACAACTCTGCCTAGCTAAAAATAAGAGCCACTGAATGGATACATGAACTAATTGAAAAATAAAAATATCCATTTCATTAAGAGATTATTTCCAGTGAAGTTTTACTCTTTATATTTGATATTTTTATGTCTCTCTCTCTCTATATATATATATACACACACACACACACACACACACATAAACTCTCTCTCTCTCTCCATATATATGTGCATATATATAAACTCCAGCAGATGGGAAAGTGGTAATGGCTCCAGGAACAGAGTTGTTTAGTTTGGGGAATGGGTAGAAAGTCAAGGCAGGGATGGAGTGTCATTCACTTGAAATAAACCTTGATACATTTTACTAAAATATGTATATACACACACACACACACACACACATTTTTGGTGGGGGGTGGGGGGACAGGGCCTCACTCTGTCACCCAGGCTGGAGTGCAGGAGTGCAATTATAGCTCATTGCAGCCTCAAACTGGACTCAGACGATCCTCACACCTCAGCCTCCAGAACAGCTGGGACTACAGACACATACCATGACCCTGGGGCTAATTTTTACATTTTTGTAAAAATTACAAAATTTTTATAGAGACAGGATCTCCATATGTCACCCAAGCTGGTCTGGAACTCCTAGCTTCAAGCAGTTTTCCCCCCTTAGTGCTGGGATCACAGGCATGAGCCACTGTGCCTAGCTGATATATTTTTATATTGGTCAATCATGTACCAATAATACTTACTTTATGGTAACACAATCCATAAGTGATTTTTTAAAAAAATAGTTGGAGCTTTATGGCATAGGAAATGCCAAAACTTTTAACATAGACATTTATCCAGATATCTTTATTTTAAAGAAGTATCATAGGGTAATAGGATATAATAGGATATTAGAAAAATGGGGCTAAAAGAAAAAGGGAATGATGTGAAATTTTTGAGTTTTTAAATGTATCCTTTGAATGGATGATGGGCATCAAATTGATTTGGGATTTTGGATACACTGGATACATTGAAACTGACATAATAGTTTTATTTGAAAATCTCAAATTTTATAATATGTAAGTGTATCAGTTGCTAGGTAACAAAAGCACCCTAAGGCTTAGTGGCTTAATACAACAAGCATTTATAATGTTCATGAATCTGGGGGTTAGCTGGGTAGTTCTGGACTTGGCTGAGCTGCTGGATCTCTGTGGTCAGCTGGTGGTTCAGCTCAGCCCGCGCCACATGTTCTCACACCCTGTGGCCTCACATGTATGTCAGCTGGAGGGCTGCTTGGTCTAGGAACCTCAGCCAGGACAGCTCGTCTCTGCTTCACATGGTGTCTCTTCCACTAGTAGACTAGCAGAGGCTTCCTTACGTGGTGACCGCAGGTTCCAAAGAGTAGCAGGAGTAAGTCCCAGAACACAAGTGATTTTCAGGCTTCCTCCTGACTCCCCTTTTCATAACCCTTGGCAAAAGCAAGCCGTGTGTCCAATTGGGAAGGAACGCTCCAGGGTCATGGATCCAGGGAAGTGACTCCTTAGGGATCATCACTGCAGTAATCTACCATAGCATCCTTTGAAACTACTTGAATTGATGATAAAAACATTTATTATGACATTTAGCTGTCAGAGGGAATATATTTTTTAAATTATCTTAGGGAGTTTCTGAGGAGAAATTGGAAATTATTGCTGAGAAGTTGGGAGTTATTGTCGAGAGCAGTCCAGGCTCTCACTCTTCCCCTCTCTGTTGAGAACAGGGCATCTGAATGGAGAGGAAGTGCATGGGCTTTGGGGTGGGACCCCTGTGTGCTTGAACCTTGGCATTTCCGTTGACCAGCTGTGTGAACCTGGGCAAAACACCAATCCTTCTGCGTCTCTTTCTGCACCTCTACCGTGGGGATGATACTACCTACTTTATCACGTGACCAATTAGTGGACACCACCTGCTGTGTCTCCCTCTCCCTCCCGCAGCCCACATCGAGGAAGCAGCAGGGCCTCAATGTTCTCAGTGTTCTGAGATGATGAGATGGTGCCAAGTTCGCTTTGGAAGCTTCTAGCTCTGGTTTTGACTAATCAAGTGAAAATTGGCATTTGTAGAGAAGATGCTGGAAAATGCCTTTATTCTCATTAGGGTTTTCTATTCATTTGTAAACTTATGCACCACCCTGTTAAATATATAAAAGTCAATTTAGACTTAAAAGTGATCTAAGTGATTAGAATAAAAATAAACATTTTTGTATTGAATTTTTTAAAAATGGAAAAGCTACCTCAAAAGTGTGTTCAATTTTTGTACCTTTTTTTTTTTTTTTTTTTTTTTTGATGGAGTCTCACTGTGTTGCCCAGGCTAGAGTGCAGTGGCATGATCTCGGCTCACCACAACCTCTACCTCCTGGGTTCAAGCGATTCTCCTGCCTCAGCCTCCCAAGTAGCTGGGACTATAGGTGGTGCCACCATGCCTGGCTAATTTTTGTATTTTTAGTAGAGATGGGGTTTCACTATGTTGGCCAGGATGGTCTTGAACTCCTGACCTCATGATCCACCCACATCGGCCTCCCAAAGTGCTAGGATTACAGGCATGAACCACTGCACCCGGCCTGATTTTTAAAGCAAATATGGAAGCTGTAATCAGACTAGCAATTTGTGGGTAAGCCCTGTGTTACTGCCGTATTACTCAATAATTCACATTCAGATAGCTGAGTCTAAAGTACCCCAGTTTGGGAATTACATTCTATATCTTAGCTAAGATAGGAAGAATTTACTAAAATATTTTTTTCTGGTTGACTTTCAGATTTCTCCTATAACTCTGCACACCAGAAAGAAATCTATAGTACAAATAAATACACATGAAATTCCATCAACTGTTTCTTTTTTTTTTTTTTCCTTAATCTTGTTCAGGGCATATACAATTTGTTTTAGTTAAAATTACATTATTCACTCAATTTTTATAAGGAACACCCTTGAGAATTCTACCAGAGTTTTATTGATACTTCTGTTTCTTAAGCAGTTGATCTTGAAATTCTCTTAAAAAATGATATTTGAGTTTTAAAACTTGTAGTTGCCTGTGAGAGGAAAAATAATTTTTCTTTCTGTCCTTCTTAGTTTTTAACTGGGATCTGTGTAACAAAAGACAGATTATCAAAAGAAAAGCAAACATTTCATATACCCATGGGAGCAAACTCAGAGAAAGAGTAACTGTCAAAGAGGTGGCTGAGAACTTTGGTGTATACAGTAACTCTAACAAAGAGCATCACATCTTTAGAGAAGTGACAAGACAAGGAAAAGGACCTTCAGTCTTTAGGGGTGGCAAATTGTGGGAAGGCAAATAGGAAAGGAAACTAAGGGTGGATAACGGCTAGTTTGTCATGTAGATTCCTCTGGTGCCATCTTCAGGTTGATAAGGTTGTAAAGTCATCTCTTTTTGGTAGAGAGGAGAGGGGGGACCCTGATGTAAATCTATGTTTTGCTTTTAGGCAAATAGAGGAAGGGCAGAGAGCTTTTGTCGTATCTGCTTCTTCTCAATTGCCTTCATGTCAGAAGAATCCTTATGCCGGCTGGGCGCAGTGGCTCACACCTGTAATCCCAGCATTTTGGGAGGCCAAGGAGTGCGGATCACTTGAGGTCAGGAGTTCGTGACCAGCCTGACCAACATGGTGAAACCCCATCTCTACTAAAAATACAAAACTTAGCCAGACGTGGTGGTGCGCGCCTGTAATCCCGGCTACTTAGGAGGCTGAGGCAGGAGAATCACATCCCTTGAACCTGGGAGGCAGAGGTTCAGTAAGGAGAGATCATGCCACTGCACTCCAGCCTGGGCAACAGAGCGAGATTCGGTCTCAAAAAAAAAAAAAAAAGAAAAAAAAGAAAAAAAGGATCCTTATGCCCTTATGCCAAAGTGTCATATTTTGGGTTATTATATTTGCTACGCTTCAGTTGTTATTTTCTTTTGCTCATTTTTCTGTAATAGCCCAGAAAAGTTGGTCTGGTTTTATTTATGAAGAGCTCTGCTATGAAGACAGCTGGTCCAGGATAATCTCTTATGTTTCGGATCTACAGACTCCAGCAATATCACTAATCCCGGGGGTGGGATCCCAGGCTGCCACTACCATGTGGTGGGGCCTCAGAGGGGATCCCTGTCTGCCTTGGAGCTTGTTTTTATAAGTTAAGAAATGGTCGTGCTTTCTAGAAGGAAATGTTCCTATTGTACCTTGGCAGATATTACGTTTAAGAAATTTTGACATGGCAAAAGTAAAATTATGTTGGGGAGGCAAGAGGAAAGCTGGCATCTCAAGCTGGAAACATGCAAGTCATTGTTAGATTCTGAACTGACTCTGAAACGTTTTATTAATTGTATTAGTCCATTCTCACATTGCTATAAAGAACTACATGGGACTGGATAATTTGTTAAAGAAAAGAGGCTTAATTGGCTCACGGTTTCACAGGACGTACAGGAAGTATGGACAATCATGGTGGAAGGCAAAGGGGAGGCCAGCTGGAGCAGGAGGAAGAGAGCAAAAGCAGAAGTGCTACATACTGTTTTGTTTTGTTTTGTTTTTTTGAGATGGAGTCTTGCACTGTCGCCCAGGCTGGAGTGCAGTGGTGCGATCTCAGCCCATTGCAACCTCCACCTCCCGAGTTCAAGCAATTCTCCAGCCTCAGCCTCCCAGGTAGCTGGGGATTATAGGCGTGCACCACCACACCCAGCTAATTTTTGTATTTTTAGGAGAGAGGTTTCACCACGTTGCACAGGCTGGTCTCGAACTCCTGGCCTCAAGTGATCCATCTGCCTCATCCTCCCAAAAGGCTGCGATTACAGGCGTGAGCCACCGCAGCCGACTGCTATACACTTTTAAACAACCAGATCTTGTGAGAACTCACTATCACGAGAACAGCAAGGGGGAAGTACGCCCCCATGATCCAATCACCTTCTACCAGGCCCCTCGTCCAACACTGGGGATTACAATTCAACATGAGATTTTGGTGGGGACACAAATCCAAACCATGTCATTTTACCCTGGCCCCTCCCAAATCTGTTGTCCTTCTCACATTGCAAAATACAATCATCCCTTCTCAACAGTCCCCTGAGTCTTAACTCACTTCTGCATTAACTCAAAACTCCACAGTCCAAAGTCTCATCTGAGATAAGACAAGTCCCTTTTGCCTATGAGCCTGTAAAATGAAAAACAAGTTAGTTACTTCCAAGATACAATGGAGGTACAGGCATCTGTTACATGCACCCATTCCTAGTGGGAGAAATTGGCCAAAACAAAAGGGTTACAGGCCCCATGAAGTTCAAACCCAGCAGGGAAGTCATTAAGTCTTAAAGCTCCAAAATAATCTCCTTTGACTCCATGTCTCACATTCAGGCCACACAGATGCAATGGGTGGGCTCCTAAGGCCTTGGGTAGCTCTACCCCTATGGCTCTGCAGGGTATAACTGCCATAGCTGTCTTCGTGGTGTAGTGTTGAGTGCCTGTGGCCTTTCCAAGCTCACAGTGCAAGCTGTCGGTGGATCTACCATTCTAGGAGCTGGAGGATGGTGACCCTACTTCTCACAGCACCACTAGGCAGTGCTTGAGTGGGGACTCTGTGTGAGGGCTCCAACTCCACATTTGCCCTCCATAGTTCCCTAGAAGAGGTTCTCCATGAAGGCTATGCCCCTGCAACAGACTTCTGCCTGGACATGCAGGCATTTCCATACATCCTCAAATCTAGGCAGAGGCTCCCAAACCTCAACCCTTGCCCTCTGTGCACCCACAAGCTTAACACCACATAGAAGCTGCTAAGGCTTATGGCTTGCACTCTCTGAAGCAGTGGCCTGAGCTATACGTTGGCCCCTTTTAGCCACGGCTGGAGCTGGAACAGTTGGGATGCAGGGAGTGGTGTCCTGAGGTTGCCCAGGGCAGCAGGGCCCAGGGTCTGGCCTACAAAACCATTTTTCCTTCCTGTGTCTCCAGGCCTGTGATGGGAGGGGCTGCTGCAAAGGTCTCTAAAGTGTCTTTGAGGCATTTTCCCCATTTTCTTGACTATTAAGATTCAGCTTATTTGCTTATGCAAATTTCTGCAGCCAGCTTGAATTCCTCCCCAGAAAATGGGTTTTTCTTTTCTACCACATGGCCAGCCTGCAAATTTTCCAAACTTTTACACTCTGTACCTTTTAAAATATAAGATCCAGTTCCAGATTATTTCTTTGCTCATGAGTATAAGCATAGGCTGCTAGAAGCAACCAGGCCACATATTGAACATTTTGCTACTTAGAAATTTATTCCACCAGATACTCTAAATCGTCACTCTCAAGTTCAAAATTCCACGGATCTCTAGGGCAGGGGCACAATGCCTCCAACCTCTTTGCTAACACATAACACAAGTCACCTTTGCTCCAGTTTCCAATAAGTTCCTCATCTCCATCTGAGACCT
This sequence comes from Papio anubis, assembly GCF_008728515.1. Classification (NCBI taxonomy): domain Eukaryota; kingdom Metazoa; phylum Chordata; class Mammalia; order Primates; family Cercopithecidae; genus Papio; species Papio anubis. The sequence continues at coordinate 166,699,743 of NC_044979.1, read as the reverse complement.
TTTCAGCCTTGACCTCATTGACTATATCACTATAGCATTTTGGTCACAACAATTTAACAACTCTCTAGGAAGTTCCAAACTTTCCCTTATCTTCCTGTCTTCTTCTGAGCCCTCCAAACTGTTCCAACCTCTGCCCATTACTCAGTTCCAAAGCTGCTTCCACATTTTCAGGTGGAATGTGGCACCTTTATAGCAATGCCTCACACTCTCTGTACCAATTTTCTGTGTTAGCTAATTCTCACAATGCTACAAAGAACTACCTGAGACTGGGTAATTTATTAAAAAAATAAAAAGAGGTTTAGTTGGCTCACAGTTCCACAGGCTGTATAGGAAACATGGATGGGGAGGCCTCAGGAAACTTACAATCATGGTGGGAGGAAAGGGAAAACCAGCATGTCCTACCTACATGGCTAGAGCAGAAGGAAGAGAGCCCAAAAGGGAAGTGCTACACACTTTTAAACAACCAGATCTTGTGAGAATTCACTATCATGAGAACAGCAAGAGGGAAGTCTGTCTCCATGATCCCATCACCTCCCACCAGGCCCCGCCTCCGACATTTGGGATTACAATTCAACATGAGATTTTGGCAGGGACACAAATCCAAAGCATATCATTAATTTACTGATAACTGGATGAGAAAAAGGAATTAGAGGGAATTTCAAGAGAGGGAGAGGGATCTTCTTTAAAATGACTTAAAATTGAGGTAAAAGGTATATATACACCAAAGTGTACTACATAAGTGAATACTATAAACCAAAAATCAAATTCCATTCCCCCCAACCATCTGTATAGACCCCTCCTCTTGGCCCAGGGCATGTTAAAGTTAACTGAAAAGCTAGTTCAGGCCGTGATGGGAAGGGGGAGCCAGACATTATACTCATTATACTCTCCTCCCTTTTGGAATTACTGATAGAATAGGCTCTTTAGGTCTGATAAGAAATATTTACAATCTATTCTCTCTGAAGCCTGCTACCTGGAGGCTTCCTCTGTGTGATAAAACCTTGGTCTACACAATGCCTTATCATAACTCTATTCATTACAGGTCTTTAGATAATAGCTTTTTCAACCAATTGCTAATCAAAAAATCTTTGAATCTACCTACAACTTGGAAGCCCCTGCTTCCCACCTTTGTAGACTGAACCAGTGTACATCATACATGTATTGATTGACATCTTATGTCTCTCTGAAATGTATAAAACCAAGTTGTAGTCAGACCACCTTAGGCACATGTTCTCCCCAGGATCTCCTGAGGATTGTGTCATGGGTCACTGGTCACTCATAGTTGGCTCAGAATAAATCTCTTCAAATATTTTACAGTTTGACTCTTTTTGCCAGCAATACCTTGGTGATGTAGAAGAGGAAAAAATAATTTTCCCTCTGCTTTTCTGGATTCTTAGGATCTTTGTAATAACAGATTAATAAGAGGAAAACGGCTGGGTGCTGTGGCTCACGTCTGTAAGCCCAGCACTTTGGGAGGCCGAGGCGGGCGGATCACAAGGTCAGGAAATCGAGATCATCCTGGCTAACATGGTGAAACCCTGTCTCCACTAAAAATACAAAAAATTAGCTGGGCATGGTGGCGGGTGCCTGTAGTCCCAGCTACTCAGGAGGCTGAGGAAGGAGAATGGTGTGAACCTGGGAGGTGGAGCTTGCAGTGAGCCGAGATCGCACTGCTGCACTCCAGCCTGGGCAGCAGAGCGAGACTCTGTCTCAAAAAAAATAAAATAAAATAAGAGGAAAACAAGCTGAAGTTTATTAATATTATATTTCATATATACATGGGAGGTACCCAGAGAAATGAGTAAATCTCAAAGCCATGGCATGGAACCCTGGCTTATATAGCCTCACCAGAGAAAACAAAAACAAGAGGGCTATGGGGGAGGCAATTTATAGGAAGGTGACCAGGAAAGGAGGCACAGTAAACAAGAATAAGGTTTGTTATGCAGATTTAAGTCAGTGCCTTCTCCATTGATAGCAGTCTCGTGTGATTTAGTCATCCTTTTATTCCTGTTAGAGAGGGAGACACCCTTACAAATGGAGATTTCCTTTATAGTGGTATATTTCCCATACAAAAGGTTAACTTCTACTTTGTTTTTAGAGCTTCTCCTGTGTCTGCTGTTTCTCAAAATAATCAGTGCAAAATAATCCTTATGCCAAGGAGGCATATTTTGGGGTGGCTTACTCTGGTCTCCTACAGTGATTTTTAAAATATGTGCACCTTGGCACCTTGATGCAACTGCCAGTCAGAGTAAGAGGTGGAACATTTCCAGCACCCCATAAAGTTCCCCTGTGTCTGCTCCATCATGATCAATTAGTTTTGTCTGTTTTTGCACTTCACGTAAATGGGATCAGGTAAAATGTATTCTTTGTGACTGGCTCCTTTTACTCATCCTAAGCCTGTGAGCTTCATCTGAATGTTCGAGTAGTATGTTCTTTCTCTGTTGTTGTATTACATTGTATGAACAACCCAAAATGTGTCTCTTCATTGGTGATGGATCTTTAAACAGGCTGCTCAAGAGAAGCAATGGCACCCACCATCCAGGCTACAAAGTGACTAATGGGACCAGGCTTCACTGCTTGCCTAGGACAATTTATTCACTTATTCAACAAATATTTATTGAGCACATAGTGTATTTGTGAAGCACCAGGCATTGTTCTTTGTGCTGGGGGTGTCAAGATAAAATCCTTGTCCTCATGGGAGCTTATGTTACAGTGGGAAGACATGATTACTTAGTTCATTTATGTTGCTAAAAGAAAACAGACTGGATAAAACATCTCAGACTGGATAATAAATAACAACAGAAATTTATTTCTCACAGTTCTGGAGGCTGAGAAGTCCAAGATCAAGACACTGGTATTCGGTGTCTAGTAAGGGTTTTTTTGCTTGGCAGATGAGCCCAAGAGCAAAGAAGCCTAAGCTAATTCCCTCCAGTCCTTTTTATAAGACACTAATCTATTTATGAACGAGGAGCCCTCATGACTTAGTCTTCCCAAAAGGCTCCACCTCTTACACACCACAATAGAGATTAAGTTTTGATATGGTTTGGCTGTGTCCCCACCCAAATCTCATCTTGAATGGTAGCTCCCATAATCCCTGTGTCATGGGAGAGACCCAGTGAGAGGTAATTTAATCACAGGGGCGGATTTTTCCCTTGCTGTTCTCATGATAGTGAGTGAGTCTCACGAGATCTGATAGTTTTATAAAGGGCAGTTCCCCAGCACACACACACTTGCCTTCTGCCATGTAAGATGTGCCTTTGCTCCTCCCTAGCCTTCTGCCATGATTGTGAGGCCTCCCCAGTCATGTAGAACTGTGAGTCCATTAAACCTCTTTTTAAAAAATTAATTATCCAGTCTCAGGTATTTCTCCATAGCAGTATGAAAATGGACTAATACAGTAAATTGGTGCCTTTAGAGTAGGGTACTGCTATTAAGATACTTGAAAATGTGGAAGTGACTTTGGAACTAGGTAACAAGCAGAGCTTGGAACAGTTTGGAGAGCTCAGAAAATAGAAAAACATGAGAAAGTTTGGAACTTCCTAGGGATTTGGAGGGCTCAGAAGACAGAAAGATGTGGGAAAGTTTGGAACTTCCTAGAAACTTGTTGAATGGCTTTGACTACAATGCTGATAGTGATATGGACAATAAAGTCCAGGTTGAGGTGTTTTCAGATGGAGATGAGGAACTTGTTGAGAACTAGAGCAAAGGTGATTCTTGTTATACTTTAGCGAAGAGACTGGCAGCATTTTGCTACAGCCCTAGAGATCTGTGGAACTTTGAACTTGAGAGAGATGATTTAGGATATCTGGCGGAAGAAATTACTAAGTGGCAAAGCGTTCAAGAGGAAGCAGAGCATAAAAATTTGGAAAATTTGTAGCCTAATGATGCAACAAAAAAGAAAAATGCATTTTCTAGGGAGAAATTCAAGCCTGCTGCAGAAATTTGCATAAGTAACAAGGAGCCAAATGTTAATCACCAAAACAATGGGGATGATATCTCCAGAGCATGTCAGAGACCTTCACAGTAGCACGTACCATCACAGGCCTGAGGCCTAGGAGGGAAAAATGGGTTTCTGGGCCAGGTCTGGGGCTCCCCTGCTGTGTGCAGCCTAGGGACTTGGTGCCGTGTTTTCTCCTAGCTGCTCTAGCCATAGCTAAAAGGGGCCAAGGTACAGCTCAGACTTTGGTTTCAGAGGGTGCAAGCCCCAAGCCTTGGCAGCTTCCACATGGTGAGCCTGTGGGTGCACAGGAGTCAAGAACTGAGGTTTGGGAACTTCTGCCTAGATTTCAGAGGATGTATGGAAATGCCTGGATGTCCAGGCAGAAGTTTCCTGCAGGGGCAGGGCCCTCATGGAGAACCTCTGCTAGGGCAGTGTGGAAGAGAAATGTGGGGTGGGAGCCCCCACACAGAGTCCCCACTGAGGCACTGCCTATTGAAACTGTGAGAAGAGGGCCATCATCCTCCAGACCCCAGAATGGTAGATCCACTGACAGATTGCACCATGCACCTGGAAAAGCTGCAGACACTTAATGCCAGGCCTTGAAAGCAGCTGGGAGTGGGGCTATACCCTTCAAAGCCACAGGAGTGGAGCTGTCCAAAGCCATGGGAATCCACCTCTTGCATCAGCATGAACTAGATGTAAGAAATGGAGTCAAAAGGGGATCATTTTGGAACTTTAGGGTTTAATGACTGACCTATTGGATTTTGGACTTCATGGGGACTGTAACCCCTTTGTTTTGGGCAGTTTCTTCCATTTGGAGCAGGTATATTTACCCAATGCCTGTACCCTCATTGTGTCTAGGAAGTAACTAACTTACTTTTGATTTTACAAGATCATAAGTGGAAGAGACTTGCCTTGTCTCAGATGAGACTTTGGAATGTGGACTTTTGAGTTAATGCTGTAATGAGTTAAGACTTTGGATGACTGCTGAGAAGGCACAATTGGTTTTGAAATGTGAGGACATGAGATTTGGGTGGGGCTGGGGTGGAATTATATGGTTTGCCTGTGTCCCCACCCAAATCTCATCTTGAAATGTAGCTCCCATAATCCCTACATGTTGTAGGAGAGACCTGGTGGGAGGTAATTGTACCATGGGGGTGGGTTTTTCCTGTGCTGTTCTCATAATAGTGAATAAATTTCATGAGCTCTGATGGTTTTATAAAGGGCAGTTCCCCTGCACATGCCCTCTTGCCTGTCACCCTGTAAGATGTGCCTCTGTTCTTCCTTAGCCTTCCACCATGATTGTGAAGCCTCTCCAGCCATGTGAAACTGTGAGTCCATGAAATCTCTTTTTCTTTATAAATTACCCAGTCTCAGGTATTTCTTCATAGCAGTATGAAAATGGACTAATACAAGTTTCTACATGAATTTGAGAAGGGGGCACATTCAAACCATAGCAGATGGGTAAAGATGCTTCAGGTATGGCCGAACTCACCAACACACTAAGACAATCTTAGTGACTGCTATGATTTGAATGTATTCCCTAAAAAGTATGTGTTGGAAAATTAGTCCCCAGTGCAACAGAATCTGGAGGTAGGGCTTAGCTGGAGGTTACAAGTTTGACCTCGTTGGGGCTCAGAAAGCAATACCTCACAATATGGCATTTTTGCCATGCTGAACTGAAGAAGCCTCAAAGTCTCCGACCACCTACCCCCAAGATCTCTCCCAAACAAACTGAAGTTCCTTCATCTGCCTAAGATACAAACTGATATAGGTTGGTTGTGTCCCCACCCAAATGAATTGTAGCTGCCATAATCCCCATGTGTTGTGGGAGAGACCCAATGGGAGGTAATTGAATCATGGGGGTGGGTTTTTCCCATGCTGTTCTTGCAATAGTGAATAAGTCTCATGAGATCTGATGGTTTATAAAGGGCAGTTCCCCTGCACATGTCCTCTTGTCTGCCACCATGTTAGACGTGCCTCTGCTCTCTTCCTTTGCCTTGTGCCATGATTGGGAGGCCTCTCCAGCCATGTGGAACTGTGAGTCCATTAAACCTCTTTCCTTTATAAATTACCCAGTCTTGGGTATGTCTTTTATTAGCAGCCTGAGAACAGACTAATACACAGAGCCACCAAGGAGAACAATGACTCTTTCTTCCTCTTCCTGTTACCTCATTATCTATTGCAGAAAAGAAAATTAAGATCTTAATTTTCCAGCCTTATATGGCAGATCCTATTTACCCTTATATAACCATTGCTAAAATGTGGGTATTGCTCCCATATTTACATATGTATACACATGTCTAACTTATACACATATATGAATGCATATTTAAATAGAATCATATTGTACCTTATTGTAGTATCATCTGCCTTCTTTCATTTATTATCCATCATGAGTAGTTCGCCTTATCATTAAGCATCTTCCTATAACATATTTTTTAATGGTTACAAAGATTCCCTTTGGAATGACACACCATATGAAAGAGTTTGGACGTGTGTCCCCTCCAAATCTCATGTTGAAATGTGATTTCCAATATTGAAGGTGAGGCCTGGTGGGGGTGATTGGATCATGGGGCAGGACTCTCGTAAATGGTTTAGCACCATCACCAGGTGATAAGTGAGCTCTTACTCGGTGAGTTCACATGAGACCTGGTTGTATAAAAGTCTGGAACCTCCCGGCAACCCTGGATCTTGCCATGTGACATCACCATCTCTCCCTTCTCCAACTGCCATGACTGGAAGCTTCCTGAGGCCTCACCAGAGGCAGACACTGGAGCCATGCTTGTACAGCCTGCAGAACCATGAGCCAATTAAGCTGCTTTTATTATAAATTACCCCGCCTCAGGTATTTTTTTTTTTTTTTTTTTTTTGAGACGGAGTCTCACTCTGTCACCCAGGGTGGGGTGTGGAGGGGCGCGATTTCGGCTCACTGCAAGCTCCGCCTCCCAGGTTCACGCCATTCTCCTGCCTCAGCCTCCGAGTAGCTGGGACTACAGGCGCCCGCCACCACGCCCGGCTAGTTTTTTGTATTTTTAGTAGAGACGGGGTTTCACCATGTTAGCCAGGATGGTCTCGATCTCCTGACCTCGTGATCCACCCGCCTCGGCCTCCCAAAGTGCTGGGATTACAGGCTTGAGCCACCGCGCCCGGCCTAATTTTTGTATTTTTAGTAGAGACAGGTTTTACCATATTGGCCAGGCTGGTCTCGAACTCCTGACCTCGTGATCTGCCCACCTTGGCCTCCCAAAACGCTGGGATTACAGGCGTGAGCCACTGAGCCCAGCTGAGATATTCCTTTATAGCAATGCAAAAACAGACTAACACGCTATAGGTCCTCAAATACTTGCTGACAAAAAGAGGGTCTCAACTTGATATTTGATAATTTTGGACATTTAGATCATTTACATTTTAGCTATTGTAAATAAAACACTGTGATGTGAACATTGCCTTGAAAATAATGACACCCCTGTATAATTACATTATTCATGGTATAATTAATCACACCTTTAGAATAACTCCACCTGGAGTTTGCATTTGTATTATACACTTCAGAACATGTACATACACATTTATCTGGTCCTCACAAACCCCATCAGATGAATTGGGCAGATATGCTTATCTTTTCTCACCATCTTAGAGGTGAGAGAGGAAGGTGTGGCTCCTACCACAAACAGCAGCTTTTGTGTTCCGTGTTCATGACCGGGATTAGTCTGCACACAGAGGGAAAGACTGGCAAGGCCATGCACTTCCAAGCCAGAAGGTTCATCGATTAGCTATTATAACAGGACCGTGTGCTGGAAATCCAAGGATCAAGATTCTGCCCTGCTTCTCGTAGTAAGGATAACAGAGCAAGCTCGCCACATATCAAGGGCTTTTCGACGAACCAGCTTTGAGGGTACCACGTGTGCCCCAGTGCTCCCCGCTGGAAACCTGTAGGATTGTCTCAAGTTCTTTTGGCAATGTCCACAAAGGAGCTAAATCTGACTTAGCAACCAGGCTGTGAGTTTCCGGGGGCCAGGAGTGGGAGGCGAGCAGGAATCCGTCCCAAGCAGGAATCTGTCCCGAGTTCATCTTTTAGCTGATGGGAGGGCTGTGGCCCCTCGCGCTGCTGTGGTTGGGAGCGGAGCATCGGTGTATTTAAGAGCGTCCAGGTGACTGTAATGTGCCAGTTGGATCTAATTTACCTCGAAAATTCATGCATTTAACTAACACTCTGGCAGTGAAGAGCCGGACAATGCTTTTTGTCTTGATAAAGAAATAAAGGGAATAAATAGAATGTTGGCTGCGGTTGCTGCTTATTGAACGTTTTTCCTAGATCTAAGGGTTTGCCCGAGTGTGAAGGATGCGGAAGGATGGCGTTCCACCTTACTTCCATCTCCCTCGCTGCATCCCACCTGGTACCCTCCCTGGCTGGCTCCGGGCACTGCCAGCGCAGTCCTGTGCGAGGACGTTTCTCTGGTGCCCTCTCGCGGTGGATCAGCGAAGTGCCGCATTTTATTTAGAACCAGTGTGGACCTAGAAGGACCCTTGGACGTCATCTTTTGTAACCCTATCGTTTTATAGATGAGGAACCGAGGCCTAGAGCAGTGAAGTGGTTTGCCCAGGCTCACATGCCTAGTAATTAGGTTAAATGGGGTTTGGCTGGGGACAGTGTTTAGGACTAGGAGAGGGTAACCCAGATCCCTGGCGTTCGACAGCCTGAACAAAGGCTTGGGAAATGAGAATCAGCTGGCGATGGATGGAATTAGAACAAATGCTGGGTGCCACACAAAGGCCGCTAGTGATTGCTGCTGCCACCACTGGAGCCTCAGAACCTGGCAATTTGCAAAGCCCCTCAAGGCCAATATGTCCCAAACTGAACTTATCATTTCCGCCTTCACTTTATCTTCTTCCGTCATGTTTCATCTCAATAAATGGCCTCACCTGCTCTCAGGTTGTTCAAGCTGGGCAACTAGTCATCTCTCTCTGTAGTCCACATCCAATCCATCACTGAGTCCTGCTTCCTGTAAAATTTAGGCCTGGTGCGGCGGCTTATGCCTGTAATCCCAGCACTTCGGGAGGCGGGCAGATCACTTGAGGTCAGGAGCCTGAGACCAGTTTGGCAAATCTCTTCTAAAATACAAAAATTAGCAGGGAATGATGGTGGGCGCCTATAATCCCAGCTACTTGAGAGGCTGAGGCAGGAGAATGGCTTGAATCCGGCAGGTGGAGATTGCAGTGAGCTGAGATCATACCACTGCACTCCGGCCTGGGTGACAGAGCAAGACTGTCTCAAAAAAATAAAAATAATCTAAAAAATTATCTTGAATCCTCCACTGCCAAAACTTCTCCTTACCTATGACTATGAAAACCTGGGTAGTGGGCATCTTCCAGCTGTGGCTGTCCAAATGGTGAACACCTTCCTTGCATAGATAGCATCTCACCTCGGGAGCATTGTCCTGCTTTCTCAAGGTAGAATCTGGTCAGCTTCCTTTCCTAGCCCTCCCACATACCCCTTGCAACTGGAATGTAGACGTGTGTGCTGGGCTTTACCCAATTAGGTGCAAACCCAGGAAGCTGCAATATGGAAGTGAGTGACGTGATGAAGCCTGAGGATGGAGCTGGCCTTTCATCAGGGTTTAAACATCCTGGAGGGCACAAGGGGATGATTTGGGAGGAAGAGAGGCAAAGGGCACAGAGCAGAAGGAACACGAGGAGAAAGGAGATGTCAGATGATTGTGGGGAACTACATTTTGGGCTATGACCCAGTGTGATGGTTAATACTGAGTGTCAACTTGATTGGATTGAAGGATGCAAAGTATTATTCCTGGGTGTGTCTGTGAGGGTGTTCTCAGAAAAGATTAACATTTGAGTCAGTGGACTGGGAGAGGCAGACCCACCCTCAATCTGGGTGGGCACCATCTAATCAGCTGCTAGCTCGGCCAGAATAAAAAATGGCAGAAGGACATGGAAGGACTAGACTAGCTTACTCTTCTGGCCTCCATCTTTCTCCCGTGTTGGATGCTTCCTGCCCTCAAACATCAGACTCCAAGTTCTTCAGCTTTGGGACTTGGATTGGCTTCCTTACTCCTCAGCTTGCAGATGGCCTGTTCTGGGACCTCATCTTGTGATAGTGTGAGTCAATACTCCTTAATTAACTCCCTTGTATATATACATCTATCCTATTAGTTCTGTCCCTCTAGAGGACCGCGGCTAATACACCCGGGGTGACATAGAGATAACACATGGTGGTGCTGGATTTCTCAGGCTTTCTTTCTTTCTTTTTTTTTTTTTTTGAGACAGAGTCTCGCTCTGTTGCCCAGGCTGGAGTGCAGTGGCGCGATCTCGGTTCACTGCAAGCTCCGTCTCCCGGGTTCACACCATTCTCCTGCCTCAGCCTCCCTAGTAGCTGGGACTACAGGTGCCCACCACCATGCCCGGCTAATTTTTTTGTATTTTTAGTAGAGACGGGGTTTCGCCGTGTTAGCCAGGATGGTCTCAATCTCCTGACCTCATGATCTGCCCACCTCAGCCTCCCAAAGTGCTGGGATTACAGGTGTGAGCCACCACGCCCAGCCATTTCTCAGGCTTTCAAACTCGGATTCACAAAAACTGTTGCCTTGGTGCAGAACAAGCTAAGGACACAGGTAGAACAGATGAGCTGGTGAGGCTGCCACAGGGGCTTGGGGCTGTGCTGGGTGCTCTGAAGGCCTGTGCAGAAACATACACAAGCTCTGACTGGAAACACAACCTCATATATAAGACAACAAAGCTGATGTAGGAAACAGTAAACAAGTAGCTAACATGCTTTTAAAAAATTTCACTCCAAACCAACATGTGACCTGATTGGAATTAGAATGTGTGTGTGTAGATGTGTGGATGTATGTATGTATGCATGTGTTAAGCCTATCCTGAGAGCAGTAGTTGCCATAGAGAATTTTCGAGTAAAATCACCCTCTTTGGGAATATACTTTCTTCCCCATGGGATCACTTTTGGGATCAAAACTTATTTGGTTGTGTCAGCTTGGGTGACATCCTTGCCAAAGACATTATTTCGTAGGCATTGTTTTTAGCAAAGATACTAGAATTTTACAAAGTAAAAATGAAACTCTGCTTTGGTCTTTTATGGGAGTTTAACAGAAATATAAATCACTGGTGATTGATTTGATTGATTGAACATGTAAATAAGACAGGTTTTTTGTTTTTTTTTTTTCTTTTATTTCCAGAGCAGGAATAGTCTCATTACTTAGACATTCTGTCATGGGTAGTATCTGTTCTCTGACTAACTTGACTCTTCATGTACAGTCACTAGGTTTTCCAGAAAACTTATAAGTATCTGAAAAAAATGTTGCATTGGGTGTTAAGATCTTTTCAGTTTAGTTATTCAAAAATAGTTTCCCCAGCAGCCTTATTTGCAGAAGTGAAAAAGCGAATTGTTAAATCATACGTAATTGCACAGGGCCCCTAAATAGCAAAAACATATTGAAAAAGAAAAATAACAAAAAAATCTGCCTATTAGGTACTGTGCTTATTATGTGGGTGGTGAAATAATCTGTACACCAAACCCCCATGACACTCAATATACCTATGTAACAAACCTGGACATGTACCCCTGAACCTAAAATAAAAGTTAAAAAGAGAATAAAATTGGAAAGCTAACATTTCTGGATTTCAAAACTTAATATAAAGTTACAGTAATCAAACAATGTGACACTGTTACAAAGATAGGCATATAGGACAAATGTAAATGAATGTAGTTGCACTCTTACCTCACACCATATACAAAAATTAATTCAAAGTGATTTCAGCATTAATCTGATGCTAAAACTAGATAAGGAGACAACAACAACAAGAAAATGACAGGCCAATATTCCTGATTAATATACGTGCAGAAATCTTCACCAGAATACTAGCAAACTAAATTCAACAACACATTACAAAGATCAATCATTATGATCACTTGTATCCCAGGAATGTAAGGATGGTTCAACATATGCAAATCAATAAACGTGATACATCACATTAACAGAGTCAAGAACAAAAAATCGTATAATTACCATAGATGCTGAAAAAGCATTCAATAAAATTTAACATCCCTTCATGATAAAAACTTTTGACAAACAGAGTATAGAAGGAATATATCTCAAAACAATAAAAGCCGTATATGACTTTTATATGGCCAAAAGTCATATATGACAAACCCATAGCTAACATTCTACTGAATGGGGAAAAATCAAAAGCCTTTTCTCTAAGATCTGGAACAAGACAAGGTTGCCCACTTTCACCCCTTTTATTCAATATAATCCTGGAAGTCCTAGCCAGAGCAATTAGGTAAGAGAAAGAAACAAAGGGCACCCAAATGGGAAAGAAAGAAGTCAAATTATTCTTGTTTACAGATGACATGATTCTATATTTAGAAAAACTTAAAGATTCCACCAAAAAACTGTTAGAACTAGTGAACAAATTCAGTGAAGTTGCAAAATACAAAACCAATATACAAACATCAGTGGCATTTGTTGTTTATTTGTTTGTTTGAGACAGGGTCTTGCTCAGTCACCCAGGCTGGAGTGCAGCAGCAGGATCATGGCTCACTGAAGCCTAGACATCCCACGCTCAAGTGTTTCTTCTACCTCAGCCTCCCAAGTAGCTGGGACTAAAGGCATGTGCCACCACACCTGGCTAATTTTTAAAAAAAATTTTGTAGAGATAAAGTCTCACTTTGTTGTCCAGGCTGTTCTTGAACTCTTAGGCTCTTGCAATCCTCCCACCCTGGCCTTGCAAAGTTTTGGGATTACAGGCATGAGCCACCATGCCTGGCCATCAGTAGCATTTGTATATGTCAACAGAGAACAATCTGAAAAGGAAAGCAATCCCATTTATACTAGCTACCAAAGCAAAAACAAAGCCCTAGGAATAAATTTAATCAATAAAGTGAAAGATCTCTACAGTGAAAACTACAAAACATTCATGAAAGAAATTGGAGATGACACCAAAAGGTGAAAAGATATCCTATGCTCATGGATTGGAAAAACTGATATTGATGTGTCCATACCACCTCTATTAGTCTGTTTTCACACTGTCGATAAAGACATACCCAAAACTGGGCAATTTACAAAAGAAAGAGGTTTAATGGACTCACAATTCCACGTGGCTGGGGAGGGCTCACATTCATGGCAGGAGGCAGAAGGCAAAAGGCACATGTCACATGGCTGCAGACAAGAGAAGAGAATGAGAGCCAAGCAAAAGGAGTTTCCCCATATAAAACCATCAGATCTCGTGAGACTTATCAATTACCTCGAGAACAGTATGGGGGAAACTGCCCCCATGATTCAGTTATCTCCCACTGGGTCCCTCCCACAACATGAGGGAATTATGTGAGCTACAGTTCAAGATGAGATTTGGGTGGAGACACAGGCAAGTCATATCACCACCTAAAATGATCTACAGAATCAATGCAATCCCTATCAAAATACCAGTGACACTTGTCTTAGTCTGTTTATGTTGCTGTAAAGGAATACCTGGTTAATTTGTAAAGAAAAGATGTTTATTTGGCTTATGGTTCTGCAGGCTGTACAAGAAGCATGGCATCAGCATCTGCTTCTGGCAAGGGCCTTAGATTACTTCTACTCATGGCAGAAGCTGAAAAGGATCCGGTGAGATCACCAGACAAGACAGGGAGGAAGAGAGCAGGTAAGGAGGTGCCAGGCCTTTTTTAACAATCAGATCTTGTAAATAGAGCAAGAACTCATTACCAGGCGGATGGCAACAAGCCATTCATGAGGAATCTGCCTCCATGATGCAAATACCTCCTGCTAGTCTCCACTTCCAACATCGGGGATCACATTTCAATGTGAGATTTGGTGGTGGGGTGGGGGTGTCAAATATCCAACTATAGCAACATTCTTCACAGAAACAGAAAAAAAAATCCTAAAATTCACTTGGAACAAAAGACCCTGAATAACCAAAGCAATTTTAAACAAAAAGAACAGAGCTGGAGGTATCACACTAACAGATTTCAAAATGTACTACAAAGCTATAGTAACCAAAAATAGCATAGTACTGGCACAAAAACAGACACATAGACCAAATGGAACAGAATAGAGAGCCCAGAAATAAATCTATGCATATATAGCCAACTCATTTTTGACAAAGATGCCAAGAACATACATTGGGGAAAGAACTGTCTCGTCAATAAATGGTGCTGGGAAAACTGGCTATCTGTACGTGGAAGAATAAAACTAGGACCCTTTCTCTCACCATATTAAAAAATCAAATCAAATGGATTAAATGTTTAAATGTAAGACCTGAAACCATGACACTACTAGAAGAAAACACTGGGGAAATGCTTCAGGACATTAGTCTGGGTGAAGATTTTTTTTTTTTAGTACAACCTCACAAGTACAGGCAACGAAAGCAAAAATCAACAAATAGGATTATATCAAGCTAAAAAACTTCTTACACAGCAAGAAAATAATCAGCAGAGTGAAGAGGCAACCTACAGAATGGGAGGAAATATTTACATCCATTTGACAAAGGATTAATAACCAAAATATATAAGAAATTCAAACAACAGCAAAAAACCTGAATAATCTGATTAAAGAATGGGCAAATGATCTGAATAGACATTTCACAAAAGAAGACATATAAATGGCCAATAGGTATATGGCAAAATGTTCAACATCACTAGTCATCAGGAAAATGCAAACCAGATATTATATGCAATAAGATATTATCTTCCCCAGTAAAAATAGCTATTATAAAAAATACAAGAAATGACAAATGCATGCCAGTACACTGTTGATGAGAATGTAAATTAGTATAGCCACTATGGAAAACAGTATAGAGGTTTTTCAAAAGTTCAAAATAGATTTACTGTAGGATCCAGCAATCCCAGTACTGGGTATATATCCAAAAGAAAAGAAATCAGTGGCGGGGTGTGGTGGCTCACACCTGTAAACCCAGGATTTTGGGAGGCTGAGGTGGGTGGATCATTTGAGGTCAGGAGTTTGAGACCAGCCTGGCCAACATGGTGAAACCCCATTTCTACTAAAAATACAAAAATTAGCCAGTAGTGGTGGTGCAGGCCTGTAATCCCAGTTACTCAGGGGCCTGAGGCAGGAGAATCGCTTGAACCCGGAAGGCAGAGGTTGTGGTGAGTCGAGATTGCACCACTGCACTCTAATCTGGGTGACAGAGCAAGACCTTGTCTCAAAAAAAAAAAAAAAAAGTATGTTGAAGAGGTATCTACATTTCTATATTTATTGCAGCACTATTCACAGTAGCCAAGATATGAAAACAACCTGAGTATCCATCAGTGGATAAATGAATTAAAAAATAAGGCACAGATACACAATGGAATACTGTTCAGCCATTAAAAGGAATGAAATTCTGTCATTTGTGACAGCATGGATGAATCTGGAGGACTTTACATAAGTGAAATAATTCAGGCACAGAAAGACACATATATCACATCTTCTCATTCATATGTCTCAATCAAAGTTGATTTTATGAAAGTAGAACATAGAAGGATGGTTACCAGAGGGTGAGAAGGCTGGTGGGGACTGGGGATGTGTTTCCTTACCCAATAAAGGAAATACAGTTAAATAGAAGGAATGCGTTCTAATGTTTGGTAGAGCAATAAAGTGACAATAGTTAATAATAATTTATTGTGCCTTTCACAATAGCCAGAAGACAAGATCTGGCATTTCTCTGTTAGAAACACAAAGAAAGGATAAATGAGGTGATAGATATTCTAATTACCCTGATTTGATTATACATTGTATACATTTAACCAAATATCACATGTACTCCATAATTATGTGTAATTATTATATATCAATAAAAAACTATAGAAGAGAAAAAAGAATTTTAAATAGTTAATTATATAAATTATATTTAATTAAAACCCATATGTCTTAATGATGAGTAAAAAAATAGCAATGCTTCATTTTTTATTCAGGGTGTCTATAGTTCATTCTTCTTTCTTATCAAATTGACTAAAAAATTATTGCTTTTTGGTAAGACTTTATCTGAATGTTTGCCTTTTGAAGGGGTTACTTTATTAAGATACTATCCCAAACCTGAGACATATCCTCTATAAAATACAGAGGAATAAAATCAGAAAATGTTTGATACATTATGATGAATTAAAGGTATCTAAGTCAGTATTTATAGTTTGAGAATAAAATCATAAGAGGAAAAAAAACTACGTGTAAATATACAGAAAATCAAGTATAATTTTGAAATAAAATGTCAAAAATTTCATTTGAAATTTCATTTGGAGTGGATGTCTCATATAAATGAAAGCCAAAAATATGTATATAAATAATTTTACAGCTCATTAAAATTTTGTTTTATTTAAAAACCCAAAAGCAGAAAGAAAAAAATTCACTCAAAATAAATCAATGACTTAAATATAGAAGCTAAAACCATAACACTTTTAGGAGAAAACATAGGGATAAATCTTCATCATCTTGGATTTGGCAATAAGTTCTTATATATGACACAAAAAGCTTGGCAACAAAAGCAAAAACAGACAGATGGGACTACATCAAACTTAAAAACTTCTGCACATCAAAGGAAAGAGTCAGCAGAGTGAAAAGCAAATCTACAGAATGGGTGAAAATATTTGCAAATCATATATCTGACAAGGGATAAATACCCAGAATATATAAAGAGTGACTATAACTCAACAACAACTAACTCAATTAAAAATGGGTAAGGTACCTGAATATACATTTCTCCAGGGATGGTGTCCAAATGGCCACCAAGCATACGAAAAGATGCTCAACATCACTAATCATTAGAGAAATGCAAATCAAAACCACAATGAAATGTCACTTCATACCCATATTAGTATGGCCACTATAAAAAAAAAAAAAACCACAAAATAACAAGTGTTGGAGAGGATATGGGGAAACTGGAACCCTTGTGCACTGTTGGTGGGAAGGTAAAATGGTACAGGCTGCTATGGAGAACAATATGGAGATTCCTCAAAAAATTAAAAACAGATTTAGCATATAATCTAGCAACTTCACTTCTGGGTATATAGCCAAAAGAATTGAAAGCAGGATCTTGAAGAGATATTTTCACACCAATGTTCATTGCAGCATTATTCACAGTAGCCAAGAGGTAGAAGCAACCCAAATATCCGCTGATGGAAGAATGGATAAAGTAAATGCAGTATACATACAGAGGAATACTACTCAGCTTTAAAAAAGAAGAAAATCCTGTTACATGTGACAACTTGGAGGAACTTTGAGGAAATTGTGCTAAGGGAAGCCAGCCAGTCATAAAAAGACAAACATTGCGTGATTCCATTGATATGAGGTATCTAAAGTAGCCAAACTCATAGAAACAAAGTAGATTGAAAGTTACCAGGAACTGGGAGAGAGGAAAGGAGTTATTGCTTAATGGGTAGGAAGTTTCTGTTTGAAGTGAGGAAAAAGGTGGTTGCTAAGGGTAGGGGGAAGGAAAACAAAGCTGTTTAATGGATACAGAGTTTCAGTTTTGCACAATGAAAAATCCCCTGTCAGCAATCGTTGGCAATGATGTGTGGAAATTGGAACCCTTGTAGATTGCTTGTGGGAATGTAAAATGGTACACCTGATGTGGAAAACACGATGGTGGTGGTTCCAAAATTCACACACACATATATATATGAAGCCTAGCTGGGTGTGGTGGCTCATGTCTGTAATACAAACTACTTGGGAGGCTGAGATAGGAAGATTGCTTCAATCCAGGAGTTGGAGACCAGCCTGTGTAAGATAGGGAGACTCTGTCTATAAAAAAATGAAAAAAATGAAACATAGAATTTACCATATGATCCAGAAATTCCACTTCTGGGTATACATCCAAAAGATCTGAAAGCAGTGACCTGAATAGATACTTGTGCACCAATGCTTATTATTCACAATAGCCAAAAGGTGGAAATTACTCAGTGTCTATCAACAGATGAATGGCTAAACAAAATGTATATCTATGTAAGGAAATATTCAGCAACAAAAACGAATAGGTTTTTTTTTTTTTTCTGAGACAGGGTCTTGCTCTGTTGCCCAGGATGGAGTGCAATGGCACGATCTTGGCTCAGTGCAACCTCCGCTTCCTGGATTCAAGCGATTCTCATGTCTCAGCCTCCCAAGTAGCTGGGATTATAGGTATGGCCCACCACACCTGGCTAATTTTTGTATTTTTGGTAGAGACAGGATTTCACCATGTTGCCCAGACTGGTCTCAAACTCCCGACCTTAGGTGATTCGCCTGCCTTGGCCTCCCAAAGTGCTAGGATTTCATGTAATAAAGTTTTGATGCATGCTACAACATGAATGAATCTCAAAAATATTATGGCAAGTGAAATAAGCCACACGCAAAAGGACAAATATTGCATAATCCCACTTACATGAAATATCTAAAATAGGCAAATTCATAGAGACAGAAAGTAGATTAGAAGTTACCAGGAATGAGAGGAGGAGGCGGGGAGGAGGAATTATTTCTTAGTGGATACAACGTTTCTATTTGGAGTGATGAAAAAGTTTTGGAAATGGATAGTGGTGATGGTTGGACAATATTGCCAATATAATTGATGCCACTGAAATATACACTTACAACTGGTTAGAATGGCAAATTATATTTTATCAAATGTCACATGTTTTACCACAATAAAAGTTATCAAGACGATCTTTACTTTCATAAATAAGTAAAACATAAAAAAAGAAGAACAAATACACAAATATTAGACACACAACTCAATGAGCTACCAGCTATATTGGATTCAGCGGTAGCAACAGGAAGGGGCCCTGACGTTGTCAAAATTTTTCCTACAAGCTTAGTGCTTTGTGTGTGCTTTCACTGCATCTGCAGAGAAGCCCTGAGAGGTGCTACGGGGCCTATTTTACAGGTGGAAAAACAGACTAAGTCCTGGCCCAAAGTTATGAAGCTCTATAAAATCCAGCATTCAAATCTGGGTCTATCTGGCTCCAAATGGAGTACAAGCAGACCATGGTGACAATTTTGGGGAAATTGTTTCACCCTGGAGGATAATTTTGAGTTTTTACTGAACTGGGGAAGATCACTGTGAGGGAGAATAGACTAAATGTGAGCAAGATCCTATCCAACTCTAATTTCTCATAGGATTTTGCTGGAACTCATCACCCTCAGAACACTGATTTTGGGTTGAGTTTTCTAGTTTATAAGATTTTAGTGCACAATGGCAGATTTAGTAAATGCTGAATACAGTTCTTTTCCAATGTAATAATCCATCCATTTTCAGTTTAAAATTGACTTTGGTTGAGAAAGAGAAGTTCTTGAATTTCCTGCCTGTGACCAGAGGAGGCCGCTCTTTCACTATGAATGTTTTTAGGGTCAAACGCAAACTCAAGCATGTTGCTAGGACCCAAAATTACGGTTCTTATTTTCATACTCTCTCTTTGTCTTCCTCCCTCCTCTCTCTCCTTTCCTCCTTTCCTTTCCCTTTTTCATTTCCTTCTCCTCCTATTATTTCAATAAGTCAGCTCAGATGTGATAACAGGAAGGGGATATTTCTCTTCATCACATTCTTTGAACATTTATTCACCTGTTCCCCGACAAATAACTGTTTCCTTTGCTTGTTTGTTTGTTTGTTTATTTGAGATGGCGTCTAGCTCTTTCGCCCAGGCTGGAGTGCAATGGCACGATCTTGGCTCACTGTAACCTCCGCTTCCTGGGTTTAAGCAATTCTCCTGCCTCAGCCTCCCGAGTAGTTGGGATTACAGGCGCCTGCCACCATGCCTGGCTAAGTTTTGTATTTTTAGTAGAGACGGGGTTTCGCCATGTTGATCAGGGTGGTCTCGAACTCCTGACCTCAGGTGATCCGCCTGCCTCAGCCTCCCAAAGTGCTGGGATTACAGGAGTGAGTCACCATGCCTGGCTTACTGTTTAATAACAAACTTTCCAGGAAAATGGATCAAATGGAAAAGATACTTTTCCTTCCCCTTTACTATTTTTAAGGATGGAAATGGACTTTCATTTTTGGGTGTAGATAAACAGTTGAACAGTCACATGGCAGAGTTCAGTGTTCCTTTCCTTAACCTTTCATTTTCACAGTTTAGTCTGTCCTGGCCCCAGAGAGGGCAATGTGGGAGTTGTTTAGAAAAATCCATTGTCAAATCTGGAGAGCATTTAGATTTTGACATTTGATAGCTACAACTCATTTTCTGCATGGAGACTATAGCTTTCCAGAAGTTCCTTTGGTTAAGCAACTGAAAAGAAATTTAGGTTTTCTTTCTTTCCTTTTTTCTTTCTTTCTCTCTTTCTTTCTTTCCTTCCTTCCTTCCTTCCTTCCTTCCTTCCTTCCTTCCTTCCTTCCTTCCTTCCTTCCTTCCTTCCTTCCTTCCTCTCTCTCTCTTCCTTCCTTCCTTTCTTTCTTTCTTTCTTTCTTTCTTTCTTTCTTTCTTTCTTTCTTTCTTTCTTTCTTTCTTTCTTTCATTCTCTTTCTGCTTTCCTTTCTCTCTCTCTCTCCCTCCCTCCCTCCCTTCTTCCCTTGCTTCCTTCTTTCTTTCTCTCTTTCTTTTCCTCTCTCTCTTCCTCCCTCCCTCCCTCCTTCCTTTCTTTTTTTCTCTCTGATCACTAATGAATCTTTCTAGAAAAGAAACATTTCAGTGCTTTCACCAATGTTTTTGATCTTTGCTTTCCAGTATCTCCATCTATGTTACTTTAAAAAGTATCCAGCCTTTTAACTGGGAGAGTTAACAAGCAAAATACAACTTTGTCAATTAGAAAAAATATTTTTTAAAAGGAACTTTGTAGCCGGCAGATGAGGGGATCAAGGTGCATGTGTGTTGCGGGCAGGAAAGGTGGGTTACAAACACAATCTTCTTTATTCTAAATTACCTTGTGGGGGCGGGTGGGGGGGGGAAGAATTATTTAATTTAAGGATGAGATGATTTAGAGCTCCAAAGAAATATTCCTCTGCAGAAGTGCCTCATCACACAACTTGGTTATTGAGACCTTCAGTGGGCTTGGTATTTGTGTCTTGGACACTACTTTTTTTTTTTTTTTAAAGGGCCTGAAGGATCTTTAGGGAGTTAGGAGGCAGATGAGCTTTTCTGCTTCTAATTGGTGTTACTGCTGCTTTTCCTTCTCTTTCAGGCTATTCAAGCTAACAAGAGGAGGTTGGTAGGGGCCCTCCTAAATTGGTTTCAACTACATTTTCCATTGTGTGTGTGACCTTGAACTAGTTCCGGAATCTGTCAAGGTTTCAGCTGTCCAAATCACACAGTGAGACGTAGAATGATGTGATCTGCAATGGTTTCTTGAATGTCAGCTCTTTAGGGTTCTCCCTGTCTTTATTGCCTTAGAAGCACCATGTTCAGATTCTGATTCACTATTCCAAGCAACTGTCTCACCTTACAGTAAAAGTAGACAGAATATCAGTTAATACAATATGGTCTTTTTCTTTTCTTTTGATTATGGAAAGACTTTGGACACAAATCTTAGCGGTTAGTTGAACAGGAATGGGGAAAAAAGGAAAGTAAATCAATAAATTGAAAGAAGACTTTGGAGGGCCTGACTTCCTGGGTTCAAGTCCCAGCTTTGCTACTTCTACCAGTAAGTGGGCAAGCTTTTAAAATTCTTTGTCCTTCCATTTTCTCATCTCAAAAAATAGGATAAAAATATCACCAACCTCGTGGGTGGGATTGTTGTAAAGACAGCTATCACCATAATAATTATTATAGGCTGGGTGCGGTGGCTCACACCTGTAATCCCAGCACTTTGGGAGGCTGAGGCGGGCAGATCACGAGGTCAGGAGATTGAGACCATCCTGGCTAACATGGTGAAACCCCGTTTCTACTAAAAATACAAAAAATTAGCCAGGTATGGTGGCATGCGCCTGTAGTCCCAGCTACTTGGAGGCTGAGGCAGGAGAATCTCTTGAACCAGGGAGGCGGAGGTTGCAGTGAGCCGAGATCACGCCACTGCACTCCAGCCTGGGCAACAGAGCAAGACTTTGGCTCAAAAAAAAATTACTATATAATTATTATTTCTGCCAACTTATAATTATGCCTTTTATTTATTTATTTATTTTTGGAGGTAGGAATCATAGTTCACTGCAACTTTGAACTCCCAAGCTCAAGTGATCCTCTTGCCTTCACCTCCTGAGTAGCTGGGACTACAGGCATGTGCCTGGCTTTTTTTTTTTTTTTTAATTCTAGCAGAGATTGAATCTTGCTGTGTTGCCCAGGCTGGTCTCAAACTTCTGGGCCCAAGTGATCCTCCCACTTTGGCCTCCCAAAGTGCTGGGATTACAGGCGTGACCCCCACCCCGTGCCTGGCCTATGCTTTTTGCAAGATTAGCATCTTCCATTTTCCACTGTGACTCATTAACCAATGTGAGAAACTACTTTTTGAGAAAAACACTGTCCCGGGCCCATTTTCCGGCCTTTGTAGTGTATATTTACAAACGAGTTGGAAAGATAAGCCTGCCATAAGTAAAATGTAAGTGGATAGCCTGAGAGGGATCTGTTGGGGGAAGGTGCTGCCAAGGTAATGGATCTCCACTGGTGGCTGTTTTGCTGACTCTCCTTCAGGGAACCGGGACCGTGCAGTCCTGTTCAAAAGACATGAGCAAACCATTCACCTGGTGTTATAGGCTGAAAACCACTCAACAAGGTGGGCTTGAAACCTTCATGTGGGCTCCATTCAAAGGGCGGCCTGAGGGCCAACAGCATGGGCATTTGGCATTACCTGAGAGCTTGTTGGAAATGCAGGATCTTGGTTACCATCCCACAACTGCTAAATCAGAATCCGTATTAGAATGAGATCCCCAGATATTTGGGGAGATTTCTAGGCAATTGCTGAGCACATTAAAGTTGAGAAACACAGCCACCTGTGTTCTATTGTTCTTCTTTTCTTTTCTTTGAGATAGAGTCTCACTGTGTCACCCAGGCTGGAGTGCAGTGGTACGATCTCCGCTCACGGCAACCTCTGCCTCCCAAGTTCAAGTGATTCTTGTGCCTCAGTCTCCCGAGTAGTTGGGACTACAGGCGTGCCACCACCCCCAGCTTTTTTTTTTTTTTTGTATTTTTAGTAGAGACGAGGTTTCACTGTGTTGGCCAGGGTAGTCTCGAACTCCTGACCTCAGGTGATCTATCCGCCTTGACCTCCCAAAGTGCCGGGATTACAGGTGTGAGCCACTGCGCCTGGCCGGTCTATTCCTTTAAGTTTTGGTTTCACCTACTGAAGTAGATTGTCAGTAATGATAAAGAAGTGACATGGAGCAGAAACTGACAAAAATTACCTTGGGGATTTCACTGAAGACACAGTGACCACAATTACAATAGTCATCAGCCAGATTCTCCAGTTTGGAACCTGTGAATTCACGAGAGAAATCTGCATTTCCATGAAGTCAAAACAACTCATCATTTTTCCCCTTGCCCTATCTTCCACTATTATTATAGGGGTAAGGAAAATTATTCTACATTTCTATGTGAAATAAAAAGGGAAAAAAAATTTGAATATCTCAAAAATGCAATATTAAAAATGGTAAATTTTGTGCTATATACTTTAAATTAATTGCCTTTCAGTCTCACAGTTCTATTTCTCTTTTAACTTGTTTTGATTTTGAAAGTAATACATACCTATTTTAGAAAAGCTATGTATATAGAAGATGACAAAGAATAAATGAAAACCATCATCCAGAAATAACCACCTTTGATATTTTGTTTATAGATTTCTAGGAGATTTTTTTTCCCTAAAAAATTGAAATGGATTGAACACACTTCTTTGCAGACTGCCTTTTCTCCCATATTACTATTATTGCTTATACTTTCTATGCCGTGAGCATTCCACACCACAGAGGTTCTCAAACATGAGTGAGTTTCAGAATTGCAGATTGTTGGCTTTACCCCCAGAGTGCCTGTTTTAGGAGTAAGACCAGGGTAAGACCTGGGAAGTTGCATTTCCGTGAGTTCCAGGAGACGACACTTGGAGAACCGCTGCTATATAGCAGTCTCATTAAACTTGGTATCTGTGTTTTTCTCTCAGGCTTTTTTTTTTTTTTTGAGACGGAGTCTCGCTCTGTCGCCCAGGCTGGAGTGCAGTGGCCGGATCTCAGCTCACTGCAAGCTCCGCCTCCCGGGTTCATGCCATTCTCTTGCCTCAGCCTCCTGAGTAGCTGGGACTACAGGCGCCTGCCACCGTGCCCGGCTAATTTTGTTTTTGTGTTTTCAGTAGAGACAAGGTTTCACCGTGTTAGCCAGGATGGTCTCGATCTCCTGACCTCTCCTGAGCCATGACGCCTGGCCTCTCTCAGGCTTTTGAGGTGATTTGGATGGTCCATCAGGTCTGAGAACTATGATTGAAGCATCGTCATAGCACTGATCTGATGATGCAGTGGCAGGAGGAGAGAGAAATGTGTAGGCTCTAATCAGGTTGCCCTTCTAAAGATGATTTGTTTTTAGAAAATGCACAGGTGAAGGGGGCCTTGGCCATTTTGGTTTAGTCTCGTGAAGGGTTTTTTAAAGAGTTGCAAACTTTGTACACCTTCACCTTCAAAAAATAGTTTTACCACAGCTGTGTTGGCTCAAAATGAAGGGAAATTGATTAATGATCATGGTTATTGTTACAAGAAAAGAAACAAGTGGGACAGATTTTATAACAGCAAGCAAGAGCCTAAAAGCCAGGGGAATACTGTAGAATTGAGTAGTCATTGGTGAAAATTGACTTCCTATGCTGATCTTCCTGTAATGTCTGATACATATCTTTCCAGCTTCTTCTCTCATGCCAAGAAAACACTATAACACATCTCATAAAATCTACGGGTCAGGAGTCCAGGCCTGGCTTAGCTGGATCCTCTGTAAAACTGCAATCAAGGTGTTGACCAGGACTATGGTTTCATCTAAGGCTCAACTGGGGAAGGATTTGCTTCCAAGGATGCATGGTTATCGGCAGAATTCAGTTCCTGGCAGGTTGTTGAATTGTGGGCTTCAGTTTCTTGCTATCAGCCAAAGGCCACTGACACATGTCCACTCCATAGACAGTTCACAACATGGCAGTTTGCTGCTTCAAAGCCACCAAAGGAGAGAGAGTCTTCTAGCAAGGTGGGCGTTATAATCTTATGTTACGTAATCATGCATACATAGTCATGTTGGTCGTTTTCTCCTGAACTGAGCAACTTATTTTACCTTCCAGAGCTTCGATTTCTGCATTTACACAGGGAAGGAAACAATGCCTTCCATAAAGGAGCTGGGTCATCAGCATTAAATAAGATGACACATAAGTGGCAGCTGGTGCAGTACAGGGTACCTGGATTATTCCCTCCTTTTTCCCAGCCCACCTCTCTCTACCCTGGCTGTCCACCCCTATACACGCAGATACGTGATCACAGCATGATTACGCAACCTCCATCTTTGGGAGTTACTTATTACAAGCTCTCCCTCATGGCTTAGCTTGAGAGCTGCTGCTTTTCTGATGCTGTCTTTGTCCCCTCACCTTCGGGAGATTTTTTTCCCACTGAAATTCAAAGCACTTCATCGCCATGTCAGAATTTGGTGTTATGTACAAATTACTATGTGCTTGGTTTGGTATCAGGTCCAATTTTATGCGTCTCTCTGTGCCCCATGTTATATCTTTTCTTTTCCATAAGTCTTGAACCATAACTTCCTCTGCGGCAAGGGCTCTCTGGGCAGCTGTGCCCCTGGCTCACTTCCTCCACATCACAGAGCTCACTGCAACTATGCAGTGTGGCTGCTGTGACCTCCACTGTGCTCATGGATGTAGAACCACAGCAGATCCAGCACTCGAGTGATACAGAGTCTTGGTCCTGTGGCCAAGAAGCAGCAAGATGGAAGCCCAACTAGTTTCCCTGGAGATGAATTGTCTTAACTAGGTTCCTGGGGCCTTGAATGTAGTCGCTAAAGGCAGACCAGGGGGGTTTGAGGCTCCATGCTTCCATCAGGGTCTGTCCTGCAAAGGCATCCCTAGAGACAATGGATCAGTTGAGTTTGAACTTGGAGTTAGCTAAGACCAGGCTCACAGGACTCTGGCCTTCCTACTCCTTCAGAACTGAGATAAAGACTGTGTTCAGGGAGTGTGGTCTGGCTTCCCAGTGGCTTCCCAGAGGGAGCAGGTAGCACAACTTGTATGAACTTGGACTGATGAGAAGGCGAGACAAGAACAAGCCTACAGATCAATTGCTCTCCTTCCCTCCCCATGTGGTTCTAGATTCCGTGTAGCAGCTAGAGGCTGTCCATGTGCTAGGCAGATATACTTGATGTTGAGGATGTGACCAGCTAGGAGAGGATCCCCTTCTATTTGCTATGTTTTGCCACTCTGCTATCCTTTCCTCCCACTCCAGATTCCAGTGTGTTGCACTCCTCAAAAAAACTGGATGCAAGCGTTGCCTAAGTTTTTGCTTCCTAAGGAAGCATGCCCTGAAAATTTTTATCTACCATCTCTCTTTTTCCTCCTCTCCTCCCTTTCCTTTCCCTCTCATTTCCTCTTCTCCTCTGGTCTTCTCTGTTTTTCTTTCTTCTCCTCTATTACTTATTTTGTTCAAAAACCAAATCATAGAAATTTGATTTTTCTGATGAGGGCTCCCACATTGCTTCACTTTTGAGGCTGAAGCCTTAAGGAATTGTGGGGCAGTAGCTTTCTGAGTGGGATTCAGGATGGTGAACTTGATAAAATATTCTTTCTTTTTCTTTTTTAGAGATAGAGTGTCACACTGTTGCCCAGGCTGGAGTGCAGTGGCATGATCATAGCTCACTGCAGCCTCAAACTCCTGGGCTCAAGCAATCCTCCTGCCTCAGCCTCCCAAATATCTGGGATTACAGACGCTGGAGCTTGACAAAATAAACGTGGGTACACCCCAATTTTAAGTGATCCTCTGGTTTTAACTTTGTTTTCTTTATAAAAGAGATTCCCATAACTTTCTATCACATATACAAATTATTTGATTAATATATTTCAGTTGGCAATGAACTTTGCAGTTGCAGCCCCAGTGTGAAGGGAGAGGCTGGCCGTTGCTGCGGGCTGCTTCACAGAGGAGAAGACACGTACTCACTCTGCCCTGGAAGGTGGGGGTAGTGGCATCTTTCGTCTGCTCTATTTTTATCTCTCTGGTGGGAGCAATGTGAAAACTTCTAAACATCCTCTATCTCAGCACTGGGGAGCTTCACAAATGTCTGACATGGCGACACAGTCATTTGTGTGTGTGTGTGTGTGCGCGCGCATGTGTTTGTGATGGGGGAGTGGTGGTAGGTAGAACAGTGGCCCCCAAATGTCCACATCCTAATCCCTGAAATCTGCGAATATGTTACCTAACATGGCAAGAGGGAGTTTGCAGATGAGATTAAGTTAAGGGTCTTGAGATGGGAAGCTTATTGGATTACTCTGGTTGCCTGTAATCACAATCGTCCTTATTAAGAGGGAGGCAAAAGTGTCTGAGTCACAGAGAGAGATTTGAAGATGCTGGCTTTGAAGATGGAGGGAGGGGCTATGAGCCAACGAATGCAGTCCACCTTTAGGAGTTGAGAAAGGCAAGGAAACAGATTCTCCCCTCCAGCCTTCAGAATGAACTTAGCCCTACACCTAGACACCTAGCCCTCCTTACACCTAGATTTTAGTCCCGTTCGATTTTAGACTTACAGAACTACAGGACAATAAATCTGTGTCATTTTAAGCCACTAACTTTGTGGTGATTTGTTGCAGTAGCAATAGAAAACTAATGTGGTTGGGGGGGGGGTGTTGAAATATTAACTTTTGAGTTACTTGTACTTAATTAGTTAAATATATTTGTTGAGCTTCTCCTCTGTGTCGGGCACAAAGATGAATCTTTCCCCTTGGAGCCTGCAGTCTGAGGAAGCAATTATTCTAGTGAGTTCTACTGTGCATAGCCGTATTAAATTGCCTGGTTTAGTTGGTGGATAGGATATTTTGGTTAGGATATTTCTTTTTCTCCATGTAATTTTTTTTTCACTAAGAAGTCATTTCTAATTTAAACCATTGAACACTTTATATTTATTATGTGGAAGGCATGATAAATGGTTGCTAGGGAGATAAAGATTCTCTTCACGGGGTTTCCAATCTATTAGTAAAATTGAAAAGAGTCTAAAATAGACAACTAACTCTACAAGGTGGCGTATGATTTTTAATAGGATGGGATTGGGCCAGAAGCAGAACCCAGGTCTCCTTGAATCTCCCTTCAGCTGCCAGCCTCTGTCCTAGTTAGATGCCATGTACAGAACCCTGCAAGTAAGGAATTCTTTATTACCTATGGACCTAGTTTCTCTGGAGACTCCAACCCTGCTGCTAGTCTGAATCATGCCCAGCTTCAAGGGCTCTCTGTATCCCTGTAAATTTGGATTTAGACTAGAGGTAGATCAAGGTTATACCAAATGCTGATCTTGACCTGATAAATTTTACTTATAGCTTATGCCACACACAAGAGAAGAAAATCCCTTTAAATCTTTTTAAAAGCAGACTATTTACCTCATTTTTATTCCTCTAGCTAAACATCTTCTTCCTGTGCCCTGTCAGCTCTGTGACCCAGTTGTACCTCTGTTCTTCAAAATATCCCTGGACTTTCTGGCAGGGTGCAAGGATATTTTTTATAAGTTGTCCAAACAGGAGGAGAGAAGCCTTGGGA
This sequence comes from Papio anubis, assembly GCF_008728515.1. NCBI lineage: Eukaryota > Metazoa > Chordata > Mammalia > Primates > Cercopithecidae > Papio > Papio anubis. The sequence continues at coordinate 166,671,200 of NC_044979.1, read as the reverse complement.
TTTCCCTCGAGGTCAGAGTGCGTGACCAGCTATGCAAAGTGCCTCAAGAGACTCTTGCAATTTCAGGGGATTCATGGATCCCAGGGGAGGGATGCACCAGAGATCAGTGGGTCACAGAACCTTTCATGGAGGAAGGGAATGACATATGCCTCAAAGGACATGGAGGATTTCACTGAACAAAGGGGAGGGAGCATTTTCCAGGTAGGGGCCTGGGGTAAATAAAGTGGAAAGTGGGAATCTGTAGTCTTTGGGGTCCAGAACCTATTTAGGACTGACTTCATGCATGCAATTCCAGTTATCTGATTTGAGTCTTTCTCAAAATATGACTGGTATTTATAAGAGTGCTGTAGCCAAAGTTCTTGGAGTAAAAGTGATTGTATGAGACATCTGGGAAACTCAGGGCAGGGATATGTTCTTAATCCTTTTTAATTGGAAGCCCCTGAGGAAACACAGCTGTCTGAGCTGTCTATTCACCTGCACATTAAATGAGACAGGTATTAATTGACAATTTCTCTTGTCCTTGGTTAAGAAACCTGTTTCATAGAAGAACATAACGGAACATCTGCAAGATGGTACGGATTGCAGTAGTTTACTCCGATTACACTGTTAGTGTGCACAGAGAAAAACGAGCAGCACAAGATAATGCAGATGGGCCTCAATCCCAGGAATTTGTTATTTGAGCAATCTGCAGTAAAACTTGCTCCTAACAGTGAAAGAGTAGATACCTTTTTAAAAGCAATTTGCAGAGTTTTCTTTTTACGCATTTTGAATTAAACCCCAATAAATGTGTCTGCACTGGGTATGGAAGAGCATGGAAGGGCTGAGCGTAAGTTGTCACGGTCCTGGGTACAATGTTCAGTAACTAGTTAATTAAGAATTGATACAGAGAGAGTCCTTGAGTGGGGAATGCCATGAATTGTGGAGGGTCTTGGAAGACATTGCTAAGATTACACAGGATGATTTATTGTACATATTTTCTTAGTATATGTGGAATTCCACAATTAGTGTCTCACTCTTCTGTGTCTGCCACATTTTCTACTTTTTTGTTTGTTTTTGTTTGTTTATTTGTTTTTGTTTGAGACAGGATTTCACTCTGTCACCTAGGCTGGAGTGCAGTGGGGGGATCTCGGCTCACTGCAACCCGCACCTCTGGGTTCAAGTGATTCTGGTGCCTCAGCTTCCCGAGTAGCTGGAACTACAGGTGTGTGCCACCACATCCAGCTAATTTTTGTATTTTTTTTTTGATAGAGATGGGATTTCAGCATGTTGCCTAGGCTGGTCTCAAACGTCTGACCTCAGGTGATCCACCTACCTTGGCCTCCCAAAGTTCTGAAATTACAGGCATGAGCCGCTGCACCTGGCCACATTTTCTAGTTCTTTTTGTGCTTCCTACTGAAATAAAATCTCTTTTAGTGGATGATGCAACCCTAGCTATTATCATTCATTATCATCTCAGAAGGGATTAGCTGACCATGGCAAATTGATAATGAAAGTGCACATCCTGTAAACACAGGTGGAAGGAGACACAAGCATCCAGGAAAGAGAGACCCAGGGAGCCCAATGTCACAATTTGTCCCAGGGCAGTGACTTGTAAATGTCTAACTGGGGCCCTATCATCCTATCAATGGTTGGATGGTCAGCTCAGCTCCGGCACTTTGATTGCTGGCAACAGAAGCTACCTCTAGCTAATGATAAGGAGAGAAAAATAAAGAAATGTACTGGAAGGATATGGGATAGCACACAGAACTGAAGAAAAAATAAGCAACAAATGATGAATAAATAAGCAATAAGTGGGACAAGCATGTGGGCAGAGTAAGAAGAATAATGGACAGTGTCTGGGAACATCACTTTTGGGAAAAATCTGCTCCAAATGTTTTCTGTCTTTGGAGTTTGCTGCACAATATTTGAATCGTTGTTGGGGACAGGGAGAATCCGACCTAGTTTATTACCCCTGAATCAGGAAAGGGGAGGCATCCTAAATGACAACTCCATCAACACCACCAGCGAGGATGAGGGTGATTCTCCACAGGAGGGCAAGACGTTGCCCCCAAATCAAGTGAGATGGGCTTTGGGCTCCTCGTAACAATAGATGTCATCTCCAGGTAGCTAGAAGTTTTCTAATGCTTTCTAAATGGGAGAAAAATTTTTTTCTATTCACTTTCCATAAAAGTGTCAAGGCTTCCAAACAACTTTTGTCAGACTTAAACACAAGGGCACATGTAAACTGGGTAATGAAAACTGAAGAAGAGGGGACAATTGGTAGAGGCTGCAGATGAGTCCAAAGTCCCTTTTGGAGACTCATAACTTTATTTTCATTCTGAAATCTTAAAAAGGTAAGTGATCTACAACGATCTCAGAATTTCTAAGAGGAGTTTATATAAGATTGTATATAAAGTCAATAGAATATGTGGAGAAAATGTGGACTTTTGAGTTGGAGGGGTTTATAAACTCAGATTTTTTTTTTTTTTTTTTGCAATTCTTTCCTTCGTAATATGGAAATCACCAGATCTCTTAAGATTTTGTAAGGTACCTGAAGCTCTTGGTATATATTAAGCCTTAATACATGCTAGCTTTCTTCCCTCTCACTGTGTTTTTATGTATATGTTCCTCTTTATGTATGAATCATATATACTAATGTAGTTTTCCTTTCCCTATAATGAGCTGAAAACAAATTCTCTTCTCCTCAATTCTATTTTTCTTCTTTGGAGCTGATGTTGGTAACAGGAGTACACAGCCAACAAGTTCATCCCTATCCTGAGGTTCGTATTACAAGATGCAATCATTTTTCCCTTGGCGATAGATGAGACAATTTATATCTCTGGTTGTCTTAAACATCTCCTACAGCAAGTCAGTTATAGTTTAAAGTCTAAATGAAATCCTCTGTGGATTTGAATCATAGCTAGAAGCAAGGCCATCAAGTTAGGAGTGCTTGATTGAGCAAAGTTAAAAAAAAAAAAGGCTTAGAACAACTAAATTACAATGAATGGTAGTAATATGTCATTCACAGCAACTTCAGTATTCGCAAATATTTTGTTTTATTTGCTCAACCAATTCCTCATATTGAAATGGATTGATGGGGTGAGTCTTCCTAATTTTTATTTTAAACGGGGCTGAAAGTAGAAACTGTTGTAGAAATAAACAAGAAGCTGTTTAAGGAGACAACCAGAGGGAGAAGCAGCAAATAATCTTGGAACATGTAGGAGAAAGAGCAAGTCATCTCGCAAAATACGGTAAGAAAAATCACCATCCCTGCCCCAGCCCAAGTGAGAGAGTAATCCAGGATACCCAGAACATCGAAAAGGCGCTTCAAAGTCAACCAGAACAAAATTGGAATTCCAGCCTTGCCACTTTCTTTCTAGTTGCTGATCAACTTTGGAAACATGTCTTAGCCTCTTTGATTTTCATTGTTCTTATCTGTAGGATAAGGCTAAAAAATATCTCCATTTGCAGGACTCCTGTGAGGATGAATTGAGAATGTAAAGCACTTTGGAGTGGTTGGAACATACAAAACATTTGATAAATGATGTAGTGTTATTGTCTTAACATATTTAATACAGTATATATTCTAAGATGTATATTAAAATGTGCATGCATTAAGATTTGACCTGAAAAATGAGAAATTATGCTTTATTATGTGAAAGTTAATAATCTTATAATAATTATGAAGAGTAACCATATTAATTCTTTTTTTTTTTTTTTTTTTTGAGACGGAGTTTCACTCTTGTTGCCCAGGCTGGAGTGCAATGGCATGATCTTGGCTCACTGCAACCTCCGCCTCCTGAGTTCAAGTGATTCTCCTGCCTCGGCCTCTCGAATAGCTGGGATTACAGGCATGTGCCACCATGCTTGGCTAATTTTGTATTTTTAGTGGAGGTGGGGTTTCTCCATGTTGGTCAGGCTGGTCTCGAACTCCCGACCTCAGGTGATCCACCTGACTTGGACTTCCAAAGTGCTGGGATTACAGGCACGAGCCACTGTGCCCAACCCATATTCATTCTTACTTAAAAATGCTGAAACTTGAGGTGATATAGATAAGAAAAAACATGGGGTTGGGGTCAGAAAATTTTCAGTTTCTTCTGATTGGTGGCTGAGATGTTTGAATAAGTCACTATAACTTGCTGAATTTCAGTGTCTTTATCCATACAGAGGGGATAATAACACTTTTTAGAGTTTTGGGAGGATTATAAAACAACTAATGAAGCCTGCCTGGTATATGGTAAACAAAAAACACCTGTTCTCTTCCCTTGTTGGTATTATTCTGAGACTACTATGTAATCCTACTATATCTCATAGTCACTTTAGAATACAGACAGAATACAGAGTCTCAAAATCTCACGGATAGCATATAACATATTGGAATCATCAAATACAAATATAAAATTTAAAAGTGAACCTGGTGAATATTTCAACTCCACTAACTGATGCATCAGGGCTTCTGATGTGTCCCTAATAAGTAAGTCGCTAGGTAATTTCTGTAGTACTAAGCCCTTACTACCTTAGAACAGAGAGGCCATTCCTTTGAGGCAGTTTTAATTGTCAGAAAGTTCTTAATATTGAACGGAAATCTCCTCCTGGCAATTTCCCTTCAGTGGTTATAGTTCTAGATGTTGATCATGTTCACATTGCAGCCTTTTGTTTATTTTAAGTCTGCTGTCTTAGAACAGCACCCAGCTGATGGGAGGTACTTAGCAACTGTTTCCTCAGTGAATGAATGAGTGGATGAATGGGACAAGAAATGAGAACCATTTAACAGTGTGAGTGCTTTACTGCCTATGCTGAGAACATTAGCACAATTTCTTTTGCACAAAATGGTAATATATTGTATCAGTCATGGTACAATAAAGACAGCAGAACCATTATGAGTTTTATAGAATAAGGGATTTATCATAGAAATAAGGCCTTATATCATTATGGAAGGGGCTGGAGAAGTATAGTTTACAAGGAGGGTTGGGAGGATCAGAGAAATGTCTATAACCGTGCCTTCTGAAATGCTAGTGCAAGTGGACAAGGGCAGAGTTCACAAAGGAATATGCGAAGGCAGAGACAGCAGCTGAGGAGTGAAACTGGGAAGGAGCCTGGGAACCCTGTTGTTGCCTCTGCATCTGGTTATGGGCCTGGAAAGACTGTTGGCCCGTGTGTTCAGGCTTTCCAGAGAAAAAGAACCAGTAGGATCTATCTGCCTGCCTATCTATCTATCTATCTATCTATCTATCTATCTATCTATCTATCTATCTATCTATCTGTCTATCAATCATCTATCTATATCTATCCATCTATCTGTGTATCATCTATCTGTGTATCTGTCTCTACCTATCTATCCGTCCATCCACCCATCTTTCTATCTATGGAATTGCCTCACGTGTTTACGAAGTCTGGGAAGTCTTAAAATCTGCGGGGAGACTGTCAAGCCTGAGATCCTGGAGAGCTGGTAGTGCAGATAAAGGCTGAAGGCAGTCTGTTGGAGAAGTTCCTCTTGCTCAAGGAGGCTGATCTTTTTGTTCAGTTCAAGCCTTTAATGTGTTGGATGAGGCCCACCCACATTATGGAAGGCAATCTACTTTACCTAAAGTTCACTGATTTAAATGTTAATCTCATCTCAAAACACCCTCTGAATTGACACATAAAATTACCCATTACAGTCAGCAAAGCTTGCAGTCAGGAGGAAGAGCTAGATACAGAGGAGGGAAAACATGAATGAGGGCTGGAATCTGCCAGCACTTCAGCCTCTATCCCTTGTTGCGCTAACAATGATGGTCTTTGAAGAGTCAATGGCTACCGTTCACTTCTGCCTTCCAAATCTTGCTCAGGTTTCCCAGAAGATAATTCTGGGAATCATAGTGCTAGTAGACCAGTTGGCATGCATAAAACTACATAGTCAACCCATTGTTAACTTGGCATCATATATACCTTTTTAACTTATATTTAACTTTCTAACATGTTGCAACCACCCCTCAAGCAACCTCACACCTGCTAACCTTCTTGCCCCAAAAGGATACAAAGTCTCATGTGTCATCTAATCCATCTCTGGGTGATGTTATTACCCTTTAAGCTGCATCACACTTTTCCTTTGATATCTTGTAGCCTGAATACTGAGGTATAAGACTAACCGACTATTAGTACATCTGATGATCAATACTAGCTTAATGGGAGAAGGGGAAGAAAGGAACATAATTGGTTAATATATACAAAAATATTCACGTGAAAGTAAGAAAAACAATAGTCAAAATTACTAGTCTTTGTTTTTATAACTGGACAGACAGGCTTAACTGGTGTTATCGTTCCCTTCTTCCTCTGCCCATTCCTGCTGGTCATCGTTCTTTCCCAGTGGGATAACTAAAAGTTTCATTCCTTATTATACAATATGATATAACTAGCTATAACTTCCCTGCCAAGTGTTGTCCCCAAGCTGGTGTCATAACTAAGTTTCCCAAAGGTTATTCAACTGTTCTATCAGACCAGTGGCTGATTGGGAGCGTGGTAAGACTAGTCAATACTATACATGTGAGCTTATCGTCGTATTTTATTTGATAGAATATGATCTCTGGTTTGGAAATGAGGCTGTGTGTGACACTTTGATAATTAATGAGGCCTTCTCTGAGTCTACAAGAACTGATTTTGGCAGGAGCATTGTGGGCGGGGAAGGCACATTTACATGCAGAGTAAGTGTCTTTTCCAGTGAGAACAAACCACTGCCCTTCCATGGTGCCTCCAGATGACTAGAGGATCCTCTCAGGTAGTGAAGCTACATCAGAGATTCAGGGATGGGCTCTGCTGCTGGCAGATTGAGCACTCAGCAGTGGCTGGATCAGATCCACCTTACTGAGTCCATATATAACCTTCAACTCTACCACCACGGCCAATTGATTAATGAGGTTGTTGGGCAAGAAGTGGGATGACATGGAAAACAGCCAGATGGATATCCGCATACTAGGTCATCTTGTCCATGTTATTAATAAGATCCTCCTCTGCTGAGATAACTCTTCAGTGAGCAGTCACATGGAATCTGAACAATTTTACACGGTGGGCATTCAGAGAACTCCATTTATATTCCCTTTCTCAATAATTATTTTGTCGTCATTTTTTCTAATCATGTTTTTCCCCCCACAGACTCTGCCCAATCAGTCAAATATGAAGCTACTTCCCATAAATCAGTGTAGATCTCTACCTGCTGGGAGGATTTCACTTCCTATTGTCCCTCACAGCCACACCTGGGTGGGCTGTGGTGCTATCGTTGTCTGTTTCTGAGTGATGCTTGCATATCTTGCAGAACCATCTAAATCAGGCCTAACATTTCCTTTTCAGTCAACTGAAATGAGGAACTCACCACAAGACCACTTCTATTGTTACATGAAAACCACCCACTACGTTTAGTAGCTTAAAAGAATAACAATTTTATTTGATTGCTCTTCTGTGGGTCAGGAATTCACAAGGTGCATAGTGGGAACAGCTTGCCTCTGCTCCATGTGATATATGCTGGACTGGACCACATCAGATGACTGACTTGAGATCATTACGTCTGGGGCCTCAGTTCTCGCTGTTGCTTGCACTCTGCTTCTCCTTCGTATCCTCTCCTTCTGTTTGTGTCATCCTCACCTCATCAGTCTGGAAGAATAGCTGTACTTCTATGGCTGTGCAGAGCTCCTAGCAGCAACAAAGCTGGGATGCCAGCCCTTCTAAAGGCTCAGTTCCAGAGCTGCAGAGCATCACCTCCACTGAATTCTAGTGTTTATAAAGTAACCTGGTTTATTCAGCATCAATTGAAGGTGCAAGAGCTACACCAGGGCATGAATTTTGGGAGGCATAATTCTTTGAGAACTTCTGCAAGTGACTAGTGTACATACTTTTGGAATTTTTTTTTTAAAGAAAATGTTGTTGCCTACATAAAAATCATAGACTGGGCCGGGCATGGTGGCTCATGCCTGTAATCCCAGCACTTTGGGAGGCCAAGGTGGGCAGATCACAAGGCCAGGAGTTTGAGATCAGCCTGGCCAACATGGTGAAACCCCGTCTCTACTAAAAATACAAAATTAGTCAGATGTGGTGGTGGATGCCTGTAATCCCAGCTACCTGGGAGGCTGAGGCAGGAGAATCGCTTGAAACTGGTAGGTGGAGGTTGCCATGAGCCTAGATCATGCCACTGCACTCCAGCCTGGGCAACAAGAGCGAAACTCTGTCTCAAAAAAAAAAAAAAAAATCATAGCCCCATAGCTCTATAACCTATAATTTACATACAGTGGGATAATGTATATTGCAATATTCAGGGTTTCTCCTAACATCATAGAAATACATTGATAGTGATGGCTCTTGAGTGAAAGGCAAATTCATTCTCTTGTTTCTCTGTTGGAAATACCACGGGAATAGTAAATGAAATGTCCCCAGCCGTGGTCAACGTATTTATTTTTCCTGCACTGCTCATTGGCTGTTATCAAACCTTTAGAATAAACTTGTTCAGCAAGTTTATTGGGCATTGCTCGGTGTCCCAAATCGCTAGCTGATATTTTAAAATCTGATCTCATGTGTTTTTCTTTCTCATCACCAGTTGTGATCCTGTAGCTCTTTGGCCATTTAAACCAAGCCACAAATCTCAGGCTGTCACTGAAGAGAAGACCAAAAAGAACACAGCGTGAACAAAGAGTCAAATCCTTAGCTTTTTTGTTCTAAAATGAGCTTTTGTAATTCTTAATAGAGTGATAGCATTTTGTATTTGTAAAATTTGAACTTTTTAGGGAAGAAAATGTGTGGGGCTTTAAGGCAGCTATTGCTTGGAGGATAAGAATGTAGAACTTATATCTTAAACAACAGAATAGAAGAAGATGTGAGATTACTAAGAGCAGTTTCCCTCCAAAAAGACTAAGTACAGTCACTTCGGAAAACTGTTCGGCAGTTTCTAATAAAGTGAAACATTCATCTACCCTTTGACCCAGCAAGTTTACACCTTGTCTAGGGACACATAGTGCTAGTAGATCAATTTACCCAAGAGAAATAAAAATATATGTCCGAAAGTATTTGTATATAAACATTCATAGCCATTTTATTCATAGTAGTAAAAAATTGGGAATAATCTAAATGTCTATTAGGTGACTAGATAAACAAGCTGTAAAATTTTCATATGGGCCGGGCGCGGTGGCTCAAGCCTGTAATCCCAGCACTTTGGGAGGCCGAGGCGGGCGGATCACAAGGTCAGGAGATCGAGACCATCCTGGCTAACATGGTGAAACTCCGTCTCTACTAAAAAAATACAAAAAACTAGCCGGGCGAGGTGGCGGGCGCCTGTAGTCCCAGCTACTCGGGAGGCTGAGGCAGGAGAATGGCGTAAACCCGGGAGGCGGAGCTTGCAGTGAGCAGAGATCCGGCCACTGCACTCCAGCCTGGGTGACAGAGCGAGACTCCGTCTCAAAAAAAAAAAAAATACATATATATATATATTTTTTTTTGAAAAAAATATTATTAGTTCAAAAGCTAGTATTACTGTAACTTTGGTTTGCAATTTCACACTTCATTTTCTATATAATTTAAGAAAATAATGCATTTAAAGTATTCATGATAAAAGCATTCAACAAACTAGGAATATAAGAACATCAACTCAGCTGGGTGGGGTGGCTGGTGCCTGTAATTCCAGCACTTTAGGAGACCTAGGCAGACAGATCACCTGAGGTCAGGAGTTCGAGACCAGCCTTGCCAACGGTGAAACCCCGTCTCTACTAAAAAGTACAAAAAACTAGCCGGGCGAGGTGGTGAGCGCCTGTAGTCCCAGCTACTCGGGAGGCTGAGGCAGGAGAATGGCATAAACCCGGGAGGCGGAGCTTGCAGTGAGCTGAGATCGGGCCACTGCACTCCAGCCTGGGCGACAGAGCAAGACTCTGTCTCAAAAAAGAAACAAAACAAAACAAATAGTATCTCATTTAAACTTCAAAACAACTCTAAGAGGCTGGGCGTGATGGCTCATGTCTGTAATCCCCAGCACTTTGGAAGGCCAAGGCAGGCGGATCACCGGAGGCCCAGAGTTCAAGACCAGCCTGGCCAACACGGTGAAACCCTGTCTCTACTAAAAAAATACAAAAAAACTAGCTGGGCGAGTGGCGGGTGCCTGTAATCCCAGCTACTCGGGAGGCTGAGGCAGGAGAATGGCGTAAACCCGGGAGGCGGAGCTTGCAGTGAGCTGAG